>NC_041220.1:55334221-55349353 GCF_002837175.3 Physeter macrocephalus
CATCTTTAATTTCTTTCATCAGTGTCTTATAGTTTTCTGCATACAGGTCTTTTGTCTCCTTAGGTAGGTTTATTCCTAGGTATTTTATCCTTTTTGTGGCAGTAGTAAATGGGAGTGTTTCCTTAATTTCACTTTCAGATTTTTCATCATTAGAGTATAGGAATGCAAGCGATTTCTGTGCATTAATTTTGTATCCTGCTATGTCTTGTTCCTGATCTTAGTGAAAATGGTTTCAGTTTTTCACCACTGAAGACGATGTTGGCTGTGGGTTTGTTATATATGGCCTTTATTATGTTGAGGTAAGTTCCCTCTGTGCCTACTTTCTGGAGGGTTTTTATCATAAATGGGTGTTGAATATTGTCAAAAGTTTTTTCTGCATTTATTGATATAATCATATGGTTTTTATTCTTCAATTTGTTAATATGGTGTATCACATTGATTGATTTGTATATATTGAGGAATCCTTGCATTCCTGGGATAAACTCCACTTGATCATGGTGTATGATCCTTTTAATGTGCTGTTGGATTCTGTTTGCTAGTATTTTGTTGAGGATTGGTAATTATATTTAGATGAGATCATGAAGGTGTGGCTTCCATGATGGGATTAATGCCCTTACCAGGAGAAGGAAGACCAGAGCTCTCTCTGTGAAATAAGAGGGCACAGTGAGAAGGCAGCAATCTGCAAGCCAGGAAGAGGGCTCCCACCAGGAACTGAATTGGTCAGCTCCTTGATCTTTGACTTCCCAGCCTCTAAAATTATAAGAAATAAATGTCTGTTATTTAATCCACCTTCTTATGGTATTTTGTTATAGCAGTCCAAGCTGACATAAGATATATATCCTCTTGAATTCTAATGAAACTGTGGTCTTCTAAGTTGCCAAAATAATTCCTCAGGCTTTATTCTTACCATGCAAGAGGATAAATTTCAGGAAAGGATCGCTCTAAATCAGTGGATTTTGACACATCGAACCAAGATTTTCTAAAAACTCTTGTATTCAAGATTCATGTTTTTCTCCAAAGGAGTAAACTTTTCAAAAAATATAGTTCTCAGAGACAGAAAATACATCTATAAGACAGCTTAGTATTCTTAGTTGCATTTGGACTAGCTTTTCTCCATCACTTAAGCTTACTAATTCACATACACATTGTATTTACTCTGAGTAATGCAACCGTCTTTCTGTATCGGTACAATGTTTGTATTTAATATGCATCCAGAGGAAGGGCATAAATGGTAAGAAGAAATTGGGATGTTGCCTTAAAAATAAGGTTGACTAGGACCACCTTACTGCCACCTGTTGCAGATTACTTGTTAACATGTAGGTTAAAAGAAGGAAAACAGTCTATGGTACTTAAATTTTAAACTAGCTATTGTATGGTAATCAAGAGAAACCCTGAATATGTGGGATAGGATTCTTGGAGAGCCTCTCTTGCTTTTGTAGGGTGCAGGTAAGGGATGTGGTTCACAATCTTTACTGAGCTCCTCCTGGGTACATGCAGAAGTCCAAGGCCTTATTTTATTGCTTCGTCTCCAGCTGCTGAAGGAAGGAGACAGAAATCCAAGAGACATTATTACTCCTCTTTTATTTAACTTATTTATAATCAGTCAGTCACCAAATTCAGGAGAGGCTAATATTTCTTGATCAGCTCCTCTTCTCTGCATTCCCATTGCCACCACCTTAAGCTCTGAATCAATTCCCGCTGAGTTTATTACACCAGTGCTCATCTTGCTTCTGGGTCTGCCCCTTTCCGCTTTGTGAATATAGTTGTCTTTCTGTAATTTATAATATCATGAGACTACTCTCCAGCTTTAAATTCTTTAGTGGCCCCTTATGGCCATCAAGATCTAGTCCAAACACCTTACCTGGAAATGGTAAAGTCAGTCCAAAAAAAGCTATGTTTTGCCATCCTGACAGCTTTGCTGTTTTATATCACATGCAGATTCCTTTAAAAGCATCTTTTTTTTTTTTTTTTTTTTTTTTAATTTTGGTCCCCTGCTTTCCTGATGCTGCAAGCTGGAGCTTTGTCTATTAGATAGTCCTTCACTGCCCCATAGTCATAGAACCTGGCAGGCATATGCTTTTCAACCTGTCTGTAATTGTCTGTTGACAGTTTTCTCCAGTGGACTATACACTTTATGAAATCAGGAAATATGCCTTTTTTGCTGTTTTATGTCCAGGGCATAGGAAAATTCCTAACACAAAATAAATATATGTTAGATAAATTTTCTCCAAGTAAAATAAATATTCTACTATCTTTTCTAAAATTGCCGGTTATTGGCATCTCATCTTTTGACAATGACTTGGAAACAATGGTGGCCATTGCCCTGGTTAGTATTTGAAATTTCCATCACTTTCATCCTTCTTTGAACACCTTAAATAACAGGGATCTCATTACCTCCCAATATCCCTGTTTCCTTCTAAGATAGCTTTAATATTTATAATCCTTTTCTTCATATTGAGCCAAAATCTACCTCTAAAGTTCTGTTCTAATTTGTCTTACTTTTGCCCCATTAAACCCCATCTATTGTTCTTGCAGACATCATAAATAATGGAAGATTTTGGCTCTCTATGTGTCTTGCTGCTGTAACAGATTTTACTTTGTATGTGGAGAAAAAGATATTATTCAGGAGCTTCCTGTTATACATCAATACTTAATGGAGAGGGCTGTTCATTGCAATATGACGCAATTAGACAAAAGCATTTAAATGACATATTTATCACTGAACAGTGAGAGATTATGCTAATAAAAGTAGTGCATAGTTATGTTCAGTATACTTCGGGGAAATGTAAAATTCTAAAGACTGGATATTATGCTTTCCATGATGAAAGATTTAAAGTCATCCTAAAGTACAATGACTTTTTGCAATTGTATTAGAACACCAAACTGAACAGACATGATTCTATTAACAATATATGACTGTAGTGCTAAAATTTGGCTCCAGAAACCCTGATACTCTGGTTTGCGAAATATAGTCTTATAAGATAGGCTTTTCATAACATACTGGAAGTCCTATTTGTACTTTCCTATAAAGAATATAGCTTGTCTTTTCTTAGTAAGTATCTTTAATAGTACTAAATAATGACTAGCAAACCATGTATATTTATAGTGTATTTTTAAGTATCAAGCAGTACCGCATATAATATCTGGAGTAGGGGTAATTATGTAGTTGAGGTAACTAATCAGAATATTAAAACTTACAGAAGCCTAATTTTATTTCAAAGATATAGAAATATCAGTTGTCTATTTGATGATTCAATGGTACCTTTTATTTATATTTTAAAGTAAACATAACCTGTCTTCTTATATAATGCCATATGTTTCTGAGTGAATGACTTGCTGTGTGAATTGAATAGTGAAAGTGTAAATTTTACATTTTGTCAAATCTCTGATACAGTTAAATTGTTTTCCTTTTGGAGTCAGGATCAACCCTAGGAAAAATAGTGCCTTCACTTCTCCCAAGAGGGTTTATTGTCAGCTACCATTTTTACCCACCAGCAATACGATTTGAGGGGAGGAGAAGTCCAGGTAAAAATTGAACTTTCAAAATAGATGGAGATATGAAAGAAGAGTAGGGTGTGTAACAGAGAAGGAGGAAAGAGAAGTAATGGGTAAACTTTCTATAGCCATCAATCCAACAAATGATAGTTTACACAGAATTAGGGGAAACAGACAATAGTCTACCAATGGACAAAGGGTAAGACAGATATCACCTTCCTTTTAAAGTCAAGTATTCCACTTTGTGCCAACATAGTAAGACTATCCACAAAAGATTTAGAGTGGAAAATTGGTGATAGGCATGAAAAATTAAAACTAGAGTACTGGGGCAGTACTGAGTATAGGGAGATGGGGAGTTAGTACAATTTGTCTGGATGTGAGGACAAGTTCAGGCAAATTTAAATTCCAGTACAGAATCTTTGAAAGTATCCATTAATAGAAGAATCAAGTCTTCAGATAATTAGTTATAATTGTATGGCGAGCCAACGCAAGTAAAGAAGGTGGCGTTTTCAAAGAGAACCATCTGCAAAAATTGGAAGCACCTTTCAAGAAGGGATTAATGGCTACTTGAGCTATTGAAAACATTAAAAGGTGAATGTTTTGACTGAAAAGTAACCATGAAAAGCACAACCTAACCAAATCTGTACCAGACTTTTTAGAAACTGTTAATGGGCTGGATTCCTGAAAACCAGAGCCTGAGAGCAAATATCCAGGTCAGTCCAAAGAGAAAAATGGGATGAGGGAATTAGGAGCGTGCATGTTTCCAGTTACTATAGGAAGTATAGCCTTCTCTGGATCATGAAATCAAGTTTAGTAATTGTCTGGCTGAAACATCCTTCTCAGTCCATTTGGGCTGCCAGAACAAATACTACACGTGGAGTAGCTTATAAACAACAGTTCTGGAGGCTGGAAGTTCTGAGATTTATTTCTCACAGTTCTAGAGATTGGAAGTCTGAGATTAGGATGCCAGCATGGTCGGGTAAGGACCCTCTTCTGGTTGCAGACTACCAACTTCTTGCTATGTCCTCACATAGTGAAAGGGGCTAGGGATCTCCCTGAAGCCTCTTTTATAAGTTACTAATTCCATTCATGAGGGCTCCACCTTCATGGTCTAAGCACCTCCCATAGGCTCCATCTTATAATACCATTACTTTTGGGGGTTAGGATTTCAACATATGAATTTTGGGGGGACACAAGCATATAGACCATAGCAACATTCCTCTAGAGAGGATCTTACAGAAGCAGTTCATAGACTGAATATGGCCCCCAGATGTGTTTTGTTTGCCTTACCCCTTATTTTTAGAAATTAAACCTACTATTGAAAATCAGAATATCTCACATTCATCATCCAGATGGTCAGCTTCTCTTAAAAAATTAGATCTGGGAACCTAGCTCAAATTCTAACAAGGCAACAGTGAAATACAGTTTCCTTTTGTGGAAAGAATATGATTTCATTACTTTACCACGGTTTCCAACATAGTCTATCTCTCCCCAACATTAAGCATGGTGTCAGTTCTCAATTTTTATCATGCTTACACCATGGGTTTTCTTTGTAACAATATAGAAATATTTTTCTGTGCCCACATCTCTATCTAGAATGGAAAGTCCAATCAGTGTAAAAATAGACATTGTATTTCATGTACTACAAGAAAACAGAGAATACCTATATTTTTGTTGAAATGTAAAAATTTTCTACCTAATTCTTATGAAAACCTTTAACCCCTTTGCTACTTTTCCATTATTTTTCTAGCTTCTGTGGACATTTAAGTCTACACCTTGTGCTGTACTCTCAACAATCCAAAATTTAAAAAAAAACAATCTTACTTAAAGCTCACCACACAGACTCCTTAAGTAATTCGATGTCCTTGAGTCAGGTACTCTGAGTATTGCACTAAGGAGGCACTAGCAGTAAATCATCCAGGTGTCTAAGACCGTGAGTTTGGACAGTATTGTTTAAATATCTGAAACCTAAACAACCTGCATAAGTTGTTGAAAAAAAAGGACTTTCTGTATGAATGAAGATCAGGTACTGGATTGTGATCTCTCCGCTTAAGCACATAATGTAGCTGACTATTCTGTTCCTTGGCATTTCTTTAAGTGAAAAAATGCATTTTATTGTTTTAAATTTTTTGCATGTCAACATTTCTGAAATCAGAGTTTATCTGACAATCAATGTATACGTTTGATGTGGCAATATTTTCTTTTTAAATTTCTAAATAATTGTTATTAAATTGATAACCAACGAAGCAAACACTAAATTAAATAATACTCATTGTCTTAATATATACACTTAAAGATCCTAAATAGTAAGAAAAAAATGCTATAAAATTCAGGCATAGCAGCAGCTAGAGAAAGGAAACAGTTTTGGAAAGGTAATCTTTCAGATCACTTCAAATCAGTTATGTAGGTGGTTACCTACTTCTGAGTGAGGCTGTCCTGAGTGTGTTGCAATTGGCCATATTTTTAACTCCAAACTATTTTGTCTTCCCTAACATACTGCAAGAGTTTGAATTACCTTCTTTGTGTAGCCAAATTACATTTGAACTACAGGTAGAGATTCAGATACTCACATAAGTAAAACCTGGGCAGAGAAACAATTTGTTGCCGAACACATTAGTCATTTATCTATTTTGTCTGTATATGTATATGCATATATGTTTATGTATAAACACATATGTGGATGCAACTTCAAATATAAATGATATTTGAATTCTCTGGTGGCTTCATACTTAGTTCATATAGTTGAAACTTTGATTTTCCACTTAAGAAATTATATAGAATATACACTTCATACCTGCCTTGTGCTGGATCTCTTGCCTCTTAAGTTCCTATGATTTGGCAGGGGTGGAGAGATAATTATTGAAGTACGTATAGAGTCGGTGAAATTAGGTTGAATTAAGATCATGTTCATGAACTCTGATAGAAATTGTCAGGAGCAGGATGAAAGGCCTTATTTTGTGCTTGAAGATTTAAATGTAGTCCTATGGAAAATATATCAAAGACAATTTGAAGTCTAACTAAACCACCTGAGTCACCATTGGTAGGAATAGGATTCTATCCTTGGGTCTGCTCTAAGACCATTTAACATAATAGATCACATACGCACAAAAACGGGGAAATGGGACATTTCTTTTTTAAGTTCATGAAGTTATACCCTTTATAGAAAAGAAAACTGAAGCAAGCAGTTATATATATCTATATGTCTATATGTATATGTTTCCATTTAACTGATGTGACATATGAAAACTGTGATGTATACACCCCCATTTCCTTGTCATCTCTGCTATGGTGCTATAGTTGGACACCTATCTTGATTTAACTCTATCAGAATTTATTCACTCAGCAGACATTTATTGAGAACTTTTATATGGAAGATACTCCATAGGTGCTAGTAATTCAAATATGAATAAAAGACTCCCTATTATTAATGTTTTTGATTAAGTGGGAAAAAAATCAGAGGGCAGGCCTTCTTAATAAAGTTTAGAATATGAAATTATAGAGCTAAAATCCCTTTTGTTCTCTGTTGGACACTGTATTCCATTGTCACCTATTCCTACTCTCATTAAACCTCTTATAAGCCATTTCCCCTTAGACTACAATAGTTATCATTATCCTTATTTATATATAAGGAAAATGAAGCAAGGAAATTTTGCAACCTGCCCAAGATCACATAGTTATTGAAGTTGCAGAGCTGAGACTAGAATTTCCTGGATCCTGCACCCAGTATCATACTGTTCATGTGGTTATTTGCAGTCTCAGAAGTAGTTTAAAAAAATACAGACAATAGATGAATATATGACAGTCATGATTAAAGAAATCAGTAAGTTGCCTTAATAAATGATGGGATTTTTAGGTCTTTTGTAATTCACTCTTCTCAACAACTTATGACCTATAGTTAGAATTTCTGATCTCTCCTGGGCTCTCTTGATTTTTATTCCCTAATGCTTCCAAAGGTCTGAGAAGGGCATAACCAAAAGCAATTCATCATGTTTGGCCAGCAGAGATCCATATTTCCCTGGGGCAAAGCAATGAACCTTTGAGTTTCAAACTGCTTGGGATATTGAGTCCAAGCATTCAGATTTCAAACATAAAACTAAAAGAAACTAGTAGTTCTGGAAAATGCATTCTCAGCCTTAATTCTCTCCATACTTTCTCAGCAAGAAGCAGTGGTACCATAACACATACAGGAACAGTTCATCTCTCTCCCCTCTCTTGGGACTTGGAAAACACAGTAGGAATGAATGACCAATTAAAGCAGTATAATCTGTATGTGGAAGGAAGAGGAGACTGTGTATTTAGTAAAGGCCATTTCTAATGTGGCTCTGGAAGCTGTCCCAGATCTTTAATGGATACCTTGGCTGCATGAAAACAGCAGGAAACTATATTGCACTTCAGATGCTACCACTTAGGTGGCCCCCTGCTCCTGGTTCTGCTGACAAGCAAGTTGTACACATAGAAGGAAGGGCAATTTTTCAGGGAGCTCTGACTTCTGCTGGCATAGCATTCTTTTTAAAGCTTTTTCTACTCACTGAAAAAAAAAGCCTCTGATTGAGCAAGGGCTGAGGCCCTGCTAAGAGAATACTTAGCTTCCTATGTAAGTAACTCACCTGCCTTCCAAGAAGTTTTACTGTGTTTGATTTGCAGGCAGCTCAAGTGACTGAGAAATTAAAGCCCAGATTGGTTTTAAGGGTCAAAAGAAGGAGGAAATCTCTGAGAGGCCCAGTTGGAAGACATATTTTACTGTAATTTGCTGCCATGTACACTCATCAGTGTGGTCTGAGTTCTCTTCTAGGCATCTGAACACATCAAAAACCTTTCTTCATACTTTTTTCTTTGTTTCTCTCTGCTGAATTTTGAGTAATTTTCTCATAGTTATCTTCTTGATCACTAATTCTCTCTTTAGTTGTGACTAACTGCCATTAAACCCATTCATTGGGTTTTTAATTTTATTTATATTTTTAGAAATTCTTTTTGGTTCTTTTTCAAATCTTCTTAGTCATTCTATATAGTTTCTTGTTCACAGTATATATTTTAAGATAAAAATTCAAATGTCATAAATATGTTTATCAGGGAGACTATCTCTGATAATTCCATCATCCGAAGTACTCTTGAGTCAGTTTCTTCTGTTATTTCTTCTGGTGCTTGCCTGTGATGCCTTGTTTCTTTTGTGTTTTGTACTTTGTTTATGAGCTGCTCATTTTCCTTAGACTTTTAATTGTGAAAATCCTCTGAGATCTGGGGTAGAGGTGTGTTCTTCCAGAAAGGATTTACATTTACTTCTGTGAGTCTAGGCTCTCTTAATTATATTCTCAGTTTGTGGGCTTTCAGACGACCGTGTGAAATTGGGCTGTAAACCTGCGAGAAGCCAGTTTGTGGTTCTAAAATCTTACCCACCATTTTTAACCAGTGCTCTCTAGGCAGTTTCAAGGTTTAACAGAGTTAGTTTTCTTGTAGTTTTCTGCAGAGTGGGTTATTTCTGGCCTACCCTTTCCCTGAAGATATAACCCTTTAGAATCTCAGTTGTAAGAAGACAGATTTCTGCCTTGGACAGGTTTGGGCTTTGTATACTAGTTTCCATACACAATGAAACCATGAAAACTGAAGTTCCAATTCACTTTTTTAGGAAAAGATCTCAGAATAAATGCTGTCCAACCTCCTGTGCTTATTTGACTGGCTTCCTCCATCACTAAACCTCTGCTTTGAGATGGATATAATTCTGTGTATCCTGCCACATTACTGCAAATATAAATCTTAATTAAAAACACTCTACAAAAGAGAGTTTGACTCAACACACAACTATTTTTAAAATTTCCTTTTCTTTGGCTGAGGTGGAATGCCTCGTTATTCTTTTCTTCATGTAATACCAGCTTTGTTACCTCCACTTCTGGAGATGAAAATACATTAAAGTTTCATCAGAAAACGCATACAGACTGTCTGCATGTTTAGGCACTTACCTGAATGCAGAGACATGAATTGACTTGTCATCTAATTCCTGGCAAATATATGGCTGAGATAATGGCTTTCTTGAGAAAGAGAAAAAGATTGATTGTCTTCAAGGCCCGTAACAACCACCCACTTCTCTAGATTATCTGTGCTCTATTACTCTCAGCTTAGAACATTAGACAGCAGTATATCTAGACTAGATTATCTTAATTGCTGTAGGAAAATTTTCACTGAATTCTGATTGAATAGTACCCCAGTTTTTATGGAGCAATACTGTAACTAATGGTTATATATAAAAATTAAAGTATTGTACTTATAAATAACATCCAAAATCCCCTTGAGGCTTGCAAAGTTCTGCATTACTGGCTTTTACCAACACTTCCTAACTTTCATGTGCTGGTTTCCCTCCAGTTCACAATTCTCCAGTCACACTGAGCTTCCTTTAGTTTCTACCTCAGGGCCTCCATGTGTGTTGAGCCTTCTTAGACTTTCCTTCCTTCTCTTCTATTGGAACATTTCTAGTCATTGTCTGGTCTCACCATAAAAGTCTTTTGCTCAGAGAGGTCTTTCTTGCCCACTGATTATAAAATAACTTTAAAGTTATTAATACTTGGCATTTTTATAGAATTTATCCCATACTGCAGTTGTATCTGATTGTGGTTGTTTAATGACTTTCTTTCCCAGTGACCTGTGTAAGCTCCTAGAGGCCAGAGAATGTGTCTGGTTTTTTACTGGTATTTCAATAAATACTCAAATTTACAAATAACAGCATAGCATAAAATCTTCTCAACTTCATCTGCTCTAAAATGAAGGTAATAATTAACTTCCACATTTTCTAATGGAAGTTAAAAGAAATTGTTGGCATAAGAAGTAGATCCTAAAGTAGACATACAAATACTCACTAAATGGCATGCCACAAACTCCACCACCAACAGTAACAAATTCATATGTGTGCTTCAATAAAATTCCAAATGAGTCATGTCATAGACCTAGTTTTTGTTTTGTTTTATTTTGTTTTTAAGTAATTGAAACAATCAATGAGAAAATATAAAGGTCTCTCTGAGAACAATTTGAGCTCATAACAGAAGGATGAATTAGAATTGGCTACATGAAGTAAGAGGAGAAAACTCAGCAAACACAGTGGAGAGAAGGAATAGGAGTTCCAAAAACTGAAAGAAGTCCACATGTAACTGGAATGCAGGAAGTGAATAGAAGATTTGTGTGAGATGTTGCTGACTAAATGGTCAAGGATCATATAAGCCTTATAGGTCATTGTTATGGACTGAATGTTTGTGTCTCCCTAAAATACATATGTGGAAGCCCTAACTCCCAATGTGACTGTTTTTGGAGATAGGGCCTGTGGGGTTATCTAGGTTAAGTCAGGTCATAAGGGTGGGGCCCTAATGTAATAAGGCTGGTGTCCTTATAAGAAGAGAAAGAAGATAGCAGAGCTTGTTATGTCTCTGCCATGTGAGGACACACAAGGAAGTAGATGTCTATAAGTCAGGAAGAGAGCCCTCACCAGAAAACAAACACTGCTGGGCCTTGGTCTTAGGATCTCCAGCCTCCAGAACTGTAAGAAAATAAAATTCTGTTGTTTAAGTCATGCAATCCATGGTATTTTTTCATGGCAGCCCAAGCAGACTGGGATAGTCATATCAAAGATGTAAGTCTTTATCTTAAAAGTAATAAGAAACTATTGAGTGGTACTGTGTCCTGACCTAAAACAATTTGGCCTTTCACCATTGTCAGGTTCTTTTGGTAAATATTTGTATTCACTAATAGTTTGAGTAGGTTGTTCACATGGATGGTATTATTATGAAAGAAATTCTTCAATTTAATACTATCAGATATATGGAATTGAATAGAAAGAAGCCATGAGAACAGAAATTCAGGCACTATCCTTGACACTTTGGCATACTTCTTACATTAAAACAAGGCCGATGATATTCTTTTTAAATGCAGGAGCAGCCAACTGGATTGTTTAATTACATAGTAGAATTCTGCATACAGTAGATAAACTCAGGGCCAATAGAACTCTAGAACTAAAGTGCTGTTCCCAGTTTATCAGGCTACTATGCTTGCGAGATTTTCATTCTTCATTAATGCAAGAGTATTAGCCCTAATATAACATTTCTAGTGAAACATGTATCTTGAATACAACTCATATTATCAGTGAAAAATTGTTTCTAACATTCTTCATGCTAATTAAACCCTCTGATATATATTTCTATGGTTATATGTCAGGTGAATATGTAACAATTCCTGAAGTGTGCATTTCTGATTAGTTTACTTCAAATGCTAACTAACAACCCCTAAACTGTAAATGAGGTTAATTTATTCACATGTATATCATACTATTTGTATTTAAACATTTTAAAAGCAAATCATCTGAGAGCATAACAAAGATTTGTCAGTGTGGATGTGATACAGTCATGTTTCTGCTTTTAGATCCCTGGTGAAGGAGGGTTCAACATATATAAACCACTAAATGTGATAGGGACATTAACAGAATGAAAGATAAAAATCATATGATCATTTCAGTAGATGCAGAAAAAGCATTTGACAAAATTCAAAATCATTTCATGATAAAAACTCTCAAAAAATTGGGTATAGAAAGAATGTACCTCAACGTAATAAAGGTCATGTATGACAAGCCCACAGCTAACATCATAGTCAATGGTGAAAAGCTGAAAGTTTTTTCTCTGTGATCAGGAACAATGCAAGGGTGCACACTCTTGCCACTTTTATTCAACATAGTATTGGAAGTCCTAGCCAGAGCAATCAGGCAAGAAAAATAAATAAGTAAATAAAAGGCATGCAAGTTGGAAAGGAAGAAGTAAAAGTGTCTCTGTTCCAGATCACATGATACTTCACATAAAAAATCCTATAGAGGGGCTTCCCTGGTGGCGCAGTGGTTGGGAGTCCGCCTGCTGATGCAGGGAACGCGGGTTCGTGCCCCGGTCCGGGAGGATCCCACATGCCGCGGAGCGGCTGGGCCCGTGAGCCATGGCCGCTGGGCCTGCGCTTCCGGAGCCTGTGCCCCGCAAATGGAGAGGCCACAACAAGTGAGGGGCCCGCGTATCGCAAAAAAAAAAAAAAAAAAAAAAAAAAAAAAATCCTATAGAATCCACCAAAAAAATTTTCAGTTAAGTTGCAGAATATAAAATCAACATGCAAAAATCAGTTGCATTTCTATACATTAATAATGAACTATCTGAAAAAGAAATAAAACAATCACATTTACAATATCATTAAAAACAATAAAATACCTAGGAATGAATTAACCAAGGAGGTGAAAGACCAGTACGCTGAAAACTATGGCATCGATGAAAGAAATTGAGGAAGACACAAATAAATGGAAAGATATCACATATTTATGGATTGGAAGAACTTATATTGTAAAAATGTCCATACTACCAAAATGATCTATATAGTCTATGCAATCCTTACCAAATACCAGTGGCATTTTTCAAAGAAATAGAAAAATAATCTTAACATTCTTATGGAACCATAAGGACCATAATTAGCCAAAGCAATCTTGAAAAAGAAGAACAAAACTGGAAGCATCACAATTACTTATTTCAAACTATATTACAAAGCTATAGTAATCAAAACAGTATGTACTGGCATTAAAAACAGACACATAGACCAATGGAACTGAGTAGAGAGGCCAGAAATAAATCTACATGTATGTGATCATCTAATTTTGACAAGGGCACCAAAAACACACATTGGGGAAATGATAGTCTCTTCAATAAATGGTATTGGGAAAACTGGATATCCACACACTAAAGAATTAAACTAGACCCCTATCTTGCACCACTCATAAAATTTAACTTGAGAAGGATTACAGACTTAAATGTAAAACCTGAAATCATAAAACACCTATAAGAAAACATATGGAAAAAGCTCCTAGTTCTTGGTCTTGGCAATGTGTTTTTAAATTTTGACACCAAACCACAGGCAACAAAAACAAAAATAAACAAGTAGAACTACATCAAAGTGAAAAGATTCTGCACAGCAAAAGAAACAACCAACAAAATGAAAAGGCTACCTATGGAATGGGAGAAAATATTTGCAAACCATATTTCTGATAAGGGGTTAATATACAAAATATATAAAGAACTTTTACAACTCAATAGCAAACAAACAAACAAATAATTCAATTAGAAAATGGGCAAAGGACCTGAATAGACATTTCTCCAAAGAAGATATGCAGATGGTCAATAGGTACATGAAAAGGTGTTCAACATCACTAATCATCAGGAAAATGCAAATCAAAACCACAATGAAATAGCACCTCACACCTGTTAGGATGGCTACTATCAAAAAGACAACAGATACCAAGTATTGTAGAAGATATGGAGAAAAGGGAATACTTGTGCACTGTTGGTGGGAATATAAATTGGGGTAGCCATTATGGAAAACAGTATGGAGGTTCCTCAAAAAAATAAAAATAAAACTACCACATGATCCAGTAATCCCATTTCTGGGTACGTATCCAAAGGAAACAAAATTAGTATCTCAAAGAGATATCTACTCCCCCATGTTTATTGCATTATTCACAATAGCCAAGATATGGAAACAACCTGTGTCTGTTGACAAATTAATGCATAAATAAAATGTGGCATGTATACCTATACTATATCTATGTGTGTATGTATGTATCTATCTATCTATGCATAATGGAATATTATTCATCCATAACAAAGAATGAAATCTTGCCATTTGGGACAACATGGATAAACCTAGGGGGCATTATGCTGAGTGAAATAAATCAAAGAAAGACAAATTCTCTGTGATCTCACTTATAAGTGGAATCAAAAAAAACAAACACAAAAAAACACCTGATCTCATAGAAACAGAGTAGATTGGTGGTTGTCAGGGACAGGGGTGGGGGAGATGGGGAGATGTGTGTTAAAGGGTGCAAATTTCCAGTTATAAGTTCTGAAACTCTAATTGATAGCTTGTTTTACGTATTAACAATACTGTACTGTAAACTTGAAATTTACTAAGAAAGTAGATCTTAAATGCCCCTCATCTCTCTCTCTCTCTCTCTCACACACACACACACACAATAACTATGTGAGGTGATGGATTAACAAGCTTTATTGTTGTAATCATTTCACAAAGTATACATACATCAGATCACCACATTATACACTTTAAATTTACATGATGTCATGTGTCAGTTATACCTCAATAAAGCTAGGGCGGAAACAAAAATGCAAAATCCCAAGCAAACAGAAAGAGATCATTTATGAGCAGTTGGGAGAATAAACGGGATGGCAGAGGTGTTGTGGGAATACCATTTAAGGAAAGCATGTGAAGAAAATGTTGAGCTATGATAGATACACTTTGGATAGAAAGAAATTAATGGATTTGAGATGTCTTTAGGATGAAAATTTCTTAGAGAATATAAACAAAATTGATAAACCACTAGCCAGATGCATCAAGAAAAAAAGTAAGAAGACTCAAATCAATAGAATTGGAAATGAAAAAGGAGAAGTAACAACTGACACTGCAGAAATACAGAGGATCATGAGAGATTACTACGAGCAAGTATATGCCAATAAAATGGACAGCCTGGAAGAAATGGACAAACTCTTAGAAAAGCACAACCTTCTGAGACTGACCTAGGAAGAAATAGAAAATATAAACAGACCAATCACAAGCACTGAAATGGAAACT
>NC_041220.1:55349556-55350165 GCF_002837175.3 Physeter macrocephalus
ACAACCTGCCGAGACTGAACCAGGAAGAAACAGAAAATATAAACAGACCAATTACAAGCACTGAAATTGAAACTGTGATTAAAAATCTTCCAACAAACAAAAGCCCAGGACCAGATTGCTTCACAGGTGAATTCTATTAAACATTTAGAGAAGAGCTAACACCTCTCCTGCTCAAACACTTCCAAAATGGGAGGAACACTCCCAAACTCATGGTATGAGGCCACCATCAGCCTGATACCAAAACCAGACAAAGATGTCACACAAAAAAGAAAACTACAGGCCAATATCACTGATAAACATAGATGCAAAATCCTCAACAAAATACTAGTAAACAGAATCCAGCAGCACATTAAAAGGATCAAAAAACCCCATGATCAAGTGGGGTTTATCCCAGGAATGCAAGAATTCCGCAACATACGCAAATCAATCAATGTGATACACCATATTAACAAACTGAAGGAGAAAAACCATATGATCATCTCAATAGATGCAGAAAAAGCATTCGAAAAAATTCAGCACCATTTATGATAAAAACCCTCCAGAAAGTAGGCATAGAGGGAA
The DNA here is from genome assembly GCF_002837175.3 of Physeter macrocephalus. Taxonomy (NCBI): domain Eukaryota; kingdom Metazoa; phylum Chordata; class Mammalia; order Artiodactyla; family Physeteridae; genus Physeter; species Physeter macrocephalus. Next base: position 55,350,118 of record NC_041220.1, read on the forward strand.
CTTACCTCAACATAATAAAGGCCGTATATGACAAACCCACAGCCAACA
>NC_041220.1:55350707-55414000 GCF_002837175.3 Physeter macrocephalus
GATACAAAATTAATGCACAGAAATCTCTTGCATTCCTATACACTAATGATGAAAAATCTGAAAGAGAAATTAAGGAAACACTCCCATTTACCATTGCAACAAAAAGAATAAAATACCTAGGAATAAACCTACCTAAGGAGACAAAAGACCTTTATGCAGAAAACTATAAGACACGGATGAAAAAAATTAAAGGTGATACAAACAGATGGAGAGATAAACCATGTTCTTGGACTGGAATAATCAACATTGTGAAAATGACCATACTACCCAAAGCAATCTACAGATTCAGTGCAATCCCTATCAAACTACCACTGGCATTTTTCACAGAACTAGAACAAAAAATTTCACAATTTGTATGGAAACAAAAAAGACCCCGAATAGCCAAAGCAATCTTGAGAAAGAAAAACGGAGCTGGAGGAATCAGGCTCCTGGACTTCAGACTATACTACAAAGCTGTAGTATACTACAAATCAAGAGAGTATAATACTGCCACAAAAACAGAAATATAGATCTTTAGAACAGGATAGAAAGCCCAGAGATAAGCCCACGCACATATGGTCCCCTTATCTTTGATAAAGAAGGCAAGAGTATACAATGGAGGAAAGACAGCCTCTTCAATAAGTGGTGCTGGGAAAACTGGACAGCTACATATAAAAGAATGAAATTAGAACACTCCCTAACACCACACACAAAGATAAACTCAAAATGGATTAAAGACCTAAATGTAAGGCCAGACACTATCAAACTCAGAGGAAAGCATAGGCAGAACACTGTATGACATACATCACAGCAAGATCCTTTTTGATCCACCTCCAAGAGAAATGGAAATAAAAACAAAAATAAACAAATGGGACCTAATGAAACTCAAAAGCTTTTGCACAGCAAAGGAAACCATAAGCAAGACAGAAAGACAACCCTCAGAATGAGAGAAAATATTTGCAAATGAAGCAGCTGACAAAGGATTAATCTCCAAAATTTACAAGCAGCTCATGCAGCTCAATATCAAAAAAAACAAACAAACAAACCCAGGAATGGGCAGAGGACCTAAATAGGCATTTCTCCAAAGTAGATGTACAGATTGCCAACAAACACATGAAAGGATGCTCAGCATCACTAATCATTAGAGAAATGCAAATCAAAACTACAATGAGGTATCACCTCACACCTGTCAGAATGGCCATCATCAAAAAGTCTGCAAACAATAAATGCTGGAGAGGGTGTAGATAAAAGGGAGCCCTCTTGCACTGTTGGTGGGAATGTAAATTGATACAGCCACTATGGAGATCAGTATGGAAGTTCCTTAAAAAACTAAAAATAGAACTACCATAGGACCCAGCAATCCCACTACTGGGCATATACCCAGAGAAAACCATAATTCAAAAGGAGTCATGTACCACAGTGTTCGTTGCAGCTGTATTTACAATAGCCAGGATATTGAAGCAACCTAAGTGTTCATCGACAGATGAATAGGTAAAGAAGATGTGGCACATATATACAATGGAATAGTTCTCAGCCATAAAAAGAAAAGAAATTGAGTTATTTGTAATGAGGTGGATGGACCTAGAGACTGTCATACAGAGTGAAATCAGAAAGAGAAAAACAAATACCATATGCTAACACATATATATGGAATTTAAAAAAAAAAAAGGTTCTGAAGAACCTAGGGGCAGGACAGGAATAAAGACGCAGACGTGGAGAATTGACTTGAGGACACGGGGAGAGGGAAGGGTAAGCTGGGACGAAGTGCGAGAGTGGCATGGACTTACATACAGTACCAAATATAAAATAGATAGCTAGTGGGAAGCAGCTGCATAGCACAGGGAGATCAGCTCGGTGCTTTGTGTCCACCTAGAGGGGTGGGGTAGGGAGGGTGGGAGGGAGACGCAAGAGGGAGGAGATATGGGGACATATGTATATGTATAGCTGATTTGCTTTGTTATACAGCAGACAGTAACACACCATTGTAAAGCAATTATACTCCAATAAATACGTTAAAAATAAAGGTAAAGTAAATAAATAAAAGAAGCCAATGGATATATTAAATGTTTCAAGGGAGTTGAAAGTATCACGAAGGATTTCTGAGTTTAACTTTCTCAACTACATGTGTGGAAGTGACGTGTAGTGGTTTGGGGGACATTGGTAAAGACCAAGTTTGAGAGTGGAAGGGCATGGTTGTATACTTATGCCTATTGATTTTTTAGACATCAAATTATCTTTGAATTATGTTTGAATTATTTTGGAATTTGAATTATCTTGGGAGAGATGTTAAGAAGGCAGTTTAATGTATTGCCCTGGATCTAAGAAGAGGGTTTAATGTGGAGATGTAATTTGGGAGTCGTCTAATTGCCGTTTGATGATAACGTTTATTAGTGTGCCTAGGAATACCGAGAGAGAGGAGAGAGAGAGAGCATATAAAGTGAAAATAAAACCTATGTCTTAGCCTTGAAGAACTCCTTCACTAAGGACCTATTACAGAAAGATGAGTTTGTAAAGAAGAAATAGCCATAGAAATAGAAATAGAAAGAAAACTAAGGGAATATTATAGAAGCTAATTGAAGAGAAGGTATCCAGAGGAAGAGTGCATCATTGGTATTATTATAGTGGAAAATTCAAGAAAAGTGACTTAATATGTCCATTTTAGGGACAGAGGGGCCATTATTTCTCTTTGTAATATCTATTTATGTTGAATGATGAGGTGGAAACTGGATGGCATGCAAGAAGAAAAAATGGAAACTCAGGAATTTTCCAGGGTTCATTAATTGTTGTTTGAAACTAGATCCCATTTTCCATGGAATAGCGTCCTTCTGCACATTTGCATGTTGTGTACAGTTCACATAATATAAATTTTTCTTTTGGCTTTAGGTATTTTTGTTGTTGTTGTTCTGGAACTATTTTCTCCAGTTAAATAAATGAATGTTTTATGTAGGGAATCCCCAGAATCATCTAGGTGCTGGGTGTATGTTGTATCAATATTTTTGGACTTTCCCAATATTTTGGCAAATACCATTTGTAGGCTCTTACATAATATGTGACATTGGTTATAAGGCATACTTAAAGGAAACATTTTCACAATTTAGCTTAAATCTAGTCCTGGAGGGAGCATGTGCTTCTGAAGCATGGCTATGATTTATTTTCCCAGTATTAATTCCAAGATTTTCTTAGTTATTCTCTCTGTCTCTTTAATATAAATTATAAAGTTATAGGTGAAACTGCAAAATCATGAACTATGAAGTAAAAGCAGGAAATTGCTTCACTTTGGATATTATTAATTCAAAACACAATTAGATTCTAACAGTCTTAACTCATTATTTTGTGTCTACCCAGTCTCATAAATTGCTTACATTTGTTCTCAAAGAAGTCTCTCAGGCTTATCTGCTATTATTTCTTAGTAACGTTAACAACACATTTTTATGATGATTATAATATGTTCAATCTACAATTCAATTAATGTGATAAAATACATTATCTATATAAGAAGCCCACAAATCCACCATCAGCTATCGTTCTAAGATGCATAAATTGTATGTGTAATCAAAATTATGGCCTATTTGCATGTAAATCTCACTTCTCCCTTAACAAATGTTCAAATGGTTAAATTATGCCAATTTAGTTTAAGCATACCCTTTTAGTCTATGAAATTTTAGACTCCATTAGATTAAAGAAACTGAAAGTAACCTCTTTGAAACCAGAATTCTAATTGGAAATCTTAAGACTTCAAAACAAGAATCTGTTCTGAATTTCTGTTGTATGTGTTTAGATGGGTAACCTCCTTCAGGCTTGCTTTCTTCTTTAGCCTTTTTCCCTCAGGAATTTAAAAGAAAAACTAAAATGAAATATCAGTTCACTAAAACAGGCACCCTGCCCCAAGGTTTGGCAAAGTGCATCCTGTCTCACTGTTTCTTTTTTTTTTTTTTTTTTTTTTTTTTTTTTTTTTTGTGGTATGCGGGCCTCCCTCTGTTGTGGCCTCTCCCGTTGCGGAGCACAGGCTCCGGACGCGCAGGCTCAGCGGCCATGGCTCACGGGCCCAGCCGCTCCGCGGCATGTGGGATCCTCCCAGACCGGGGCGCGAACCCGGTTCCCCTGCATCGGCAGGCGGACGCGCAACCACTGCGCCACCAGGGAAGCCCTCACTGTTTCTTCTGAGGATCTACAAAGAAAAAAAATCAGTTTACTAAAGTCAGCCCCTCTGTCCAAAGTCTTTCTCACTTCCAAATAATGAATTCTAAATGGAAAAAAAAAAAAAAGTAGAATGCCAACATCTTGTTAAGAGTTTTCAAGAAGTTTCCAAAATTTTATGAAAGTGAAAAGAAAAAAATAAATTATACTGAAAGACAGAACTAGCCTGGTAAAACAACTTGCAAAGTGATCACAGTTACTACTTCAGGGCTGTGAAGTGCTCTTCTCATCAAATGGAATTTCTCTGCAAATGCTCCATAAGTTGCCCAGGTGATGGCAATAACAAAAGCCTTACTCATAAAGGTTTTATTTACAGATATATTTTGAACAGAGTTTAGGAGGGCAGAGATAGTCCAAGTAGGAAATTTAAAAATCTGGAGTTTTCGGAAACAACAGGGAAAGTATTATTTTGCAGCACTAAATATTAGAATCCAATGTGGATTTGATCAGAATTAACTTCTGGAGTAGACCCCTACTAGCCTAATTTCTGGTTAGCAACTGAAAACAATTTTCATGAAAAATAAAAACATTTGGAAAATGTGTCTTTCAAAATTAAAATATCTTTGATATCTAAAAGTTAAATATTTTATTTTTTTCTTTACTTTATATGACTATATCAGTGACATACTTAAAGACAAGAATGGCTTGTACATTTTCATTTCAAGGTTTAAATGAAAGTTTCAAATTATGCAACGAGGGGTCACTGATGCAACTCTAATGGCCACTGAAGAATCATACAATCTTTCTGCGCATAGAGCGTTTAATGAATAAAGGTAGATGTGGAGAGGAGAAAAACATCTGCACAAATACTAAAACTGCAAAAGTTAGACTCACATAACGAAGGCAAGAGCTAATTGCTGTGGGTATTGTTATGATACCCTAGGCTTACCACACACTCTGTACTCCCTGAATCATATGTTACAAGTCCCCACAAGGAAGTGATTTAGTTTGTGAAATGCCTCCTGGAACTATTAAACAATTTAAAATTAGTACAATGGTGTAATAGCCTTGAGAAAACAGAGACATCCTTTGGTATTCCCCAAAGTGTGTTCTGGAAAACACTAATAGGGAGATATGCTCCAGAGGGAAAAAAGCATGGCATGCTCAGCTAAGTTTGGAAAGCACCACATGGTATCCCTCTCAGAGAATCGCTGTATGCATTAGCACCATAGAGGTTTGGGAAATACTTCGGTAAAAAAGAATTTGACTGCATATTTCTCAAACTTACATGACACAGAAGCCCTTTTTATAAATAACACCCGCTAGCATCAAACAGAACTACTGAAATAGGCATGTGTTTGGGGAAATACTGATAGAAGGTTACTTTATGATTTGGAATCAGTGTAAAACCAGCTAAGCTAAAAGATAAATTATGTATTCCAGTCACTGGAATGGAATATTCTTTTTTTAAAGTTAATAAAATAAATTCTCACATTCCAGTTTATATGTCAAGTTCTGAGAGTTCCAGTGGCCTGAGGTGGATCCTCAGAGGCTCTCACCTTTGTGTGCGTGTGCAAAAGAATTGTGGTCTGGCTCTGCAAAACAAAGGATCGGATGCAGAAATATAATGACTGCAGAAATAAGGGACTGGCACATTTTAAGATCTTGACTGGGTGAACTGTACAAGTGCTTACTATCACTCACTAACATCTGCATTATTCCCCTGCAGACTCTTCCCCACCCCAGAATAACGTCTAAGCTGCAAATTTGATCCCATAACTCACGTTCCTAATGTCTTTCAATGGCTCCATATCATTTTCTGGATAAAATTTTCAACGTTTCTAGAATTTATTATAACCACAATCTCTTTCTTTTCCAAGATTAAGTTGGAGAAATGCTATGCATTTATCCAGATGTTTTGATTTGCCAGATCCACTGAAATAGACTCTTCTAGCTGGACATGCCTATATCACAACCTACAAGCCATGGAATGCACTTAATATAAAATCTTTTGGGAGTAAGCACAGCAGCCCACTTTCTAACACTTAATACATTGCTTGAAATAACAAGGGTTTGTTATTCAATCCTTGTAATTTCCAATATTTGAAATGCCTGTAATGTAAAAATAACGTGGGCTCTAAGGAAATTTGCTGGGCCTACTAAAGTTTAATAGAGAACAAAATAAAGTTTAATAGAGAACAGTCATGCCTTTGACATGCAGTGTGGCATGGAGAAAAGCTCCCAGTGTCTCTGTTATTGTTTACACATAGCTATCAGAAAGGGAAAAAGTGAGTATAGTTGAGAGCACTTTGTGACTAAAAAAATATAATGGGGTTCATGAGTGAACCACATTAATGTAATTAGGTTCATAAAAGGAATTGCCTGAATGAACACTGTGGTTATTCCCAGGATGGACATTATTGAATACCTTCAGCATTCTATATAGGATAGAAACAGTCTGTTCATGGTGGCCATGGGAAGAAGTACCTGAGGGAGAGTACATGCCTTATATCCCTTCACTCTTCAAGCAACATTTGCCATTTGAGGACATCGACTCGTGAGTTGTCCACTCTGTCATTTCTCCCTCCTGGCATAATAATCCACCGCTGTAATCTGCCTGTTTATTTGTTGAGGTAACATCCGTTATGTCACTTTTTAGGCTTAATAAAGTGACATAATCTACAGCCTTAATCAAATGGCTGTACCATCCATTGATTCAGTGACTCAGGAGATGACACCATCACATCTGAAACAGAACCATTTTTCAGCATTTCCACCAGCAGCATTGCTTGTGCAGGGTTCCCAGATTTCCTGTTACAAAAAGGCTGAAGGCTTAAGTAATCCTGATGGGAGACACTGCTCCATGTACACTTAATCCCTCCTTGAGCAACCTACTTTTCTGAGAAATACATAAATGAATGGAAGACACTGCAGGTTAGGTGCATTTCATTTCAAGAAGATTGCCTTTTTACTGTTTCTTGTTTTCTGTTGATGTTCTGAAGCTGTCAAAGAAGAGTAGAAATAAAAGGTGGAAATAAAGGTGTTACAGTTGAGTAATGGAGTCTAGGAGCCTTAGCTTTGAAAGTGTATCATTCATTATACTGCAGAACACCAGTGTTACTAGTGCTTTTAATGTTTTTAAATGCCACCAAATGTTTCTGTTGACTAACTTATTCCCAGGGGGTCCCTATAACTCTTTCAGGTTACTCGGGTACTGCTTTCTAAATTACCATGGTGGTGAATTCAATTACTACTGTACTCTTTCAGTGGCCTAAAAGAATAAATGGTCTTCCTAAAATGTTTTGCTCTTTGAAAGGTCTAGAGTATTAGAGCTGCATAGGACCTTAGAGATTATCTGATTCAGTGTTCCATAAACTTGTCTGATGACAAGACTCTCCTGAGAACTTGTTTTAAAAAATACAGATTCTCAGGCTACTCCCCTGGATACTCTGTTACAATATATTTGACATGGAGCCCAGGAATCTACATTTTGTAACAAAGAGTCCAAATAACTCTTAGGATCAGGCAGGTTTGGGAAAAGCGAAATTAGTTCCACTTTTTAATTTTATGGCTGAGGAAGCAGATGCCTAGATAGATTAAGTGATTCATCTAAGTTATACTGCAGAAAAAGTTTGAAAAATTGAGATTAGTTCAGGAATAAAAATATTGTTGGGCAACCTTTATGCATCCCATAGTAGGGAATGTATTTTCTTAGAATTTAAGCCTTCTGTATTGAATAGAACAATGCCATTTAGAAGATTGTGGGAGAAGTGACGAGACACTTTACTCTCTATATGACAGTGGAATTCTCTGTACACAGCAGGGAATGATTTTGCTCCACAAGTGACATTTGGCAATGTCTGGAGTTAGATTTTTGGTGTCATGGCTAAAGAGAAAGAAGTACTACTGGTATGTAGTGTATAGAGGAAGGGATGCTACTAAAACCCCTGTAATGCACAGGACATCCACCCACAACAAAGAATAACTTGGACCACAATATCAATAGTGTCCAGGTTGGGAAACCTCCATATTGATTGCTTCTTGAGCGTTATCTCCCTGTGAGATACTTACCAGTACTATCTGGACACATTTGAGAAGTAGGACACAGTTTCCAATTTTCTTCCTGAAATTAGATAGAAAGCCTTATATCATAGCTAAGCAGGTCATTTATTGATCCATGTTAGACTATACTTAGACTGGATGAAATTTTTCTTTTTCCCACCTTAAGACCATACAGTAAATCTTTTTAGGATTCCTCCTCTTTCTTCTACTCACATATCTAGACCTGTCATTCCTAGTACACCTCAATTATGTCTCCTTTGACCTTTCTGCATTCTGTATCTAAATCACCCAAACTCTAATTCCCTGGGATCAGCTAAAAGCTACAGTGTCAATGTCTGCTGATTTTTAACAGAAATTGAGACAGAGTTTTGGTCATAATCTTAATGCAGAGGCTAAGTGAATAGAATACACAATTTACTTAGAGCAACTTATTTTCCAAATCAGTATGATTTTCTTTTCCTAATATTTCTCAATTCTGTCTCCTCTCTGTCTGTTATCAGTACTTAATTCAGATCCTCATCATCTTTTTAATAAACCATTGAAATAAACACTTAACTAACCTCTTAACTTTTCTGCCACATTTGCTATTTTCTTACCATTTCTCCACCTAACCTATCTTGTAAAGTGCTTTTTCCTCCAGATTTTTTCCCACCTCAGCCTTTTTCTGATTAAACCAATCAGTAGTTTCTCCTCACCTATAAGAATGTTTCTCAAATGTGGATTACATATGGCATCTTTTTTTTTTTGAATTTTATTTTACTTTTTTATACAGCAGGTTCTTACTAGTTATCCATTTTATACACATCAGTGTATACATGTCAATCCCAATCTCCCAATTCATCGTACCACCACCACCCTGCTTTTCCCCCTTGGTATCCATATGTTTGTTCTCTACATCTGTGTCTCTATTTCTGCCCTGCAAACTGGTTCATCTGTACCATTTTTCTAGGTTCCACATATATGCGTTAATATATGATATTTGTTTTTCTCTTTCTGACTTACTTCACTCTGTATGTATGACAGTCTCTAGATCCATCCATGTCTCTACAAATGATTCAATTTCATTCCTTTTTATGACTGAGTAATATTCCATTGTATATATGTGCCACATCTTCTTTATCCATTTGTCTGTTGTTGGGCATTTAGGTTGCTTCCGTGTCCTGGCGATTGTAAATAGTGCTGCAATGAACATTGGGATGCATGTGTCTTTTTGAATTATGGTTTTCTCTGGGTATACATATGGCATCTTTTTAAAGAGGAAACAAATTATTTCATCTCAACTTGTATCATCTTAAATTATTTGATTATAAAATCACTTATATATGTATAAACATAAAATCAAAATCATCCTCTTTATGTTTAAAGCTTAACACAACTATGAAACCAAAACAAATTTTCAAATTAAAAATGAATCAAGCTATTCAACAAAGAATAGTTGAATATTATTTTCTTATATTTCTTTATATTATTGTGAAGGGAAAAATCACAGAATTAAGAATTCTCTTTGTTAACTCACATAGAAGGCTTTGAGTTTGAGCACGGTTTTCTCAACAACAGGAAACACTGACTTATAGAATTGAGTCCAGATGCCACAGCAAGGCATATGAAGTCCTCAGTGTCTGCTGCTGTCCTTTTCTCATCCCTCCAGGCTCATCTGTGGGCATTTGCTGCTTCAGCATTTATTACTTAGTGTTACTGAGCTCATCAGGCTGCCCTGCCCCCATACTATTTCAGCTGTCTGAGCTTTCGCTTGTGCTACTTTGTCTACCTTTTTTTCCCCCACCAGTTTTGTGTTTTATGTTTCTTAATCAGCCTTCAAGATCTAACCTAGGTGTCATTTCCTCTAAAACCATTCCTAGAACCCCAGGTTGAAATATACCTCTCCTCTGTGGATTAAGGGCACTTTGTGCTCTTCTGTAGCCTTGTCTCATCCCTTGTAACAGTGCTCTGTCCATCCCCTCCCTCTACCATGAGCTACCTTAAGAGTAGGGGTGGTACCAATAGCACCCAGACCAGGCCCTGCCACGCCAGTAGTCACTCCATAAATATAATATATAGTAAACTGAAGTGAAACATTTTCAACTAAAGACCCATCTCTGGTAACCACATTGGTTTTTGTTTCTTTGTATGTTTGTTTCCAATGCTTGGAATTGAATATACTTTAAGAAAACATGACATAGTTGAAAAATGCACCGGATTTAGAATCACAGGACTTGAGTTCGCATCTTGTCCTGTCATTTGTTCTTGTGTGTAAAATGGAGATAATCACCATCTCACACTCGTTTTGCAGATGTGCAAAATTCTGGCATGATGTTTGGCAAACAAGCATATATAATAAATATTAGTTTCCTTCCTGCATTATGCTTTACTTCTTTTTGCGGCCTTTAGTGATTTAAAATTCTTATTGTTACCAGTGAAGCTTCAAATCTGTATACCTCCCCAGTGCCATTAGATTGAGGTCCGGTATTAATTATTTTTCATGAACTGAGCTTCAGCATTGCTGTATAAAATAGATGAGACGATCAGTATTTCCTTTTCATCCTCATAGGATACTTCGCTCCCTTTAACTATTTATATTTATTCAGAACATATTTCTTTTCTTTTATTGCCACAGGCATGAGAGAACCTCTGCTTTGTTCTTATTACTTAGAGAAATCCGTCTTCTTCCTTCTCTTTGTAGGCTGTTTTCATCAGAAAGCATCTACTTTGAGAAGCATTTTCTTTACCTGCATTATATTATTGAATTTACCTTTTTTATGCTTTCATATGGTTATTAGAATCTATAGCTTCATTTCTTTGGGTAATAGGCTTAAGGCTCCTAGATAACAAAATTTATTGTAGAAGTAAGTCATGTGGAGTTCAGCAAGATGGAAAATTTCTCTAATCAGTGGGTTCCTAGCTCTTACATGTATTTTATAAACAAAAATAGATCAAAGGTACTACAGAAGGCATTCCTAATGAAAGATTCTTAATAATGGGTACATTGGTACAAGCAAATTCAGACTAGATGGCAAAGAAAATGTTCACAGATATGGGACTAGCCAGAGGATGAACTAATTTACAAAGGGATGCGATCATTGTCACTAGAGACAAAGTATTTGAGCTTCAGCTTAACGTTGAAAGGATAGGAATAATGAAACCAATTTGTCATAAAGCAGCAGGCATGAGTTGATGATACACAAGAGATCCCTATTATCACAAATTATTCTCTGGTTCTGTGCCTTCCTAAAGACTGAAAGCTATGTGTGGCACAAGTGCTTTTGTATTGGATTAAGGCTGCACCTGTCATACTCTGATCCATTTCACTTTCAACCAACTCTCTGAATTCAATTCAAATTAAACCTATAGTGCCTTCTGGTGAAAAGATTCATGACTAACAGGAAAAAACTTTGAATGTTTGGAACCTTAGAGGAAATGCATTTGGTTCTGTTTTAGCCCTGTTTGTCACAATCACGAAAAGTACCACTTTACCATCTGGTAGGAAATAAAAGAGAACCTTAGGGTCTTGTTTTCTAAGTTGGGAATAAAATAATTTGAGTTAGCAAATCTCAGTGAGCAGTTATAAGTTTACAAGTATTGACCTCAGGCCCTTTTGTATCCATGTTGCCTGCATTTGGGCCACAGTTAACATATGTCATTGCTAGAGACAGCACTGTTTGACAGCTTGCACAGAGAAGAGACATTGACAGAAAGAACTCCTCCATGTGTTTCTGCTTCTATATCTCTTGTTCAGTATAATTATCTGTTTTTAAAAAAAGAATTATTAGGGCTATTATGGACATGTACATCTGATTTCATGATGTTTTTGGCTTGTTCTCAGTTGGTTTTAACTTCTTATGAGGATACCAACATTCATTTATATTTCAGATTAGCTCAAAAATGTTCTTTCTTTGCTTTTGTGTCAGCTATTGTGTATGCAAAATTACATCTTTTGATCTTGAAGAGTTTGCAGACGATTGGAGGAGAATGTAAAGATAATTCCTCAAGAGAATGACAAAACAAGCCACAGGCTGGAAGAAAATATTTGCAAAAGACATATATGATAAAGGACTGTAATTAGGTTCATTGATTGTAACAAATATAACAAATGTGCTACTCTGGTACAGAATGGAGAAGGCGTGCATGTATGGAGTCAGGAATTATATTGAGACTCTGTTCTTTCCATTCAATTTTGTTGTGAACCTAAAACTACTCTAAAAAAATTATTTTAAAAAATGATAAAGCGAATGCATCATGTCACATGGTGTGAAAGAAGGGTTATAAAAGTGTAGAAGCTCAGAGAAGAGTTGGCTTATTCAGCCTAGGGAGGTTTCGAAAAGACTTCACAGAAACGGTGGCTTTTAGAGTGGGATTTAAAAGGCAAGTAGAATTTTATCTGTAGGAAAGTGCAAGGCAAGAAGTACCTGTAGAAATGAGAAATGGGGAGGAGGTTAAAAGGAATGGAGAAAAGGAGCAAGAAGAAGAGGAGGAGGTATGACATACCCTGTGAATGCCTTGTAATTCTGACTGAAACCAGAGTTTATAGTAGACATAGGCAGGTCATTGGACTAGTGGGGCATGTTGGAATTTTAGCCATTTTATCAGCTGGACATTGTTGTCTCAGTTTGCCATTGAATTTTCCTTTTTTATGCTTTCATATGGTTATTAGAATCTATAGCTTCAGTTCTTTGGGTAATAGGCTTAAGGCTCCTAGATAACACAAAATTTATTGTAGAAGTAAGTCATGTGGAGTTCAGCAAGATGGAAAATTTCTCTAATCAGTGGGTTAACTAACTGCGCAAGTTCACATAGCTAATCAGTGACAGAGCTAAGACTCAACTCCAGACATCATGATATCAAAACTTACCTGCCTGGCCACACTGCAAGATGTGGTGTGGGTGAAACCTTCAAAGTGGGAAGAACTAAAAGTAGATCAGATGTCATCGCCTATCTTTTGTTTTTTCAGGTTTCTTTGCAAGGGAATAGACCAGCAGCTTCAATCAACTGCAGTTCTGTCATACCTTCATGATGTTTCCCTTGGTCAGAAATGCACTAAGTAGTCTCAGGATTCGAAGCATTCAGCAAATTAGGGCAAGACAGAGCCACTCAAAACACTCACCAGATTTTCATGACAAATATGGCGATATTCTACTAGCCGGCGGAACCGCTTTCTGTGTTGCTGTGTGGGTGTTTACAGCCACACAGGTTGGAATAGAATGGAACCCCTCCCCTGTTGGCAGAGCCACCCCAAAAGAGTGGAATGATGAATAAGCATCACAGTTACTGTAATACAGAATTGTCTCAAAGTCAGCTTGTCATTTAAATATTCTGTGTTCATTGAAATGTAGCATAATCGAAGAAATAAAATACATTTGAAAACATTAAAAAGTCGTTGAAAATAGTCATTATAGTGCCTGAAAGCAAGGCAGTAGCAGTGGGTGTAGATTACAGGGGATTATGAATAATAAATATTTGAAAGTAGAGTTAATGAAGCATGTATTTTTCTGGCTTAATGATTTATGCTAGGTATCTTTCAGTGGACATACACACATAGGTACTTAACAAATTAATTTAATTGTTTGGCAAATCCTATTGAATCTTTCTTAAAAACATATTCATAATTGACCATTTTTCACATCCTTTATCTTTCCTTCCCTGATCTGAACCACCATACTTTCGCTCGGATTATTATAAAAACTCTCTAGCCAGTCTCCTTTCCTTTACACTTGATGACCATCAAGCCTGCCCTGAACCCCCCCCAACACAGTCACACACAATCTTTTTTCAGCACAACTGTGAGAATGATCATTTTTTAAAAAATTAGTTTAGTAATATCACTCCTCTTTTCAAAACACCATGACTCCCCATTTTACAAGGTCCTGAGTGTCTCAAGGCAAGGATAATTGGGGCTACCTTATGGGTGACTTATCACAGTTGGCAATGGAGACCACCTCCTACTCCTGGATGATCAGCTTCAGGGTAAGTGTACTGTTCCCCAAGCTCAAATATATATAGATATCATTATTCTCTGGATAAAAGACATGTTCCTAGGTGTATAATTTATAGGTCTTAGGGAATGCTCATTTTCAGCTTTATCAGTATTGCTAAGTTATTCCCCAAAGTGGTTACATACTCACCAGCAATGTGTACAACCTCCTCTTGTTCCACATCCAAACTCACTCTTAAGAGTTTTCATGCATTTTAATATTTGCTACTTTGATGAGCATGAAATAATAGCTCATATTTTAATGTATGCTTCCCTGATTACTGATCAGGTCAAACATCTTGTGTTAGGGGGTTTTTGTGTCTATGACCTTTCTTTTTTTTTTTTTTAATCATTCTTTTTTCTGTTTAATTAATTTATTTTATTTTGGCTGTGTTGGGTCTTCATTGCTGCTTGTGGTTTGGTGTGGTTTTTTGATGTGTGTGAAGGTAGATTTTAAACTAATTAAATTTCTTCAGTAGTCCTAGGTTTGTTCAAAATTTCCATAGCTTCTTTTTTTAAAAAACTTATTTATTTTATTTTATATTTATTTTTGGCTGTGTTGGGTCTTCATTGCTGCTTGTGGGCTTTCTCTAGTTGTGGCGAGTAGGTGCTACCCTTCATTGAGGTGTGTGGGCTTCTCATTGCGGTGGCTTCTCTTGTGGAGCATGGGCTCTAGGCGTGGGGGCTTCAGTAGTTGAGGCACGTGGGCTCAGTAGTTGTGGCTCGCAGGCTCTAGAGTGCAGGCTCAGTAGTTGTGGCGCACGGGCTTAGTTGCTCTGTGGCATGTGGGATCCTCCCGGAGCAGGGCTCGAACCCATGACCCCGTGTTGGCAGGTGGATTCTTAACCACTGCACCACCAGGGAAGCCCTGACCTTTTTACTTGTTGCTTGTGCCATTTTTCTATTCAATTGTTTGTCTTAATCATTTGTAGAATTTTTTTGGTATATTCTTTATGCTAATTATCTCAGTCAGGATTTAATCAGAGAGGCAGAAGCAGTGTGAATAGAATATAGGATTGATTTGGGGAATTAAAACTAATGCAGCTGTGAGAGCTAGTAGAGAAGTTTTTACAAGACTGTTGCCTTTGTATCTGGTACTAAATATGTTCACAGTAAAGGAGGAAAACTGAACATGAAGTAAGGGAGAGCCAGGGCCAATGGGAATTGAGAAGGATGCACTGGGATCCTGACTGTAAACTGGAACCTGTGCCTGTTTCTCACTGTCTCTAACTAAGACGACATGGATGACTTACGGGAGAAGCTGGTGCCCTTCACTGTGGAACTACATGTTCACCTTGCTCAGGACTCAGAAGAGCTGGAGAAGAACTGGTAGGAGTTAAAATAGCTACAGGCCCTGGTGCTGTTTCTTATCAATCAAGCCAAAAGATCAGTAGCAGCATACACAGGCTGCTGCAGTGCAGGGCTGCTGTTCCACACCAACCTTCCAAGGGTGAAATGGATACTGGTTCATGTCCACCATCGCTATCTCGTGCATTCTCTCTTGTGGCCAATTCTAACCTGAAACCATAGAGGGGAGGGAATTCTGGAAAAAGTAGTTCAAGGCTAGCTAAGTTGACATTTAGAAAGCCACAGTAATCCACCCCTTGTCAAATGGACATCAGTGCACTTCCTTCCTAACTGTACCTATATTTCAAATAAAGACAGTAGCAAAAATAAGCTTTCACCTAACATGATGCAACTTTCTCTTTTAAAACTAATCCTATCCCCCAAAGAGGACATCACAAAGACCCTTTATCCAGGGCAGTGTGGCACTCTCAACTTCCAGTTTAATGGAATCATTGCTGTGATCTCTAATGAAAGCCTAAGACTTCTATACCAGCAAAGCTCAAAGTTATAGGGACAGGAAACAAATACTTCTCCAGTGTGTTGCTAGGGGTAATTGTGAAGAAGCCACTCTAATCTCCACCTTTTGATTCCCAGACCTGTAAATCTCAACTCTGGGAAAATAGCACTATATATCTGTTGGTTATTTACAGGATGTCCAACATCTTAGCAGACATTACCTCAGCCTGGCAAGGTGGTGTTACCCAGCTGTCGCAGTCACCAACACTTCACAAGGCCATTGTACCATTTTATCAGTGATGGGATACATGGTAAGATCAGTGACTCCCATAAGCATAAGCCCATTACTATACATTATTTGCTTTTTATTATAAAAAATAAGCTTCTTGGTCAGAATCAGTGCTGTGTTGCATACCATGGTAGTAATTAAGACATTCTGTAAGTTCATGGATGATGGTATTCACAGGAAAGTCACAGGGAGAGAAAGGAAATCTACATTGTTACTAAGTGTGTATTAAAGTGAGAACAAAGTATTGCCTTTTCCATGATGGAAATGGTCTAATGAAATCAACCTGGCACTGATGATTCCCTTCCTTCCTCCAAGGAATAGTGCCAATGGAGGTGCAGTGTTGGTCTGTACATTTGGTAGATTGGGCACTCAACAGTGACTATAGCCAGACTAACCTTGATGAGTGCAAGTCCACGTTGTTGAGCACACACATAATCTCCATCCCTGCTGTGATGACCACTTTGTCTCTGAGCCATTGTGAAAGCACAGGGTGGCTGAAAAAGAGAGTGATCGCCATAAGAAGGGGTCATCTTGTCCACCAGAGTATTAAGATACTCCTCTGCTGAGTATCCTTTTGGTGAGTATTTATATGGGACCTGAATATCTTCCTGCTCTGTGCTCATTTAGAGAAGTCTGTTCACATAATCCATTCCCATGCTTGTCACCAGTTTTCCAATAGTGTTCCTTCTAATTCCCGGCCCAGCCTGCCAAGCCATTAGCTGGCATCTATGGCTTGGTATACAGTTGTACCTCTGGCCAAGCAACAACTCTGTGTACTATTTCATGTACTGCCCACCAGGAAGATTTCCCTTCCTCAGGGCCAATTTGGAATTAAGCTGTATTACTGAAGCTATCTGCTTTCAGGTATGGCCAGCATATTTTGTAGAACCAGATCCGAATTCTTTCTTCCTTGGTCAAATGGTTTACAAACCTATAAATCCTAGGTTTGAAGTGACATGAAACCTTCCCAAACACAAAACTTGCAAACAGTGGAGCCTGGAGTCAAGCTTTAGAATGTGTTCTTTTACTTCCAAGTTACACTGTCTGTTAGTCTTTCTTCAAGTTTACAGGTTGAAAGTTCTGGAGAAGGATTCAAGCTGGAGCTAGAGAAGATAGGGAGCTATCTAGATTGTTGTGAAAACCATGGGGGTGAAAAACATTATCAAGAGAGTATATCAACAAGGAAGTAGGTACAGGGAATGCATGAGGCATGCAATGAGTACTATATTTTAAAATGGCAATTTCTTTCTTTCTTACCTTCACCCTGAATATTTTCTGATTTGAAGTGAGGGTTAAAGCCTACCTCTTTAGGTTTATATATGTATGTGTAAGCATGTGCCCGCATGCATGCGAGTGTGTGTATGTGTGTGTGTGGAGTGTGCATACGTGGGTATATCTATATAGATATAGATATGTACACACACATATCTATACAGATATACACACATACATATACATATATATTTTAAAAACAATTATTTTAGGAATGTATATACACATAAATATGTAAATTATTTTTATATTAAAATTTGTGACCACTGGTTTCTTATAAGAAAATTGAGATATTGAATCTTTTGCTATTTCTGACTTTTCTCACTGTATTATTATAATCTGATCATACATAAAACATCAAATGCAAGCTGTTTTGTTGTTCTCCATGTGTCTTAAAACTAACTTTTGAATGAATTTATCAAATTTCCAGCCATAATGTAATTCTTATAGTTCCTCCTACACTTCTTGGAAAATTATATTATTATATATTATTTTGAGGAAAATATTACTTGGCAGTTACTGAATACATTTGCTTGCTGTCAGCAAAGGAGGAGAACTTCATTTTGACACATACTCCCCCTTTACTTGGAAACACTGGGCTACTAGGACTACGCTTTGGTACTGGGTTTAAGTATGAATAATAAGTGAAGAATGAATAAAGCTTTCTATATCTATGTGCTGTTATAGTTGTTGAAGGATTGAATGCTTTTCTCATTTGAAATTTATAGTAATCCTATAGAGTACATAAGCTGGTCATGTATCCTACTGAATATATGTATACACATGATTAGCCATGGGTTGGTTAAGTGACATGGAAGCCATCTAAAAATGAAGATAGAAATAGAATCCACATCTCTTGGCTTTTGGTCTGCTGTTCCATTAGAATTTCTCATGCTTTCTAAGAAAAGACAACCCTGATCTTATCCTATGTGATGATGGTAAATTGATAAATAACTGGTGTGGCTGCATGCCAACTATTGGGAGGGTTGGTAAGTTAAAGAGTCAGGCTGGAGAATAGGACTGAAAAGGTGGTGTGTGTTTGATCAGCCTAATTTATGTGCAGCCACTGTAATGAGATTTGAATATGAGGTCCAGTATTTACTAGTTGCAGCCACTTTAATGAGATTTGAATATGAGGTCCAGTATTTACTAGTTCTTGCTTCATGACACAACCTTATAGATAAGTTAATAACAATGACAAGAACTATCCAAAAAAAACTATAAATTCTGGTCTCAGGTGTAAAATAAAGTAAGAGATATGTCTGTGTTAGAGTTTTCACTCACGTCCTTAACCGATCTAAAGAGGCAGTGTGTGCCATCTTCAAAGATGTAAGAAAAATGAAGTGGAGATAGCAAGCTAGTTATTAGCAGCCATTGTTAAAACAGATTTCAATAGAGAATTCCCCCTTTTAAGAGAAATTTCCGTGAAATTTGGAGTTTGTTTAAGTATTATGTTAGTTCCTCATTTGTTATGAGTATAGTAAATGGCAGAGATGTACGACATACATCATAAAATCTTTCATGTTTTGCAGTAACAGCAGTTGCTTTCCTGGGGGAATGACATTAATTTGAGCAGTATCTCTTATTTTCCAATAACCTTTTATGTTACAAAAAAATCGGCAACTTCATTTTCTTCCCCTATCTGGAAACCATAGAAACCAATGTGAAATTATAGCTAAGAAGTTCGTCACTGGGCTATCTCAAGCTGATCTCCATGGAAACATATCACATTTTCTTGAAATGAAAGATCTTCCAATCAGACACACAACCATAACTGATGGGTGTCTGACAAATATACCACCACCAACAAAAAAAGTATATGGATATTTTATTATATAATACATTCAGAAGAGTTTTAAAACTGCTTCATAAATGAGAACATTTAAATGGTAAGTATTATGCCAACTACAGAAATAAAAATACAGTTTTGAAAACAATGTTCTGACACTCTATTTAAATATTGTTCTTTCTAGATTTTTGCATTAAAGGCAACTTTCTTAACTCATACGGACTTTGAATTCAGAAAGATCTATATTCAGAGCCTAACTCTGCCCCTTAGCTATCTGGCTCATCTCTCCCAATTTTTTTAGTATAAAGTTAAGGGATATAATACCTGATTTACAGATTCTGTTTGCTAACGAGTTAAACTAAATGCTTAATAAGCAGTTATAAATTTTTATCTGGTTAAATGAATAAGTGAGTGATGGAAGTATTGCTGAAGATGAGGATGAGATAGAGGGTTATGATTTCAGCCCTTTAATGAATGGTTAAGAGATAGTATTGTTCTAGGTGGAAGAGACTAAATAGGAATGTCACTGTCAAGGGCTTTGACTATGATTTAGCTTTGATAATACAAAAACTATCCCTAGTTCAAAATTTGAATAATCTCCAAAAATTTATTTTTAAGATTGTTGTTTGGAGCTTGGGTCATATGAATGGTGTGGGGAAGGGACTTCATCATATTATAGGAGTAGGCTCTAAACTAAGCCCGTAAGGTAAAAATCATATTTTCAAAATTACCTTAAATTACACATAAAATTCTATATTCATTTAATGTGGTGTTCTGTTATATAAAGAATAGATACAGTAGTATACGTTTACCAGACATACACATGACAAATATAATTGTACACTATACCCCCCACAGAGTGTGAGGACATGTCCTTTTGTGAGAGCAAAGTGAACCACTCAAGAATACACAGACTTATGGAGCAGAACAATAAATGGAATATTCTGCCCTGTATGCACTATTTTTCCTTTTTTTTTTTTGTCTCTGTCATTCTGTATCTGCATCACAGTCTCTTAATTTCTCCGCACACCTCTTTCCATTTTCCTTTCCTCTGTTCCTGTCTCTTTGTCTCCAAGTCTATGTAGTTGAATCTGATTAAATTAAATACATATATGATGTGACTCCACTATATCACCCTGGAAACAATATTAAAATTAAGCAGCTTTTAAACTTTTTCTGCTGCAACACATGCTGAATGATATACAACAAACTTCTATGCCTGTATTCAGAATTTTACTTTTCCAAAAATAAGGAAAGAAAGCAATAGAAACATTCATGTTTTGTGGGTTAAGAAGTCATGGATATTCAAAAAAGTATTTTAAACACACATGATTTCATTGATTATAGAATTTCTCAAACTGTTTTTTAAGGAAATAACTAAACATTCATAAGCTGTATGATAATTTATGTACCTCAAGTATGTTATAATTTATTTACCTCAAGTATGTTAAAGAACTATATTTTTAAAATTTTGCTTACCTCAGGCTAAGATATAGGCTTTCAGTTATGTTACAATTTCAAGTGCCTTACATTTGACCACACACCTTTTTTTCTCGATGAAACACGTTCAAATGTTAATATATATGAGGGGCATATGCTAGCAAAACCTTAAATTCACTCCAATTTCTTTCTTTTTCTCTATATACCTACTTCCCCTACCTACTAAATAATTTGTGAACCTGAGTTTTTAACTCTTAGGACTGTAGTAATAAATACATTATGTGATTTTTACATCACTCGATGTTAATGAGAATGCTGGTTAGGATCATAGGCTATCCTGCCAAAGTTTGTTTACTTCCTACATTCTCTAAATTGTGATACTAAGAAATTGTTGCAGTTTTAGTAACTGTAAAAATTACTCCCTAAGAATACTGAAAAGCAGGGCTTCCCTGGTGGCGCAGTGGTTGCGCGTCCGCCTCCCGATGTCCGGAGCCTGTGCTCCGCAACGGGAGAGGCCGCAGCAGAGGGAGGCCCGCGTACCACAAAAAAAAAAAAAAAAAAAAAAAAAAAGAATACTGAAAAGCAATAAAAGCTGTTATCCCCAGTGGAATAGGGTAAGACTTCTGACCTTATAATTATTTTAAAAAATTATTCATAAATTAAGCTTGTAAGAAACCACCCACTTCATATATGAGTGAAAATTAATTTTCAATGTACTTTCACAATATTATATCTGAAATACAAATAAGTTTGAAATATGCTTGTTATTTGCCTAATGTGACAACATAGAATGATTTGTTGAACATGAGAATCATTCTGTAAATTTAAAAAAATAATAATTTAACTTCACCTTGTTGGAACAAACAGCATTAAAATTTGGCTAATTAAAGAATCAAACCAACAGGAAAAAATAGCGTTTTCTTTATTTGCTAAATGTTATCCAACTTCGGTAGTCAATTCTTGAGTTATTACCTAAGAAGTGAAGAAATTTAGGATTGTTGCTTCTGTAAAATGAAACAAAAATGCTATTAATAGCACTTAAAAGGAAGATTCCAGAACAGTTGGATGAAGAGGAATTTTATATTGCACACAACTACAACTACTTTTTCTGAAATATTACATAAAATTTTTAAGCAAGATTATTTTCTTGGTCTTTACTTATATGTCACATATTTATATAGTTGTTTAATTAATAGAATGCTACAATAGAGTGAATGTTTGTATCCCTCCAAAAGTCATGTTGAAACTTGATCCCCAGTGTGATGGTATTTGAGGTGGGGCCTTTGGGAGATGATTAGATCATGATGGTAGAGCCCTCATGAACGGGATTAGTGCCCTTATAAAAGAGATCCCAAGGAGTCCACTTGCCCTTCGGACATGTGAGAACATAGCCAGAAGAAGCATCTTTAAATGAGGAAGCACACTCTCATCAGAGACTGAATCTGAAAGCAGCTTGATCTTGGACTTCCCAGCTTCCAGAACTGTGAGAGATACATTGCTCTTGTTTATAAGCCACTCAGTCTATGGGATTCTGTTATAGCAGCCTGAATATACTAAGACAAATGTTTTGAATACTTTACTCATTCAAAATTTATAATTTATTGGGTTGCATTATGAATTTCCTCAGAATATAATATAATTAACTAGTCTGTGGAGTAGGATTATTAGAATTTGAAGTGACTGTGGGAAAGAGAGTGGCAAAATAACAAAAAGCATCTTCTTTTATTAATTAGTCCCAAATACATGCCACACCTTATTTGTATTAGTTGGAACTGACCATTTTGTAAAGCTCCCTGTCACTGAGCCAAATCTCTCTTCAGAGCTAAACTTTATAAACTTGGTAAACTTGGTAGGTTTGTCTGTGGTTAGATACAGTAAGGCTGAGCTAAAGAGAGAGATCTAAAATGCAGTTTCAAGAAAATTGAAATTTATTTCTCTGATTTAGCAGTTCAGTATAGGCACACGGTTCAGGGCAGTAAGCAACACCATAGCAACAACAGAGGCCACTGGAGATGCAAGGACAAATAAGAAGCATTAATAATAGGAAGGAGATTTACGTATCTCTCAAGTCAAAATAAGTTCACTCTTTTCCCCCAAAACAGTATGGTTATAGAAACAGTAAGATTGTGTTTGTGTTGTGTGTGTGTGTGATTGAAGTAATATAAATACTATGACCTTATTACAATTAAAACAAACAAACAAAAAAATCCCAAAATTATAAAACAGAAAGCCTCATCCACCTGGAATGAATTATATATATATAAATGACAATGTTTCCTTCAAACTGAGGAAAAAATATAACAGATTATTCTGCATATTCCTATGCAAATATATTTGAAAATCTAGATAAAATGAGTAATTTATCGAAATGCATTAATCCTAAAGGATATAAAGTCTAAACAGACCAATTAACATAGAATAAACAGAAGAAGTAGAGAGATGACTCCAATTTAAAAAAAAAAAAAAAAAAAAAAACCCTGAATAGGCCCAGTTGAAAATTTTGCCAAACTTTGAAAATAAGAAAATCTTCAATCTAAACTATTCTAGAACAGAAAAAAAAGAGGAAAATTCCAAATTCATTTTAGGAATGACATGAGTGTATTATAGACTCCAAACATTACAAAGATTTTACCTAAAATAAAATTACAATCCAATCTCAATATTAGTATGGGAATAATACATGATGATCATGTGGATTTATTCCAGGAATGCAATGTGCAATGATAGTTAAATATCAACAAACATTTATATAACCTATTGTATTACTAGAGCTAGGGAGATAAATCATCTGCTCATGTTCATAGATGTATAACAATATTTAACAATATTTAAAATGTATTATGCTTTAAAAACAAAATAAAAATATGATTCATGCATGTGAGCACGTACACACACAGCCCCCCTACAACCCTTGACCCTAAAGTCAGCATCTTACCTAATGGAAAAACATATGAGACTTTTGTTTTTTTTTTTAACATCTTTATTGGAGTATAACTGTTTTACAATAGTGTGTTAGTTTCTCCTTTACAACAAAGTGAATCAGTTCATATACATATGTTCCCATATCTCTTCCCTCTTGCGTCTCCCTCCCTCCCACCCTTCCTATCCCACCCCTCTCGTGGTCACAAAGCACAGAGGTGATCTCCCTGTGCTATGCGGCAGCTTCCCACTAGCTATCTAATTTACATTTGGTAGTGCATATATGTCCCTGCCACTCTCTCACTTCGTCACAGCTTACCCTTCCCCCTCCCCATGTCCTCAAGTCCATGCTCTAGTAGGTCTGTGTTTTATTCCTGTCCTACCACTAATCTCTTCATGACATTTTTTTTTCTTAGATTCCATATATATGTGTTAGCATACGGTATTTGTTTTTCTCCTTCTGACTTACTTCACTCTGTATGACAGACTCCAGGTCTATCCACCTCATTACAAATAACTCAGTTTCATTTCTTTTTATGGCTGAGTAATATTCCATTGTATATATATGTGCCACATCTTCTTTATCCATTCATCTGTTGATGGACAGTTAGGTTGCTTACATGAAAATCCTGTAAGTGTGTGACTGACTCTCTTAGTTATTAAAACATTTTTCAGAGTCTGTATTTCTAAAGCCTTGTGCTATCGTGTACAAATGGAAGCTCAATATAAGAGAATAGGGAATCCATAAATAGACCTTATTGTATTTAACATATGACAAAGGTAGTGATCTCGGCTGGCCTCGGCCTGCAACAGCTTGAAGGAGGGTTTCGGTTCCCGGCCAGAGATTGAAGTCAGGCTGGGGCAGTGAGAGCGCTAAATCCTAGCCACTAGACCACAAGGGACCAGTAGCCAGTGACAAGGCCTTGGCCCCTCACTGTGTGGAAATGAATTTTCACGTAGAGACGGAAAGTAGTGAAACAAGTGAAGTGTTTATTAGGAGGAAAAAGGGTACGTGTGGATAGACACATGGGCTGGTTCAGAGAGAGAGAGTCGCAGCCTCTGTGGTAGTTTGAATCACTTTTATAGGGCATTTCTTCTGGGTCTCCTTTGGCGAATCATTTTGATTTGCCTGGTTCTGAGTCCATATTTGGTGTATCTCAGGAACCTCCCATGTGTGCACACGCATCTCTTAGCCAAGATGGATTCCAGCAAAGAGGCCTATGGGTAGCTTAACATCACTCCCTTTTTGACCTCCAAGAAGCTTTATAGTCAGGAAGGTCTCCTTGACTTTGAGAATGAGAAATACGTGGTTTCTTATCTTTTATCTGGGCAGAGCCCAGCCTCCTGTCTGTCCACAGGGAATGAACCCCTGCTGCTCACCCTGGGGCCCATCTATCTCTTGCCTCAGTAGCATTTACACAGTGGGGAGAAGATGAACTTTTAATGAATAGTGTTGGGATAACTAGTCAACCACAAGGAAAATAGATAAAATTGTATCCATTTTTGACACTGAAGACAGAATAAATTCTGACTGGTTTGGCTCTCTAAATACAAAAAATGAAAATATAAAACAAGAAGAAAATATAAAACAAGAAGAAAACATGGGAGAATTTATAATGCAAGAGTGTGAAATTTTTCCTAATTATGAATCAAAGTCCATATGCAAGGAGAAAAAAATATTGATAAATTTAACCATATAAAGAAATAACTTTTACATTGCAAAAATTCCAATAAGCAAAGTAAAAATCACATGATGAATCAGAAAAAGTGTTTGAAAATTATGTCAATTTAAAGAGTTAGTATCCCTAATATATAAAAGCCTTCTGAAAGTAGAGAGGTAAATGAACAATGGGCAAAAGAGATATGAACAGACAGTTCACAGAAAAAGAAATGCAAATAGCTCTTATATACATGAAAATATTCACAACTTTCCGTAAGAGAAATGTGCTAATTACAGCTAAACTGAGATACTGTTTCTCACCAATCAGATTGACAAAAATCCCAAAGTTTGACTAAATGTTGATGAGGTTGAGGGAAAACAGGCACTTTCATAGATTGCTACTGGGAATGGAAAATGGTAAATTTCTCTGAAGGAGAATTTGGCTATATTTTGCATTTATCTTTTAACCCAGCAATCTCATTTCTAGGAATCTATCTCAGAATGCACTGGCAAATACATGAAAAGGTATATGCAGAATGCTATTCATGGAAACACTTTTGAAACAGCAAAAAACTGTAAATAGCCAGTTACTGAACTTTTTTTTTTTCTCAGCTTCAAAATCCACCCTCAGGGGCTTCCCTGGTGGCGCAGTGGTTGAGAGTCCGCCTGCCGATGCAGGGGACATGGGTTCGTGCCCCGGTCCGGGAGGATCCCACATGCCGCGGAGCGGCTGGGCGCGTGAGCCATGGCCGCTGGGCCTGTGCGTCCGGAGCCTGTGCTCCGCAACGGGAGAGGCCACAGCAGTGAGAGACCCGCGTACCGCAAAAAAAAATAAAAATAAAAATAAAAAATCCACCCTCAGATTTGCAGTCTTGGCCTCTGCTAACCACCTGTTTGCTCCCTGGCTTACCCAAGTCTATGCTTACAGGGGGCACTATAGCAAGACTGGAATTTCAAAAGGAAAGAAAGGACGCCAGCCTTTCCGAAGGATCTAGACGATGCTTTGCCTTCACTTCCTTTGAGTGTCACAACAGCAACACTTCACTCCAGCAAGAGTTTGTTCCCCACTGATGTAAATACTGCCTTTGGTACACACTAAATGCTTTTGTCTGGGGCTTGACTTGTGGATCATACAATTTATTTGGAAGAACAAACAATATCCAAGAAAACTTGGACTTTTTCATAAGTAGCATTGGACTAGCTGGTTAACCGTAGGAAAATAGATGGCACTGATTCCATTTATGGCACTCTTCATAGGTTTGATTCCAAATTGTTCTGAGATTTAAATATTTAAAAATTGAAACCTTAGAACTAGATGAATATGAGAACACTTATGTGTCACACAGGTGGTAACTAGAGGGAAAAACAACACCTATGACCAGGGAAACAAAGGGAAAAAAAGCTGCACTTATGAGAACTTCAAATCATAAAAAGGGTGATGGACAGAACTGGTACTTAGACCTCCAAAGAAGGGACACTGCTTGGCTGGCACTGGCATCTTTGATCTTGGAGTCTGGCAGAGCTGGCATCCAGACCTCTAATGAGGGGCAACCAGCAGGCTTGTGCTGGTTGGTATCTGTGATAGCATAATAAGCATCTGTCTGTGAGAATCAGAAAAACTCTAAAATGGAATTAAATGTTCCCTTCAGAGAATATTAGGAAACCATCTCGTTATTTCAGAAATTGGAATAAAAATTTTAGCATTTATATTTTTCTAGCTAATAAGTAAAGAAAAAAGACAGAGTTAGAATATTACCACTAAAAGAATGGATCTAAGCAATAGTAATTAGTGACTACTTACATCACAAAAAGAGAAAATAAGACAATATATGCCTACTGGTAGAGTACAAACACTGTCTCTGAACTACTGTTGCCAAAAAAACCCAAAGTTGAGTATCATTCTAACTACCGATTTACAAGAAATAAGGAGACAGAAACATTTTGGACAACACCATGGGGCTGTGGTATGCAAAATCAAGACTGGGAAACTCTTTTGGACAAATATATCCGGTTTCCTCTGCAAATAACTGGCAAGGAAAAAAAAGAGAGAGTGGGAAGGAACATATATATTAAGTGAGACTTAACAGACAAAATAATTGCAATATATGGACCTTCCTTGGATCTTGACTCAAAGAAACAAACAAAAAATATATGAGACAATAGGGAATTTAAATACTGACTAGACTGGACGTGTGATGATTTTAAAGAAGTTTTTTTAGATGTAATGATATTTTGGTTATGTTAAAAGTAAAAGAATGCTTGTATTTTAGAAATACACCCTGAGACATTTTTAAGTAAGATGCTGTCTAGAATTTGCTTCAAAATAATCCATTGTGTATGTTGGGAGTGGGTGCATAAATGAAATGATATGGCCATTTGTTGAAAACTATTAAAACTTAGAATTGTATGCATAGGAGTTCATTTTCTTATTACTTCTATTTGTATATTTATATATTGTTTTGACATTTTCCAAAATTAAAAATAAATACATTTAGTATACTTATTTATAGTATATTTGCTGATAATCATAGTGATTAATAATAATGACAATGCACCTTTCATTTTGAGAACTATGATGTTTAAATGCACTTTAAATGCATTATTTCTTTAAATTTCCCCAATAAATATGTGATCTTTTTATGATTATTTCCATTTGTTTGATTTCAAAGCCTTTACCCTTACAACTATTTGCCTCTCTGCCATTCTATCTAATTAGTGGTAAAGATGATAAAAATTTCAGTTGCAAGTTTGTCAGTGAATGTCCTTTTAATATTAATATTTAATAATTATGAAATAATAATGCTTGCCTATTATTATTATGTGCCAGGCACTGTTCTAAGGACTTTGGGTGTATTTATTTGACACCCTTAACTACCTTATGAAGTAAAAGTTTTATTAGCTAAATTCATTTTATCATGCTTGGAAAGCTTGTGCGATTTGAGAGTCACCTATCCAGAATCTATTTAAATATTTATCTTCTGTTAGACCTATAAATTCCTTCTTTGTTACTATTAGAAATAATACTGTATGAAGCAGCCTATACACAAATCTTGAATCTTCACTTTTGGTATTTTTATGTAGCGTCTTATAAGAGAAATTGCTAGGTATAACCATTTTTAAACTTTTGTTATATATTGATATGGATATTGATAAAAGTGCCAACTTCCACCAGTTATACATAGCAGTTTCAGTATTATGTGGAGTTCAGTATACTTGAGTCCCACTTAGTAATCTCATTTTTAAAAAGCAGTATTGAAACCTGAGAGGTAAAGAAATACCATGTCATTTGTATGTTAATTTTCATTTCTTTGATTGTTGATAGTATGGGACATTTTAAAATAAGATAATATTGTATTATGCAACTGTATGTATGTGTGTATATGTATCGTCCATTACATTCCTTCATCTGCTTTTTTGACTGACATTCTCATCCTATTAAATTGTAGGACTTCTCGATATCATAAAGTACCAGTTATTTTCAGTCATATGTGCTGCAAATGCTTTCTTACTTTAGTTTTTGCCCTTTAAATTTGTTCAGGATATTTTTGACAGGTGAATTTTTTCAGTTTTGATGTAATCATTTAATCAGTCATTTCCTTTGACCTTTTCCAGTGAGCTTTTTCACTTGGATAGTCTTTTGGGATCACAACATCAGAGAAACCTTCACAGACTTGTGCACTAGTTGGTTTGTTTTTGAGACATTATTCTCCCCTTTGTCCAAAATGCTCTAGTCAACTGATTTCCTTTCATATCCTTGAAACTACCAAGCTCTTTGCCAATTTAGTCTGGGGAAGGGATATTGTAGGGCCTGTTCTCTAGGCAGTTCAGAGCTGGACCAACTTGTTTCAAGGCTGTTTTGTAGTCTGAATTGGTTGAAGAATCCTGGCTGTCAAAGAACCTGATCTCAGCAGGAAATTCCTGGCGTTGAGCTGAAGAGCATTATTAGTCTAAAGGCTGCTGAAGCCAACTTGTGACAAGAGAATCACCAATGGCTTACAGTGTGAACACATGGCTTTGACTCAAATAGGTCATGAGAAGAAAATACAGAAGAGAATTAATTGGAAAACATCAACATTTTAAAAGCAAGATTTAATTTTTGTTGTCATTGCCTCTTTAATGATGGCATAGGAGACATTTAGCAAGATGCTTGGAGAATTTCATTCACAGACATAGCTTATCTAAACCACTGAAATCCCAAAGTTTCATCCCAGTATTTAACTCACATCAAGTACATATTTGACTACAGAATTTCAGTGACAACAACGAAATAAATCATTCCTGTTAAAACCTCAGAGATGATTCTCCATTTCTCTTTTCACTACTCAGAAAGAGAGTTAAAAACAAGTGTGAACTTAGAAACCTCACTTTTGTTTGGAAATCTTGTTATTTTGAGAAGGAAAAGTTTGAAACAGATTTTTTCCCTTTTATTTTTAACATTTTTTATTTGTAACGAAGTAATACAAGTACATGGTTTTAAAACTCTAGCAGTGTAAAGGGCTTAAAAAAAAAAAGTCTCCCACATGATTTCCTTCTATCTTCAGTTTCTCTTTCATTAGAACCATTTTACAGTTTTCTAATTGTTTTTCTGTTTGTTATTTCTTCTTGTAACTCTACATCATTAAACTTAAATTGATATGTCGATTAATCCATTTCAGACATTGTCTATGGATGTCTTTGTATGATAATACATGAATATCTAGCAATTTTTTCTTTGTACCACACTTTTCTCATTTTGGGGATTAGAAAATCTTTTCCAAATTCCATGTTTAGGGTTAAAGTTCTTTATTTTTTAAAGTTCTCTTCAGTTCCCTGATAATTTATATTTCTACTGTAGTAACTTTTTCAAATTTGTTTACCCTGATCTTTCTCTTGCTACAGGTTTTTCTTCAATTTCTAGCATTTTTCTTTCATAATGAGAATGACTGGCAATGTCAGGTGTATGGATGGGACCTGTGAACTGGCAGACTTCATTTTGAATAATTGAGCAGGGGACTGGAATTTTTCTGAATAGTAGAATTTGAACAATTTTTCTTTTGAGGCAAATATCCACTTATCCCAGTTTGCCCACGGAGAACCACTTCAGTTTCATAGAAGTCTTCTTCCCCCTCACCCCAACACTTTGGGTAGGTTTGCATTATTTAGGGGTCAAGGTAAATGGGGACTATTTCACCTTTTCTAAAACTTAACAGTGAGGTGTTGTATCTGGAAAGCCAGCTTCCTCAATTTCTGGGCCCTTCTTAAATTCTAGGATGGGTGTGTCCTCCTCTGTTTGTCCATGTTTGATAAATCTTCTGTCTGCTGAAAGCCCTTATCTCACTTTATTATGGTCATGTATACTTTTTACTCTTTACTGACCCTTTTTGAGGATCTTGAGTTAAAAGAAGAAAAATTTTTGTGTTCAGTCAGCTGTCC
The DNA here is from genome assembly GCF_002837175.3 of Physeter macrocephalus. Lineage (NCBI taxonomy): Eukaryota > Metazoa > Chordata > Mammalia > Artiodactyla > Physeteridae > Physeter > Physeter macrocephalus. Next base: position 55,381,435 of record NC_041220.1, read on the forward strand.
TGAACCAGAAACCAACTTACTTTTAAAAATAAATTTTATTGCATTTTATTTTAAAAACAAATACATAATCATTGAAGAAAACTTGTAATACTCAGGAACATATAAAGAAGGAAGTAACCATCAACTATTGCCTCATTATTAATGATAATGGCATTTTACTACTTTTTCTTTGCAAATCTGTATCTCCTTTTACTACTGTATCTATAGCTCTAGTGTAGATTTGCTCCAACTTTGATCACAACATCGTATGGTAAAAATTTTCCATGTGAATAATAATTACTCTTAAATAAATTTTATAGGAAATCCAATTCTCCATTGTGCACATGAGTGTATCATAATATAATTTACTATTCCCTCATGGTTACAGTGTAAAATGCCTTCTCTTTGATCACTGTTGTAAATAATGCTGCAGTGAGAATTCTTTACATAATCTGTACCCATTCCTGATTATTTCCTTGGGATTTTATCTTAAAAGTAAAAATTCTGAATCAAAGTCTATAAAAATATCATATTTCACAATTCATGTGCCAAATTGCTTTACAAAAAAATGTATCCATCAGCAGTATATAAGGGGCTCATCTCCTCAGTGTCTCTACATAATATGGTATTAACTTTTAAAAATCCAATATCACATATAGAACTTGCATCTTATTTTACTTGGCTTTTATTGAATCATTAACGAGGTTGAATTTTTAAAATTTTATTTGACTATTTTCATTTCTTCTTTCACGAATTATCTGCTTGGATCCTTTACTGATGTTTGAAATCATGATATGTAACGGTTGCATTTTAGAATTTGTAACAAATCAAGATGTGTTCCATATCAAAGCTACCTCTATACACCACTAGTTTTGTTTTGGAAATTTTGTAGTGTAGAGCCTGCCTGAAATGTCCAGTCAACTTTTAGGTTTTCTGTGGATACTGTTATCATGTACATACGGTTTTGCATGTTGCCAAACTTTAAAAAATAAATCATAAACACAATAGGAGCATAAAGAAAAGAAACATGTAGCAAGAACGATAACAGTAATATTCTTAGCATGGGAGAAATAACTGGAACACAATTGCAAAGTATGCAAAGAAGTGCAGTATCTACTATAATGCTGGCTGAGAGGCTGTCCCTCCATACATATTTTGTGAATGAATGAGTCAGGGAATTATGAGGAAGCAGAGGACTGCAGACATCTCCTTCTTTCAGTCTTTTCTGTGATTTGATAAGTAAATAAGGCAGATCAGGAATTCTTTTGTTTTAGTTTTTCTGTATTACTGAAAATAATCATATCCACAACACTTCAAGGTGATGTTGTATTTATTAGCTAATGCTCAAAAATGGTCTGGACTCTTCAGAACAGAGTTGGGTAAATACAAGCAGTTCTTATCAAGATATCATACATAATGGAAAGGGTATTCATATTCAAGGCAGATACAGTTGCAAAAGTTAGTATTTCTTTAAATAGCAGGTGGTGTGATTGTTTCTATAGCAATAAAACAACCTTCAAAATGTTTAAAAGTTATTCTCTTTTTGGCAAGAAATCTTTTCTTCAAAACCTCGTAATTGTAAAAAAAAATCAGAATCATATTAAAGATAATTTTGGAAAAAAAGAAACAAAATTGTTTCAAGTGCAGCTGTTATTAATTTACATTCCATTTATGCAACTGTTAATGGATATGTATTTGTTAGACGCTGTTGTAGACGCTTCAAGCTAGGTTTGAGAAAATAAATTTTCAGTGAATTTGAACTCTATGTGCAAAAACTAAATACGAATAAAATGAAGTTAGGGGTCATTTCAGTTGTCTATTTTGATTGCCAAAAGTCATTATATAAACATTTTTTGAGACTCTCTAGGTTACCATGGAATTTATCTGTGACCTTTACATCTTGGAATTTATCTGTGACCTTTACATTTTGTCTGTATTCTTTCCTTTGGGTGAGTTCCTGTCCTCTATATGTGAGATTCCTGGCTATACAAGAAAGAACATAATCCAGGCTGACCTGTAAGAATAGCCCTTACTGTTGGGAAAAATAACCTCTCCAAAACTTTTCAAGGGATTACTATAGATGTTGGTAGTAAAGGGGTCATTATATTTTTGTGGCAGGAATTTTTGGTATAAGGAAACAGCAAACCCAGAGCACCCATCTTTGTTAAGATGTGGATAGTCCGTTTGAGAATGAAAAGACAGTACCATCTTGATAACATCTGAACCTTTGGTTCTAGCCAAGCCTAAAGCAAGAACCACCACATATATTTTCATATGAAATGAGCCAATAGGTTTCCTTTTTAGCTTAAGCTAATTTGGGTTGGGTTTCTCTTTCTTGTTAAAGAACTGTGTCCTGGTGCCTTGTGTAGACACTGGGTATGCAGCTTCCATCTGCAAGTGAAATGAACAAAAACAGACAGTTGTCACCCAGGGTAGATGAGTGTAGATGGTGGCAGCAAGTGCACAGGAGCCCAGATCGATAGAGAAACTTGTATAAAGGCACGGAGGTAAAAGAGATACCAGGACACATTAAGAAAATCAACAACATTTTGGGGGTTTAGGTCTGGCATCTAAGGAGCTTGGAAGTTGTCACTCTGTCCTAAAAACAAGTAAAACGCTTAACAGACTGAATATCCACAACTCTTCTACGTTCATTGGAGAATTGAGGTCACAGGGCAAATTGCTGCCCCCCAAATTAGAGAGACAGGAGGACACAGAAAATCACAATTTACTGGAGCAGAAATCTAAACTGTAATTGACAAATTGCTAGAGTTTCAGTGTGGGCAAGCCTGAGGTTTAAAACGTCAAGGGGACCCAGGCTTAGGGGGAACCTCACACTAAACTTACTACCATATGATCTAGCAGTCACACTCCCTTTGTGTATACCCATCTGAGTTGAAAACATGCCCACAAAAAACTTGCAAACAGATATTTATAGCAGCTTTATTCATAATTGTCGCAACCTGGGAACAGCCAAAATGAACTTCAGTAAGTGAATGGATAAATAAACTATGGTAAATCTGTAAAATGGAATATTATTCAGCACTAAAAAGAAATAAGCAATCAAGCCATGAAAAGACACAAAGGGACCTTAAATACATATTGCTAAGTGAAAGGAGCCAATCAGAAAAGGCTACGTACTGTGTGATTTCAACTGTATGACATTCTGTAAAGACAAACCAATGGAGACAGTAAAAAGATCAGTGATGGCCAGGGATTAGGTAAGAGAGATTAAAGAATAGGCAGAGCACAGAGGACTTTTAGGTAATGAAATTACTCTGTATGACACTATAATGGTAGATACATCTCACTGTACATTTGTAAAACCCATAGAATGTATGACACCAAGAATGAGCTCTCAGGTAAACTGGACTTTGGTTGATAATAATATATCAGTGTAGGTTCATTGATTGTAACAAACGTACCTCTCTGGTGAGGGTTGTTGATAGCTAGGGAGGCTATGCTGTGCATGTGTGCGGTCAGGGGGTATATGGGAACTGTACTTTCTGCTCAATTTTGCTGTGAAACTAAACTGATCTAAAAAATAGAGCCTCTGGAAAAAAAAAATCTAGTATTAGAGGAATAAGGTATATGAGAAAATGATAGAAAATTCAACATGGAAGTTATGCAGTGTCCTTAAATATTGTGATAACAGGTTCAGATTTTACTAATGAAGTTATTTGGGGGCTGATTATATATGTATGTATGTATGTATGTCATCTTTGAGACTCTATGATTTTACTGAAAGTCTCACCTAACACAGAGTGACTGAGATATTTTCAGTCTGATACTTCCATCACCCACCACCATTACAACCACCACAACCACTGGCGTGGGAATGGGCTTAGTTTTACATATTGTTTTCTTCTGTCTATTTGTGCTGATTCCTAATAATCACGGTGTTTTCTTTCTAAATGTCTACCAACTTCATTTTATATATTTATTTTTTTTAATTTATTTTGATTGGGATATTATTGACATACTGTGTAAGTTTATAATGTGTTGATTTGATACATTTGTTTATTGCAATATGATTACCACCATAGCTCTATCAGGTAACATAATTATCAGTTCTTTTTTTGTGGTGGGAACAATTAAGATCTAGTCTGTTAGCAACTTAGAAGTTTATAATACAGTATTGTGGTCTATAATCACTATGCTGTACATTAGATCTCTAGGGCTTCTTTATCTACTAGTTGCAAGTATGCACTCTTAAACAACATCTCCCTAATTCCGACACACCCCCAACCTCTGGTAACCACCATTCTGCTCTCTGTTTGTACAAGTTCGGCTTTTTTAGATTTCATGTATAAGTGATATCATAAAATATTTGTCTTTCTTTACCTGACTTATCTCACTTAGCATAATGCCCTCAAGGTGTTTAAGTATTTAAAGCAAAGTAGTGATATCGCTTATTTGATATGTAGAAAAGCTACTTTTGGTATTGTGAAAAATAGATTTGATAAGAGTGAGAACAGAGATGAGAACAGTTAGAGGACTGTTGTTACCATCCAAGTTAAATCCATGAGGTTGTGGACAACGGGAGGGGAAAGATTGAAGAAGCGGTTAGGGGTTGGTCTAGCAGGACTTGGTGAGAGGTTGGTGTTAGAGGTGAGGAAACAGGAGGGGGCTAGAAGGAGCAGGCTGGCCCCTCACATTTCAGGTCCCAGTGCATAAGTCAATGCAGACCAACATATCACAAATCTTTAAAAGTTTAAGTTAACAATCCAGTAATTAACACATGTTCTGTCCTTCCATCTTGAAAAATATAATTCTGTAATGACAGATTAACTGTAGTGTTAATCTATGATTTTTATATAACAATGTGGCAAAATATCAACAATAGCTAAATTTAATTATTATAGTACATATATGAGTGTTCTGGTCAAGAATTTTTCATGAAAACAATGGCTTAAGGGATTAAAAGCTAAAATGTAATTGTACTCAAAGTATATGTAATTTAATATTTTTTCAATAAAATGGCAAATTGAAGTAAACTTAAAAAAATTACTTTTCATATTTTGGGGAAAGATTTTTCATCTAAAGCAACCCAATTATCTATTAAAATTAAGATGTGAAATGCAAATTATATTGAATATTATATTTAAAGCACAATTCTAGCATTTAATGTCTAGCTGGTTGTCAGTATGAAGAATTGGTGTCATACTTCATTCCTATTTCTTCTAGACCTTTACTGATACAAATTTAAAATCAGTATGAATTGTTAATATTGCTAAATATTCCACAGCCTCCATTGAACAGTTAGTAATACGATACTAATGCTTGAGTACCTCTGGAACTACAATTTGGAACATGAAGAGAACATGAAAATGTATGCTTAGCACTAATGAGAAGTTATTGCCAGAATCCACTGTACCTATGCCATCTGAAGGAACATTTGATAAGTTCATTAATTTGTCTTTTCATTTACCTAAGCACATCCACCGCTGAAATCTTCATTCTGCTCCACAGCAAGGCCCCTTTCTGAAGTCAGTGGTGACACAGTCCTCACACCTTCCCATCATTCAGAAGTAGTTCCCAGGGCAAGAGATATGAGAAACATTGTCATGGAAACTGAAGGGTACTTGTCAAAAGGAAAGATATTGGTGGCATAGTTCACCTTGTGCCAGTCTGGGTGCCAGACTCAGAGGGACAGAGGTGCCCATGACTTCCTTAATAGTGTCTCCTTGTGTCCTGTGTATGTGTATGAGAGAGAGAAACAGAGATCCAGTGTTGGTTTTTTTTGTTTTTTTTTTTTTAATGAAGGACTTGGTTGTATGAGGTGTTTTTTTGTTTGTTTGTTTGTTTTTAGAAGATGTGGGGGGGGTAGGAGTTTATTAATTAATTAATTAATTTTTGCTGTCTTGGATCTTTGTTTCTGTGCGAGGCCTTTCTCTAGTTGTGGCAAGCGGGGGCCGCTCTTCATCGCGGTGCACGGGCCTCTCACTATCGCGACCTCTCCCGTTGCGTAGCACAGGCTCCAGACGCGCAAACTCAGTAGTTGTGGCTCACGGGCCCAGTCGCTCCGCGGCATGTGGGATCCTCCCAGACCAGGGCTCGAACCCGTGTCCCCTGCATTAGCAGGCAGATTCTCAACCACTGCGCCACCAGGGAAGCCCCGATCCAGTGTCTTTTAAAGGGTGTGGATTGGCATAAGGGTTCCTCTTGCCCTGCTTCAGTGATGCTTGCGGGACCACCATGATATTTTTACCTTAAGTGTCTAGGTTCCTGGGGGGGTCCTTAACCAGGACAGGGATTATCACAGCAAGAGGAACCGATATAGGAGAAAATTATAGGTTCAGTTTGGGACAAGTTAATTTTGAGATGATGGTGGGATATTCAAATTAAGAAATTTAGTTGACTTAGAAGTACAGTCTGGGCGGGCCTCTGAATAAAGGAATGAGTTTGCAATACAGACTTAAGAATTGTTAGCTTTGTCGTGTCTGGGGGAAAGAAAGATTTCAAGATTCCACCCTCATACTCTTCTCCTCTTTTCTTCTAAAGGAGAAATCTGTTTATTGGATGTCAAATACTGAAAAGGCTGTAACAACCAATGAGTGAAATTAATCTGTGGATCAAATGGCTAGCTCCATTTGAATTTTTCTGTCACACCTCCTCGAGTCTTATAGTTCAGGAACTTGGCCATTTCAACAACCCTGAAGCTTACTTTTTTTTCTTTCTTTGCGTATTTTTTGCCTCTTCCTGCCATGAAATGTGATAATACTGAAAACCTGCCTTAGGTTGAGTAGGTGTGTGTGGGAGGAGAGTTTGAGTGAAATAGAGAAGGTGACAGGTTAAGCTTCAGAAGTTCCAACATAAAATGATTACAAGCTTTGAGGTTTAAGGCCAAATATAGCTTTTGCCAAAAGCTTCCTTCTTCCGTTTGATATTGTTCGTTGTGTATAGTCTCATGAGAAGGGTGATGTAGTGCAGGTTAAAATTTCAGTACTCCTGGATAACCAGTCCATCTGAGATTGGTGAAATCCCACCAATAATATTAAATTTCAGGATATTAGATCATAAAAGTCCTATGATCACCTGCATTATTATTAATTAAATGACAAATTCAAATGGTAACATTTGAACACATGTGCAATAAAAAAAGAGGTTTCCATTCCAGTTTAGGTCTGGGTCCCACATGTCAACACAAATAGGAGCCTTCCCAGCTTACTGCTCATTGCTCTACTTTCCTCGCTAACAATATACTGACAGAAAACAACATTGTTAATAAATGTCAGTGCATCCATTTTTATGCACATGTATATATAAGAATAAATTCCAAGAAGTAAAATTTCTAAACCAGAAAATATGTGCCTTTTCTTTCTTTTTTTTTTTTTAACATCTTTATTGGAGTATAATTACTTTACAATGGTGTGTTAGTTTCTGCTTTATAACAAAGTGAATCAGCTATACATATACATACATCCCCATATCTCCTCCCTCTTGAGTCTCCCTCCCTCCCACCCTCCCTACCCCACCCCTCTAGGTGGTCACAAAGCACCGAGCTGATCTCCCTGTGCTATGCGGCTGCTTCCCACTAGCTATCTATTTTACGTTTGGTAGTGCCTTTTAAATTATGTGATTGCCAAATTGTTCTCCAAAGAAGTGGATCCAATCTTCACCAGCATTTGAGATTTTTGGATGAATATTAATAAATATTTTCACTTTTGTCAGCCTGGAAGGTAATGATGGTATCAGATTTTTGTTTTAAATTGGATTTTGTTGATGATGAGAGAGGTTTATAAATTGGTGATATTTCTTCTTTATATAATCTACCCATGTTTTTATTGGGTTGTTGAGTTATTTTTCTAATGTGTAGAAATGCCCTATATCTTTAGGAGACATAGCCCTATTTTTAGTTTATCGTTTGCTACTTTTACTTTTTTGTAATATTTTTTCTGGACTGATATTTAATAATTTTGTTATAAGCAACTTTAACAATATTTTCTTCTATAGTTTCTGGGCTGTATGTCTCATGAAGAAAGTCATTACCAATGCTAAAATAATGAATAAATATACTCATTTTTTTCTATTTCCTATGAGACTAATTTTCACATTTTCTACTTTGATATCTATAAAATATATTTTGGTAAAAGATAATAATATTGGGATACAGCTCTATTTGTTCCTAGTGACTAGCAGTCATTCTAAACACTTTAAGAAAAAAATAATCCATCTTTTCCCTATTGAAGTGAAATGCCACATTTAGCTATTTGCTAAACCCCATATGCATTTGCTTCTATTTCTGTTCTCTCTATTCTGTTCCTTTGATCTGTCTACCTTTCTCACACCACAAAAGATCAAGTGAACAAAACTTTTGAAATATAAAAGATGTAAATAAAGCCCATAAGGTGGTATATTTTATATAAATACACATACCTACACACAAATATACATAAAACCAGCAAAGCTTATGTACAGATAGTCTATAGAAAAAAAGAAATGCAAATGCCTTATGAAAATTTGAAACATTCCAACTTCAGTCGTAATCAAAGACGTGCAAATTAACATGATGATGTTCCATTTTTGGTCTATTATGTTGGCAAAAGTTAAAATGTTTGGTTAACACAGGTACTCCCTTACTGTTAATGGGATGTAAATTGGCACATTTTCTTTGATTAACCACTTGATAAGAACTTTCAGGAGTCTAACTGCACATATCTTTCAACACAATAATTTCCTATAGATGGCTGGTATACATTAAAAATATATGTACAGTGTGATATATACAATATTAAAAGACCAGAAACAATAGAGGTAAGGGATCTTTTTAAACAAAATATTACATACATACAAAGGCAATGTTATCAGCCTTTAAAAAGAGTGATTTAAATATGTATTGACAAGGAAATATCCTCTAAAAATATATTGTAAATGAAAAAATATATTTTAAATGAAGTAAGCAAATAGTGAAGAGTTTGTAAGCTTCCCTGTATGTTAAAGAATATACATCCCTTATATGAAAACAGCACACATATATTTGGCTCTATATGGATAGAAAATTTCTGAAAGAATATATAAGAAAATACTAATAGTTGGTGCTTCTGGTAAGAGGAAGGATGAAATGTTTCCAACATAATTGACAAAGTTTATTTAATCATAATCTGTTTTTATAAGTAAGAGAGAATACCAACAACTCTTTTCAAAAGTGGAAAAGTAAACCAGTAAATATTTCACATGGAAAAATTAAGTACAGTTTTCAACCTTACTACAAAATGTACATTAACATGAAGTTCCATTCTTTACCTATCAAATTAGAAAAGTTTGGCAATGCAAAATGTTAGTCGTTTTTTTTTTTCTCATAGTTTGCAATTTGAGACTACTTTATTTCTAGGGATAATTGAATAGTAAAGTCGTGTGTGTGTGTGTGTGTGTGTGTGTGTGTGCGTGTGTTTGATTCTGCTAATTTTAACCAGAAATCATTGACTTTCTGTCTGCTGTTAAAAAAAAAAAAAGAATAAAGTGAAACCTCAACTAAATAGAGTCAAAAGATCAGAAGGGAGAGCTCTCATGTCCTGTGATGATAGCAGAGCTCAACAGGAAGAAGAAAGACTCCTCTTCTTTCCTGGCAAAGACTCGGCCAATGAAAACCATGGACTCTTTATTTACTAGAACCCTCTTAACTTCCTTTGTATAAAAGCTATCTTCTTCCCTTGCCATGTTGGAAAGTATACATGGCTTGCCATGTTGCAAACCCTGAATTGCAATTCTCTGCTGATCCTGCATAAACCCACCTTTGCTGGAGAAATATCTGGCAGTTTCTTTGTTTCAGGGCAACATTTTGGTCACCCATATGGGAACCAGAGAAGACCCCTGAGGGCTCTGGGGCTGGTGAGCAGATTTGAGCCCTTTGTCACTCACTGCTTTTCTTACCAACTCTGGGGTTTGGAGGTATGCCTTTCTCCTGGATCTGAGCTCACACCGTCTTTGTGTTTGAAGCTCTCCAGGTTATTTGGGATCTATTTAAGGGTTCTGACTTTCTGGTTAAGACCTTGTTCCATATCCTAGTACTCGTTTGGCATGTCAAGCTGATCTTGAGATCAGACTGTTTCAACTGAGAGTGGCTAGAATTGCTGTTGGCCCAATTCCTTCAGGAAGGGACTGCTTCAAAAGAAACTGTGCCAAGTTTTTCAGGCTTCAGACTATCAGACTATTCCTTTGGAAAGACTATCCTCTGCAGACTGGCCAAAAAAAAAAAAAAGAAAAAGCCTTTGCCTTGGCCCTTCCGGGACCAAGCTGTCTTCTTAGGACTGGCTGGAATTGGCTTGCAAGCTGTTTGAATTGAGCCATTTGTGCTGTAAGCTGTTGGAGCTGCTTGAAAATTGCTTTTAATGTAGAGGGAAAAATCTCTGAAAATGGGACCCCAAGTATTTAAATATTTTGAGGGTGCCCACCCACGTGGACTGTGACCAATGTTATGTTTAAAAACCGTGGTCCTTCCTTACGTGCATTTCTAACTAAATGGACCAACCTGACCAAAGGCAATTTAGAATATCACTGGTCATTGTGGGGAACTTTTGTAATCCCCAAACTTAATTTCCTTACTACTAAATTGGACCACAGTAACTCAAAAATTTCCTGAGCTGAGTGGAATGCTTGTTTTGGTTGGTATTTTGAGACTTCCTAACATTATCAGGAGTCTAAAATTGCCTCTCTGCAAAATAAGATTTTAATATTAACTGAGGCAAACAAATGGTTAAGAAAGATAAAATAACTCCCGAAGCCTCAGATTCTTCTTCCTTGGCTTCTTTGCCTCAGGCTCCACCTCCAGACCCATCTTGTTTCTCTCCCTTTGCTCTTTCCTGGTCTGAAACTCTCACTGGCCCCATCTTCTTCCTTCCCTTCTACACCGCCTGTGCCTCCACTATTCCCACAACTCCCCTGCAAGAATTATCACACCAAACTTCCCCTTTTCTCAAAACTTGCCCCATTCACTTTTCCTCTGAACTTGTCAGAACCTGTCCATTTAAATTTAATCCTTCTGAGGCTCCAGAGACTAAACTCTTAATTTCTTAATACAGTAAGTCCCCTACACATGAACTTTCAAAGATGCGAATGTGTGTTCACATGTCCAATCACATAAGTTCACATGTCTGGCGTACATTGTCACATGTGTGTACCCTCTACAAGTGGTTGTGCTTTTGTGTACTTTACTGTACAGGACTGTGTAGAGTACAATGTAGAGTACAGAAGTACAGTATCTTTATTTCTAGTCCAGGACGTCCGGAAGCAAGCGTAAAAGAAGCGGTGATGTAGCTGAAGAAGTGAAGAGATTCATGATCAAAAAATTGTCTTTATTTGAGGAGGCACTGTTAGTTTTTGAGGCACAGGACCCGAATGTAGAATGGTACATGAAGGTTGCAGCAGATGTTCGGAATGCAAACCAGGGTGGGGGGAAGGGATAGTTAAGGAGTTTGGGATTGACATGTACACACTGCTATATTTAAGATGGATAACCAACAAGGACCTACTGTATAGCACAGGGAACTCTGCTCAATGCTATGTGGCAACCTGGATGGGAGGGGAGTTTGGGGGAGAATGGCTACATGTATATATATGGCTGAATTGCTTGGCTGTGCACCTGAAACTATCACAACATTGATAATCGACTATACCCCAATATAAAATAAAAAGTTTTTTTTAAAAAAGAATGCAATCCAGTGCTATCGTGTCATCTATGATGAGAAAAAAAGAGCTACTACCCAGACATCACTGGATCGTTTTTTCAAGAGGGTAGATAGAATGAATCCAGCAAGGGACCAGAACCTGTGCCATCCGCGTCAGGCGTGAGTGAAATTGCAGCTTGCCCTCCATCTCCTATTGCTGACAATCCTTCAGCTCTGCCATCTCCCCCCTTCTCTTCCTCCTCCAGTCAGTAACTCTTCTTGCCTGTTCACTCGATGCCAGCCCCTGTATGCCAGCTGTTGTACTGCACTACTGTACTTTCCAAGGTACTGTACTGTAAGATTTTAAATGTTTTCTTCACTTTTTGTGTGTGTGTTTTATGTATTATTTGTGTGAAAAGTATTATAAACCTATTACAGTACAGTACTATATAGCTGATTCTGTTAGTTGGGTACCTAGGCTAACTTCGTTGGACTTAACGAATAAATTGGACTTACGAACGTGCTCTCGGAATGGACCTCATTCGTATGTAGGGGACTTACTGTATTTTAAGGTTTAAGAAACTTTAACTATATCTTGCCACACATATAATACAAATCTATTTTGCCAGTGGACCACGTAACTAAATTGGCTTGAAATGGAAATATTGTTTTCTATGGAATACTTCCCAAAGACAGGGACTTACTTGTATTCCCCGGACTAAAGCTGAACTGCAAGCCATAGTCAAAGATTTTCCCAAAGTAATTGAGGATTCTCACAGATTTGCTGAGAAATTTAACACAGTCACTCAAACTTATTCACTTGGTTTCTCTGATTTATATCAGCTAGTTCACATGCTTGTCTGTGTAGGCCAGGCCCAGCATTGGATAAAAACCACTAATTGGGAGAGTTCTGAGAGGTCTCTAGAATTACAACTGAGAGTAACTAACTTATTATACAATCAGGTTTGGGTGATCGCTGGGTGACTTCATCAAGGAATTCCTAGAGCTTTTCCAAAGCCTGGTCATTGGGACAAAATTCAGGCCTGCACACAAAAATCTGATGAACCTATTCATGATTATTGCAATTGACTTCAGATTATTTTTTAAAGAAAATTCTGGTCTTCCTTCAGATGTTGAATCCACCCAAGTAGTTTTTAACTCTATGTTTGTTAATGGGATGAACTGGGACCCTTCCCTTCTGGTGAAAAGGACCAGTGTAAAATGGGAGACTGTGTCCACTCCAGATTTAGTTCATCTGGCAAATCAACTCTCTGGTACTTTAGATGAGTTACCTCCAAGGAAGACCACCAAAATATTCAACTCCAACAAATGAAGGCTCCTAAAGGAAACCAAAACCCTCCTAGTTTCAGCTACTATTGCAACGAGTCAGGACACTGGAAGAGAGATTGTTACAAACGTACATGCTTTAGGTGCCTCCAGACCTCTAATCAGCCTTTCCAGTGTCCTCCCAATTCTCAACCATGTGGCCCAAGGAACTACAAGGGCCCTTCCTAATCCTCTCTCTTAATTGTCTTGGAGAAACATTTCTTCAGATTGGGGATGAATCTCTCGGTGCTCAACCCCACTAGTCTAAAATGTCCTTGTCTCAGAGTAATAAAAAAGTTTGAATAATGGAGGTCTCTACTAAACCTCCAGTGATTCCAGTCTCTGAACCTATTCCCTTTTGTTTAGGCCCTTTGAGAGATGCACACCATTTTCTCCTTAGTTCCTCCACCCCTATCCACTTATTAGCCCAAGACTTCTTAGAGAAGTATGCCAGGTTTTCTTTTTCCCAAATGGAAATGATTCTAGAACTTGACAGCAGTCATCAAAATAACCCGCCAGGTAAATTAAATGACCCTTTGACATCTTTTTTTGGTTCAGTCTCTGATGGTACTAGAGCAGATTCTGAAAACACTGATCACTTGTCACTGCTGAATCAGCTGCCACTTTCCTTATGGCAAAATCGCCAACTGATGTTGGCAAAATTCACATAAAAATTCAGAGACCCCTCAAAACCCCAGAATTTATCAATACTCTATAAATAAAGAAGGCCTTCAAGACATGAAGCCCTTCAAGGCTTAAAGCCTATAATAAAAGATTACAAGGCTCAAAGCTTCATTATCTCTTGTACTAGCCCCCCATAACACTCCTATTTTACCAGTGAGAAAACCTAAGGGCTGAGAGTGGAGGTTTGTCCAGGACCTGTAAGCCAGCGGTCCCCGACATTCTTGGCACCAGGGACTGGTTTCGTGGAAGACAATTTTTCTATGGACCGGGGTGTGTATGGGGGGATGGTGCAGGTGGTATTGTGAGTGATGGGGAGCTGCAGATGAAGCTTCGCTCGCTTGCCCTCCGCTCACCTCCTGCTGTGCGGCCTGGTTCCTAACAGGCCGCAGACGGTATAGGTCCAGAGGTCGGGCCCTGCTCTAAGCAATGAACAACACTGTTATTCCTCGACATCCTGTTGTTCCTAACCCTTATATCTTACTAATATGCATTCCCACTGGAAGTAAATTCTTTACTTGATTTATGTAGTGCCGTCTTTATTATTCCGGTTGATGAAGCTAGACAATACCTTTTTCCTTTCACTAGGTAAGGAAACAGTAATGCCTCAGGGTTATACTGAGAGTCCTTATTTTTTGCAAATCCTGAAGGCTAACCTTCAGGATGATGTAAATTTCCCTAGAGGTTCTAATTTGTTGCAGTATGTGGATGATTTTGCTTCTTTGCTTTCCTTCTCAAACTTCCTCACAGGAAGACAGCATCCACTTGCTAAAGCTTTTAGCCTTAGAAAAGTGTAACATCACAAAAGAAAAATTGCTGTTTGCCCAAATCCAGGTTTGATGTTTAGGCCATCTGATATTAGAACAAGGGCTACACCTAGAGCCAGATAGACTTCACAGTGTCCTGTTTCCCCAAACCCAAAACTAATGCCAACTGGGAGGTTTTCTCAGGCTAGTAGGTTATTGCCAAAATTGGATTCCAGATATCTCTCTTACGGTCAAACCTCTATATGTTTTACTCAACAATAACAAACCTGACCCAATTTTATGGGAAGAATTGAATGACATAGCCTTCAGGGCCTTAAAGGAGAGTTTGATAAACCCACTTGTCTTTGGGTATCCCAATTATTAGATTCCCTTTTCCCTTTTTGGATGTGAAAAGAAAGGGAATGCCCTTGGGTAAACACCCAAAAACATGGGAACCACCATCAATCCATAGGGTATTATAGCCAACCACTGGGCCCTGTAGTGCAGGGATACCCCACATGCCTTAGAGACATTACAGCCACTGCCCTTTTGGTTAAGGCCAATGGGAAAATTGTTGTTCCCTTTAATCGTTTTTGTGCTTCATGCAGTAGAAACTCTCATGAATTCTCATGACACTCAACATTTCTCAGCCACTTCACGTCCTATGAAATCCTTCGTATTAAATGCCCCTCAGATAACTATTTTACATTTTAATATTTATTTATTCAGTTGCACCAGGTCTTAGTTGCAGCAGGCAGGCTCCTTAGTTGCAGCACGTGGGCTCCTTAGTTGTGGCACACAGGTTCCTTAGTAGTGGCATACGAACTCTTAGTTGCAGCATGTGGTATCTAGTTCCCTGGCCAGGGATTGAACCCAGGCCCGCTGCATTGGGAGCATGTAGTTTTATCCACTGTGCCACCAGGGGAGTCCCCTGTTTTACATTTTAATAACCTTAGCCTGGCTACTTTTCTCCCTTCTGTCACCAACAAAGTCCGTCACAACCACTTAAATCTGGTGGACCACCTCCTGACTCCTCATAATGATCTACAGGAAATTCCATTGGAAAAAGTTGATTTCTCATTATTCACTGATGGTTCTTATTTAAAAGGTGACAATGGCAAATATTGTACTGGGTATGCTATTATAAATACTTTTGGCACTGTGGCTAGTTTGGTTCAACAGGCTGGATTATACACTCTTACACAGGCTTGTACTTTGGCCAAGGACAAAACTGCCAATATTTATACTGATAGAAGATATGCCCTCAGAATAGTTCATGACTTTAGAATGTTGTGGAAGCAACATGGCTTTCTTACTTTCTGGAGAAATAGAATTAAAAATGGTCCCAATGCTCAGGAATGATTAGATGCAATACCTTTTCCAGCCACTTTAGTGATTATTAAGATTCCAAGGCATTCTAAACTTGGCTGTCAGGAAGCTAGAGGAAATCACCTTGCTGATATTTCTGCAGGGAATACTACCCTTAAGGGGACCAAGAGCAGCCAAACCTCTGTCATGGTCCAAAGGGATATTTCCCCAAATAATAATTTGGAAGAACTGTCCAGAGAGGCCCAAAAATTGACCTCAGAAAAGGAAAAACAAGGTTGAAAACTTGACAATTGTTTTGACAAAAAGAGAAAGCTCTGGTTTAGGCTAAATAACAACCCAGGCCTACTGGAGACTCTAAAATTCCCACTCCTCACTATTATACACACATTAAGCCATTCGTTTATGGACAAAATGATAGCTTTCTTGAATTGATATTGGTGGGGAAACATTAACAAGGCCACAGCAATGACCTACCCCACTTGTCCTACTTATCCAAAATACAAGTCAGGGAAGCCTGTTCCTACTACTCCTGGAACACTTTAAACTGTCTAGTGGACCATTTGAAGTCTGGCAAATAGATTTTATACAACTCCCTCTGTCTAATGGGTATAAATATGTTTTAGTCATGGTCTTTATATTTTCACACTGGAGTGAAGCCTTCCCTTTCAGAGAGGCTATTGTCTCTTCTGTGGCTAAAGTCCCTTTGGAAAATATTATCCCTACCCGGGAAACTCCTCTTGAACTTCACAGTGATTAAGGAACTCATTTTACTGGCCAGGCACTTCTGGAAGTCTTTGCTGTTTGGTTGGTTTTACACTTTCACTGTGCTCACCACCCTCAGTCCTCTGCTTTAGTCAAACACACTAATGGCA
The DNA here is from genome assembly GCF_002837175.3 of Physeter macrocephalus. NCBI lineage: Eukaryota > Metazoa > Chordata > Mammalia > Artiodactyla > Physeteridae > Physeter > Physeter macrocephalus. Next base: position 55,397,974 of record NC_041220.1, read on the forward strand.
TTATTAAGACTCAGGGGACTTCCCTGGTGACACAGTGGTTAAGAATCCACCTGCCAATGCAGGCGACACGGGTTCTAACCCTGGCCCGGGAAGATCCCACATGCTGAGGAGCAACTAAGCCTGTGCACCACATCTACTGAGCCTACACTCTAGAGCCCGTGCTCTGCAACAAGAGAAGCCACCGCAATGAGAAGCCCGTGCACTGCAACAAAGAGTAGCCCCCGCTCGCCGCAACTAGAGAAAGCCTGCGCACAGCAACGAAGACTCAAGGCAGCCAAAAATAATTAATTAATTAATTAATTTTTTTTTTTTTAAAAAGACTCAGTTGGAAAAGTTTGTAGAAGCCCTCCCATACCTTGGCCACAAGCATTGCTGTTGGTCCTTCTGAATCTCAGATCCATCCCTTCTGGGACTCATCATCTCTCACCCTTTGAGACAGTCAAAGGACTCCCAATGCACTTGGCTCCTGCTTCTTTTGACCTACAACTGATAAAAGGAGAGATACTCTAATGTTGCAAAGGCCTAAGCTTCTATTAAAAATAACCATGGTTGGGTAAAGCAATCTTTTCACAGTGCACCCCAGAAGACGAAGACCTTAAGCATCACAACTTGCAAACTGGAGATTTTGTCTATTGGAAAAGACACTTCCAGAAAAACTCTCTTCAGCCTTGCTGGAAAGGCCCTTATCAAGTACTGCTAATCAGCCCTTGTGCAGCCAAACTCCAGTCATATGTCAATGGCATCAATAAATACAGAACTGAAATTGGTATTTGACATTAGGAGAACATTGGTGACTTGGTGGTCTTATTGTGAATAATTTCACCAGAGGATTAGGGGCAGAAGCAATAGATAGAGTTGGTAAATATTGGAGTAGAGATAGTTAGTATAGATTAGTCTATATAGAAGCTTAATAAAAACTGTTGCTGTATTTATTTCAGATAACACTGGACAATTCATCAACCCAATTGATTAAAATACTGTGTGGCTAGTTGTTTTTGTTTGGATACAGCACAGTATATTTTTTCATATTTCTGAAATTAAAAGCACAACTCTGGAATGTGAAGGCAGTAGAGGAGAGATTTAAAATATTTTTCTTCAAGATTATTCTTAAACCACCCAGTCACCCACCTGATTCTTAAAGATATCTGGAGAAGGCCGTTGTATAATCACTCGTATTCTCTAGTATAACTCCAGGATAGAAGAGTTTTTTCAATATTCTATTATTCCCTACTGGAATTGAAGACTATTCCTGTGTTACCTCTCTTTATTATGAAATATTAATAACCACTGACCTTAATATTTTAATGGAAATATGTCAATATCTAAAAATGAGCATCATTAGAATTAAATCTATATTAAAGTTGATATGTAAAACATAAATAAACTAGCTAATGGAACTAGCCAGTGTAAACACTTGCCAGAAAAAACAAAACAATTTAATGGAGAGCCATATATCTTTTTAAAAAAATTTATTTTTACATCCTTATTGAAGTATAATTGCTTTACAATGATGTGTTACTTTCTGCTGTATAACAAAGTGAATCAGCTATATGTATACATATATCCCCATATCTCCTCCCTCTTGCGTCTCCCTCCCACCCTCCCTATCACACCCCTCTAGGTGGACACTAGGGAGCTGATCTCCCTGTGCTATGCAGCTGCTTCCCACTAGCTAGCTATTTTACATTTGGTAGTGTATATATGTCCATGACACTCTCTCACTTCATCCCAGCTTACCCTTCCCCCTCCCCATGTCCTCACGTCCATTCTCTATGTCTGCATCTTTATTCCTGTCCTGCCCCTAGGCTCTTCAGAACCATATTTTTTTAATTTTTTGGATTCCATATATATGTGTTAACAGACTGTATTTGGTTTTCTCTTTCTGACTTACTTCACTCTGTATGACAGTCTCTAGGTCCATCCACCTTGCTACAAATAACTCAATTTCATTTCTTTTTATGGCTGAATAATATTCCATTGTATATATGTGCCACATCTTCTTTATCCGTTCACCTGTTGATGGACACTTAGGTTGCTTCCATGTCCTGGCTATTGTAAATAGAACTGCAATGAACATTGTGGTACGTGAGTCTTTTTGAATTAGAGAGCCATATATCTTTTGTAGAGCTCCTGAGAAGGAAATTTTTGGATAGCATTTTACTTTTTTGAATTGTGGCTGAGTCATGTCAATTTCGGTACAGTTTTTAATATGAGATATCAGTTTAGAAATGTAATGTTTTCTGGAAAATTAAGCACTAAAAGGAAATTAAAATCAAAGCCTTTACCCAGATCTTATGAAATGCAGTCAAGATACTGGATTCTGGCATATTTTTCAAGCAAAAGTTAGAAGACCATAGATATCAATTAAGATCAGACTTTTTCAAGCATTTCTAATTTCAATGAAAAGCATTTCTATTTGTTTTTCAAAAATGAGTATTGACTTTATATTAATGTCAATTAAAATTATCTTCAAATTTAGTTGTAAACAAAAGTACCCATCTTCAGGAAAGAGTCATTTTCCATGCTATTTAACTTGGGCACCAGATCAGAGCATTGTGTTTCTCACCACCCAAGTCACAAACTTCCTACCATTTTATGAAACCCAAGAGGGTGCAGAATTCACAGGTAGAACCAGAGATGTAAAAATCACTTGACCGAAATGATACTAAGGGAGTCAGGTACAAAGCAGAGCCCTCTTCTATGAGAAGGAGATTAAAATGTCAGTGAAACTGAAGGAAACTTTTTCTGAATGATGAAAATAATTGGGTCATGACCAATGGTCTAGTAATTTGGTTTTGCCATAATCTGCTTACCCAATATATCTAGATGTGGTATGGTCAATTGTGTCAGGATACAGAGTTAAACTTTCTATGTGGTTATAAGATTAAAACCTGGTTCTCTTTACTTCAGTCATATTATTTGTCTGTTTAAAGACATGGAAAGTCATGGTTTCCATTGAGTAAAGGAGATCTAGATGGGAAACAGCTTAATGACCTGTTCTATATTTGAGATATGGAAACTGAAACCCAGAGTAATTGGGAACAGTAATGCTATGACACATAATTTATTGTAACACAGGGAGAAACTATTTTTCTTACCTTGGATCCATGTTTCAGTCTCACAGTAGTGCTGATAGTTCTGAGATACTTCTAACTGAGCAATGCTAACTGTGTGTTTCTCTCAGTTCCTCAAGAGAAAAAGATAAGTGTTTTTCTCTCTTTTCTTCTCCTGAGACAGCCAAAATTGTGCCTAAGTTCTTCTAGGGATGAGAGAATGTATGATAATTGCTTCTCTTTGTTTGGGGTAACACTCTAAGATAAGTAACAATCCAGGGCATTATTCACAAGTACAAGTCCATCAACAAATTTAGCTGAAATTATCTTAGAGCAGCCCTGTCAAACAGAAACATAATGTGAACCACACATGTAGTTTGAAATATTTTAGTGACCATCTTTTTAAAAAAGTAAAAAGAGAGAGTAAACATAGTTTTAATAATAGATTTCAGTTAACTTGATATATCCAAAATATTATTGTTTCAACATGTAGTCAAAATAAAAATTGTTAATGACATACTTAAGACTCTTCTTTTCATAGGAGGTTTTTGAAATGCAGTTTTTTTGGTTTCGTTTTGTTTTGTTTTTGTTTTTCTGTGCTTACAGAACACCTAATTCAGACTGGACACATTTTGTGTGCTTAATATCTATATGGAGCTAATGGCCACTGTAACGCACAGCATGACACTAGAAGGTTAGAGGCAGAGAGGAGAGAGAGGGGATAAGCCTGATCTGGGCAAAGAATGAGATTCTTGTATTGTGAGGATTAAGGGATGCTGGAGATCAGTTTCCTATATGCAAATCTACTCTGCAATTGGGCAGGATTTCAGTGGGGAACGGCTGCAAAATACCTGCGGAGGGCTGTGAGCCAGAGTAATTTGCTTCAAAATATGACATTTCTTACATTCGATTATTGTTGAATAAATTCACACCTGTTGCGTGGGTTTGCACCTCCAAATAAACAGTTTTTGCTTAAAGGTTCTAAATAGAGTAATACATACTCAACTCAATACTTCTATCCTCAAACCACTACTTGTGGCTCAATCTGATGAGGCCTAAATTCTGCCTCTAATCTCCTGTTGAAATTATACCCCCTAAGACAAGGAAGGAAGAGGGGTACTTGACTCAGAGGAGGAGTCATTATGGAAATCCTCATGAAGAATTTATTTTATGATACCATTATTATTTTCTTCTACAACAAAGCAAAAAAGATGGTTGGTTGAGAATAAACTCTACAGGACTTGTAACTTAATATTTATATAATACTATATACCTTACTAAGGATTTGTAGTGTACTCAGTTTAACTATAAACCTGGGGAAATAAGATTTAGACTAGTCTAAGCATAGCAAAGAGTTTTCATTTCATATGTTAACTCTGAAGCTCTGGTAATGGCCACCATCAGCTTCTTGTGAATAAAGAATCTGAGGCTAAATTTCTCTTTCTTTTGAACTTTATTGAGGTACAATTGACAAACAAAGTGGTAAGATATTTAAAGTGTACATCATGATGATTTGATATATGCATTCTTTGTGAAGGGTGTCCTCCCATCTAGCTAATTAAACTGGGGTTGATTAGCAATGAAGACCATGAGATCAGGAGGTAGAGTGGATTAGATCATGTTTGAATTCTATAATTGTATGCATTTTCAGTGAATGTTTTAGACTCCAGAAGTCACATTTGGAGAGTCAGACATATTCAAGAACTATTTTTGCCTCATGTTGGTGTCCAGACCCAACTTACTGCTCATTTTTACCGCTGTGAAAACCAGGAAGAGTAATGGCATCAGTTAAGTTGAAACATGGAGTAGAGGAATAAGAATGGGCTTTAGAATGAGATGACTTGTATGTAAATTTTACCTCTGCAAACTCAGTTATGTACGTTTGGGAAAATCAATTCCTCTTCTCTAAAATGAGGATAATAATAACACCTATCTTACAGGAATGTTGTGAAGCCTTCTTTAATGTGTAATGCATTTGACATTTGTTATTCTTAGCTAAGTATGATTTGGGACCGTTATGAGATTTTTTTAAGGGCAAGGGCAATGATTTAAGTTTCTTTGTACATACCTGGCATAGGTAAACATAGGTGTGAAAGCAAATTAAGTACTTTTAAACTAGAATGTTATCATGTTTTGCTTTTTGTATACTTCAAAGCGGAAGAATAAATTAACTTTCTTTTGGGGTAGGTCAAAGTATAGACTTTGTTAGAGACAGGATAAGATGCTGAATGACTTCTTTGGGTTGCTTCCAACCCTTTCTTTCTATGCTACTTAAATAGAAAGCTGAAAAGGAAGGGCCTGCCCATGACAATTTTCAGCAGAGATTCATTGGTAGTCATTGTATGGTTGTTGTAAAATACAGCTTAGTATTTTATGGCAGCTTAATCTACTTTGCCTTTCATCTGTGCATCTGTGAAAAAATAGTGACAACATGGAAAATATTCTAAATCAAACATATGGAGTGTTGGAGTCTGCAGCCAAAGCCTGTCCTCATCAAACTGTTATTGAGAGAAAGTAGAAATTCCAAGGCTCATGTTGAATGCTAGATTGTTGTACTCAGATAGCCACTCTCTTAAGTTGATTATTATTTTAAAATATCCCCAAAACAGAAAGAGGGAAGAGTCACATGAAGGATTTTTTTTTCTCAATCTTGCCAAATGTTTGACAGAAAAGGACTTTCAGTAAATCCTTATATAAGGAACATGCATACATCACACACAACACACACACACACACACACACAGACACACACACACACACAGAGTCTACATACCTAATAGTTGAACACTAACGTGTATGGATTCAAAATGAAAGAGGCTTAACATTAAAATTTTGAAATAAGAATAAATTGATGACCTGACATCATGTCACAACAATTTACCACAGTTTGGATATTTTTTTTTTAATACTGTGCCTCACACAGAGAGGCGAAGAATGGACTTCATGAAGTGCTGCTAACACCAGGACCAGTGTTTTGTCATTTCGACTGTGCCATCTCTACATCTGTAGGAGGGACCAGTCACATAGATTATGATGTGAAGGACCTCCCTTTGAGTTGTAATTGGAGCAGCATTCAATCTAAAAACATCAAATGAACTTCAAATAAATGACTTCTATTTTGTGAGAAGATGACTTCGTATTATCTTTTAGTTTGACCATTTATTATGTTGTAAATTATTTGATTTTCTACATTTTGGTACAATGTGCATTACTCAGCAATCTTTCTCCAAGAGCGATGCTTCACTAATGTTGGCTGCATTGTAATCTCTGGAAGGCTTGTTAAAAAAAAGATTTCTGGACTCTAACCCCTTAGTTCCTAATTCAGTTAGGTTTGGGGTAGAGACAGAGAATTTTTATTTTGAACTAGTTTCTAGGTGATACTGATTCAGCTGGTCCAGGAACCACACATTGAAAACCACTGGATGATTGAAGCAATATACATATGAGTAAATGAGCTGGGCAGCAGAATTACATTTATAGTGATTTTTTTTTACAATCTCAGTGTACATGGAGATACTTTTATGTAACACTCTGAATATAAAGTGACATTGTTGGTTATTTAATTAGATGTTTTCTATACCTAACCTTAAATTTCCAAATATTTGATGTCATATAGACAATTACTTTGATTACCTTACATTTTTACCTTTGGTACCGGTTTATTTAGATGAACTTGCTGTGTGCGAGATTGTATTTCTAATCAAGATGCTGAAATAATAATTTAAAAACAAGTCAAATTGACAATTCCTATGCTACCTAAAGATCTGCTTCAGAATATTCTTCTTTTAAGAGAAGCTGCTCAAGGCTTTTAGACATCAGGGGATGTTTGACTTCAGGATTCGATTATAAGGCATTTCCTTATTGAGTAGCTTTCAATATTTTTCTAATTACTGTGCTTTCAATTATAAGCTATCACCTGGTGCCTGTTTGGGGTGGTGCAGGCTTTGCAGTTAGGCTGTTTCCAGCTGTAGATTACTTAAGAGACAAGTAAAGCACAGAGGAATTGGCATATGAAACAAACCTTATACTCTCAAGTTAAGGAGAAATTCAGGATTTCTAAAAAATATTTTAATATGTAATAAAAAGCACCAAATTTTTTAAAACAAAAAGACAAACGAAAAAAACCCCCAAAGCAACAACAAAAAAATAAACAGCAAAATTTATTTGTTACATTGATTGTACTGTATACTATTTCTGCTCATTTAATTAAATAAAATAAATTTTATTTTTGAAAGATATAGAAAATCACACAAAATATACAAAAATATAAAACAAAAGAATTCACACAAATTATAAACACAACAGGATAATTGAACAAATGATATTTTACAGTCTTTGGGATCACTCGGTTGATCTCTGATTGATAAGGAACAGACATCCACTCAGCTTGCTCAAATAAGAGGGGAGGTTACAACAGTCTCACAAAAATCTGCAAATGCTGAAAAACTAGGCCTTAGATAGTCAAAAATTGGGTTAGTTCCAGGAGCCCAGCGACTGGATCTTGTGGACCTTCACCCTAGTTTCTCTGACTTTATTTTCACTTGTCTGTACTTACTGTATCTGCTTCTCCCCACGCCCTGTTTTGCTAACTAATGTCTCAGTCTCTCTCAGTATTCAAATTTCAAATACTAAGGAAAGAAATCTAATGGGTGGCTTAACCTGTGGATAAAATCATCTTGGTTCATTGGTTTGTGAGTTATTTATCTATGGTTACATAATATATGGGCACATGTTATATGGGAAGGCCTCTTCAGGGATTCTGACATAGTCGAGTTAAAATGCAAAGACTGGGTGCTTATTATAGTCAAGTGATTTTTCTGAAGCATTCTTAGAGGAATCCAGATTGGCCGAGCCATAATACTCTAGGTAGAGCTGGTGATTCATGTACTGATAGAGTACCCAGATTATAGAGGTAATACTGACAGGGAAATAAATGGCCTCTTGAGAATAGAATTAAAATTTAAACATAAATTGATGAAATTGCAAGCAACAGGAAGCAAAGTGCAGAACCCATGTGAGGCAGGAGATAGATGGGCTCCAGGCTAGGCATTTACAACTGGCCTCCTTTTTACATTTCTTGGGGTAGGAAAAAGGTGGTCTTTAGGCCGAACCCTTACAACTAGACTCCCGTTTGCATTTCCTGAGACAGGAGATAGGTGGACTCCAGGTTAGGCATTTACAGTCAGCCTCCTGTTTGCACATTGAAATAGAAATAATAACAGAAATTGGGTAAGTAGCCAGGCTTTGTCTCCTGAGGACACTACAATAACAGTCATGGCAGGAACAGAGAGGAGCAAAAGCCTGTTTGAATAAAAGATCAAACATATTTCCCATCCTTGGGGCAAGGGAGACATTGCACATGTGCAGAAAGGCTCCATGGGGGTCAAAAAGGAGAGGGCACCACCCCAGAATAGGTGATGCCAAGGCCCCGCATAGGCCTTTGGGCTGGAATCCATCTTGGAAAAAAGTTGTGCATGCATGTTGGGGAGGGTCCTAGGGCAGGGCAGATGTGGAAAAAGAAATCAGGTAATTGGCCAAAGGTAACAAAGACCCGGAAGGACTGCCCGATATAAATGATTTAACTGCCTCTTTACTGCGCTCCTCCTCATTGCAGGGGATGCCCACACCCTTTCTCTCCCGGTGTGCATCTCAGCCTTGCTTCTGTCTTAAATCAACAAACTGTTTCTCTGTGTGCTCTCCCACTTGTTGTGCTGTGTCTCTAATAATAAACTTTGTACCTGTTTTTACAGTTTTTGCCTACTTGAGAAATGCATTTTCAGTGGGGGCAAGGGCTAAGGAAAATTTGCCTCTAGCATCTAGCCCTTGCTGGTCTGGTGGCTAAGATTCCTGGTTTTCATCCAGGCTACCCAGGTTCAATTCCTGGGCAGGGAACTAAGATCGCTTCAGGCCACTGCTCACTGTTGCTGTCTCTCCGAGATCACCTGGAGGGAGCAAAATGTCTCCTCAGTGAGGTAGTATGTCATTTGGAGGGAAGTAGACAGGACTTCCTGGGAGCAATCATACATACTCAGTTCATTAGAAGTGCCTTGAATTTGTTAGAGAAAAAGACATTTTCCTCTACCCTTCTAAGTTCTTTGGGCTCATCTAAGAATTAAATTGACGTGAGACAGATTAACAGGAGAAAAATCAAATAAAAGTGTAATAACCTGTGTACATGGGAGAGACCCAGGAAAACTGGGTTACTCGCTCAAATAGCTGAAATCCTCACCTTAAATACCGTCTTCAGCTAAAGAGAAAAGAGGATGTTGCAGGTAGTGGTTTGAGACTTCAGAGGGGAGGAAGGAATTGACATTAAGATGGAAAAGTAAATGTTTGATAAATGTTTGCTGGTCCATGCAGAGGAAATGAGACATGGAGTGGCTCTGATCTTTAGACCCTGCCAGGTTTCCCCCACTACACCTAGACCATATTCTTTGCAGGTATCTCTGGTGATAGCTCTGTTCCAAAACAGGCCCTTTATCTAAATTCTTTAGGCAAAAGAAAGAATTCCTGGGTCTTCTGTTTCTCAAAAATAATCAGCCTAAATTAATCCTCATGCCAAAGAGACATTTTAGGAAGACAAATTTTGCTCCTCCACGAGTTTTATGATGAATATCTTATCTTTATACTTCATAGTAATATTGTGTTATAACTTTAATAATTCTCTTGTAGAATAAAAAATTTAAATCTCCCATGTGTAAGCCTATCGATATCATCTAATTTTGTCTGGTTATGAATCTCTTATTAAGTGCTCTCATATTTACCATAGGAAGCTTCAAATTTAGAAATATGTAGATTTTCCTATCTTAAAATTAAGTTTTAAATTTACCTTACTAACCAATTTTTAACAATGGAAGGAATAAAAACTGATGACATACCTTTTCATTTGTGTTTTTTACCACCTGAAATTTAACTATTTAATGGTTAAATACCAAATAATAGCACTCTCTCATTAAAGAAAAAAATGTTTTGTATTTTAAAAGTAATTTGACTTTAACCAATCCTCAATATTGAACATAATCTTAGTTTTTAATGAGAACATGCTTTTTTCACCAAAAAAATTTTTTTCACCTAATTATCCCTTTAGAGTTAGTGAATTAGTTAGACAAAATAAATATTAAAGATCATGTATGATTTTCTATTCTCAGAAAAACAAACTTCCTTTTCCTATTTTTAAATTTTTAAATTAGCTTCTATACTTTCTTTACTTCTTTTACCATATGTAACAATCTCTACCTATAATCCAAAGCCACACATTACTTAGCTACCTATACTTGCATTGGGTAAATAAAATGGAAGAGAGAAAGAAAGAGGAGATTAGAAAGGTAAGCTGAGGTCAAATTTCTGAATTATCTTGGAGGCATTCCTAGGATTTCTGGGTTCATGATCCTTGAAATGTGTTGTGCCTCACATTTTATTTTATTTAAAAAATTTTAGGTACCTTGGCCTTCTCCTAAAGATTCTTATTTAAAAGATTTTGATGAGACCTTGGAATCTATAGTTTGAAGAATCAAGTGATGCTGTTGCACTTCAGTATTTGGAAAAAACTATCTTTGACAGTGGAGAGTCAATGAAGGCTTTTGAGCACAAAAGTATAAGCAGAGATATGCTTCAGAAAGATTACTTTAGGAAATAATGGGTTTGTGGAGTTGGGAACTTAACACAGAGAGACAAGTTAGAAGATGATTGCAAAAGGCCAAAAAAGAGTTAATGAGGGTCAAAGTCAGGACAATGGCATGAGAATTGGAAGGACAAGGAAGACTCAGTGATTCAATAAATATTTACAGAGCACTTATTATAAGCAGGCATTGTTTTAGGTATTGTGAATGCAGCAAAAAACAAAACATAAAAAACATTTTTACTCTTGTGGAGGTTATATTCTATTGACATAAGACATAAAATAAACATATTAATTATATAGATAAATATAGATAGATAGATAGATAGATTAAGTGCCATGGAGAAAAAAGCAATGAAGGAGGACATGAAGTGCCAGGTGGAAAGAGAGGTTAAAATAAGGTGATTTGGGATGGTTTTACTGATAAAGTAATATTTTAGATAAATTTGAAGGAGGTGAAGTTTCAAGCCACTCAGTTATCTGGGGAAAGTCATTCCAGACAGAGGGTAATACTAACAAAAAGATCAAAGCATGGAAGTGTGCTAGAAACAGCAAGTCGTGTCAGTGTGGCTGGGATGAAGGCAGCAATGGGGAGAGGAGCAGGGTGTCACATCAGATGGACAGTAGGATGCCAGACTATTTAGAACTTTGTAGTTTCTTGTAAGAACTTTGGCTTTTGCCCTTGGCTGTGATGGAATACCATTGAAGGGTTTTGAGAAATGGAGAGACACATTGTGCTTTATGTCTTAATAGGATAACTCTTGACTATTGTTTTGATAGACTTGACAGTGGGGTTAGGGATCCATGGTAGAAAGAGAAAGACTAGTTAGAAGAATATTGCAATAACCCATTTTCATATAGTGACACTTTGGACATGTGATGGCAGTGGAAATAATGAGAATGTATCCGTTTCTTCAAATATTCTGAAGATAGAGACAACTGAAGTTTCTGACAATTGGATGTGAGGTATGAGCGATAAGGAGGACATAAGGGTGTGTTCAGGGAAAGATGGAGTGGTTATTAAATGAGATGAGACAAACTTCAGGTAGAGAAACTTGGGGGGAAGAATATCAGGGGTCTAATTTTGACATGGGTAAACTTGAAATGGATATTAAGGCATCTAAGTAGAGATGTTGAGTAGGAAGTTGAATCCTATAATTTTGGAGTTTGAGAGGTCAAGACTTGAGATAGAAATTGGGCAGTTCTCAGTTCATAGATGAGGTCACTAAGGGAGTAGTCTTGACAGAGAAGAGAAGAGGTCTAAGGACAGAAATTTGGAGCATCCCAACAATAAGACATTAGGTAGAAGAGGAGGAACAAATTAAAGAGACTGAAAAAAAAACACCAGTGAGTAAGGAGGAAACTTAGAGATTACAGTTTTCTTAAAAGCCAGGAGAAGAAATTTTTTCAAAGTGGAAAGAGTAATCAACCGAATCAAACACTGCTGGTAATTCAAGCAAGAAGTCTAAAAATTGACCTTTGGATTAAATAACAATGAGATCTTTGCTGAACTTCTCAAGAAGAGGTTCTGTGGGGAGGTGGGAGTGAAAGTATTTCTGAATTGTATTCAAGAGATAATGGGAGTAGAGGAATTGGCTCATTGAAGTGTTTTGCTTTAAAAGAGTCAAGAGGAAATATCAGATGATACAAGGAAGAATTTGAAAAGTTCAAAAGCAGAGGTATTTTGTGGTTTCCGGTCTCTACTTCTAACAAAATTTGTTAATATGTCTAGATTGATGGCATCACACATGTGCCAAGAAGTTATGAAAAGCTTTATTGCTCATATAATGGGACTATCTGTTGATAGTAGGCCAGGCACAAAAACTTGAGCAAAGGGAGGGACTTTTGTTTTTACTTTGGTTAGAGGGTAAGGAGGCTAGAGTAAGAGTTCCTGTGTGGACTGTGTTTGCATAGTTCAGTTCCTGCTGGTACCAAGGGAAGGTGAGTGAAGACTTTCTTATTGGCTTTCTTAGCTGTGGGGCAAGAGGTAGGAAAAGATGGGGCTTGAAAACTGTCAGTGGTCAAACACCAAAAATGCAGTCAGACTGTAACGAAAGAGCTCAGTGACAAATTTGGGGTGGCGTTTTAGGAAACAATGAAGAAATTTCTCTAATTTGGAGCATAATGATTGAAGATATTGATGGCATTTAACCAAGACAGAAACACCCAATGAGGATCAGGTCACATCTAGAATGCCAGCCCTTCTGACCATAGGGAAGAAGCAAGAGGAAATATGGAAGAAGGAAGGGCAGAAAGCCAAGATAAAGTAGTAAGTGCTGATTGTGTGAATTTTGGCATTTGGGTCTTGAAGAAATATTCTCCTTTAATGTAGCCTCAGGTGGTCTTTCTCTGGTATGACGAATGCTGACATCTTAAAGAGCTTAAAGACATTGTTATGTTCATCCCTTGAGGTAGAACCAGGACCCTGCCCCAAGGCTGCACTATTGTTTTCTGGCTGCTCCTCCCTTGTCATTGCATCCCTTCCCTTCCCTGATTAGCAACTGTTCTAATCTGCCCTTTGGAACTCAGGGAAGGTCATGGAGGCTGGAGTCAAGAATCAGGGGAACAGAAAACTTCCATACCCAGGAGCCTCACAGGGTCCTGCTTGGTTTCACTACAAGATTACCTGAGACCAGATTAGAGGAGTGGAGGCCCTGCATATGCCCTAATCTTAACAGCAACCCCCCCCTTGAACGGTTGCTATAAAATTCCTTATCAAATCCTCCCAGGTTGGGACACATAATTTTTGAGAGGCACAAGCCCGCTGTGTCCCCCTTTGCCTGGCAAAGAAATAAAGCTATTCTTTTCTCCTTCACCCAAAACTCTGTCTCTGAGGTTTGATTCAACACTAGTGCAGAGGCTGAGCTTTCAGCATCAGTAGGAACGCTTTCATGGCAATTTTGATGAATTGCTGGAGGCTGAGTATGGGCTAGCAAGAGAGTGAGAAACTCATGGGAGCTTCAGTCTTAAGGATCCCACTGACTTTCATGGGTTTTAACCTCTAGGAATCCCACCATGCTCTCATGTTGAAGAGTTGAAGACCCCTACTGGCTCTGCTAAGGGGCCTACAAGAGCAATCACTGTGAAATTCACCCAGAGCTTTCTCCATAACAAAGATTTCCTTCAGGAGGAAAAGACTTTACCAGAGCTTTTTCTCCTCTGGAGGAAGGACACTCCTCACACTCAAGCCTCCTCTAGACTTCCTGTATCAATTAAGCAAGGGAAAAGGTAAGAAACACTTGTAAAGGTCATGGTCCAGTATCACAGGTCCACTAAAAGACTGAGATTTAATTATATGATTGTAGAATGCTTTCTCTTCCCCATTACAACTGAAACAGGAGGAAAGGAGGCAGGGCACAACATTTAAAAGAATGACATAGCCTGAGGACATGATATAAACTGATTAGAACCAAACAGGTCCACGATGGTGGACTGGTGGATGAGTAGACTTCCACTAGACCTTGAGCCTCATTATACGCTTATTATAATACATCAGCATGCTAAATGACACACCCACCAGCACCATGACAGTACCAAGGCTGAGCATAAAGATAAAAAAATGGGCAGAGGCCCAATTCCTGGAAATCCCCATCCCTTCCCCAAAAGAGCTGGAATTCTCCTCCCACTCATTAGCCTATGAAATTACGCACCCTTATAAAAACTGACAACACCATACCCTGGTGCTGCTCTCGCTCTCTGAGATGGCCCACATGCTGTCTGTGGAGTGCATTTCTCTCTAAATAAATCCACTTCTTACCTATCACTTTGTCTCCCACTGAATTCTTTCTGTGATGAGACATCAAGACCTGAGCTTCATTAAGTCCTGAGACCAGGTATGTGATCTCAGTTAAAAGAACATGGGTTCAAGCCCCAATCTGAGTTGCAGGGTTTCAAAACCACACCAACAGGGCTTCTATATAACAGTACATTACAGCTAAAAAGCTGCAAAATGTAATTTCTCCTTTAGGAAGATTACTTACGAAAGCTGAAAGATGATAGTGGAGACAAAACAAAGACACCACAGGAATTTGAAGCCTCTGGCACCTATAACTACAGCAAACATTAAACATAGCCCAACTCCTAGCCAGATTAACATAAAGGCATATATATCTCAGTTCCTATTATCTGGTACAATGCATCCAGCTTTCAACAACAACAACAAAATCCAAGGCCTGCAAAAGACAAAAAACAAAACAAAATGAAACAAAAAACGAACAAACAAAAAAAGTGAAGAGACAAAGCAATCATCAGAACCTCAGATATGACACAAATGTTTGAACCAGCAGACTGTGAATTTAAGTATCTATGATTAGTTTGTTAAAGGCTCTCATGGAAAAAGTAGACAGCATTCAAGAATACATGAGAAATAAACAGATATATGGAAATCCTAACAAAGAAGCAAAAGAAAATGTCATAAATCAACACCACAATAAAAGAAACAAATTATGCTTTTGGATGGGCACATCAGTAGACTGGACAAAGATAAGGAAAGAATTAGTGAGCTTAAAGATATGTCATGAGAAACTTCCTAAAGTGAAATGCAAAGAGAAGAAAGAATAAAAAACAAATAAGTAAACAAACAAGAACCCCCAAACAGGACACTCAAAAACTGTGGGATAATTTTAAAAGCTATTGACACACCATACCCTTCATGCCCTCCAATGGCTTCCATCACACCTAAAAGCCAAACTCTCTAGTTGATCTGGTTCTCTTACTTCTCACACTTCATCTCATACATTCTCCCACTGGTTGATAATACTGTAGCCTTATTGACTTTCTCTTTATCAAACATGTTAAGTATGTTTCTATTCTATGCCATTTATACTACCTATCTATACTGTCTGGAATATTCCTCCCCATTTCTTGGCCAGGCTGCTAAATTACTTACCCAAAAGTCAACATAAGAGTGACCCTCGAGCTGTGAGAGAAGATGGCAGAAGAGTAAGATGCAGAGATCACCTTCCTCCCCACAGATACATCAGAAATACATCTACAAGTGGAACTGCTCCTATAGAACACCTATAGGATGCTGGCAGAAGACCTGAGAGCTGCTAAAAGGCAAGAAACTCCCCACATACCTGGGTAGGGCAAAAGAAAAAAGAAAAAACAGACAAAAGACTAGGAACGGGACCTGCACCAGTGGGAGGGAGCTGTGAAGGAAGAAAGGTTTCCACACACTAGAAGCCCCTTCACGGGCAGAGACTGCAGGTGGTAGAGGGGAAAGCTTTGGAGCCACGGAGGAGAGCGCAGTAACAGGGGCATGCAGGGCAAAGCGGAGAGACTCGCGCACAGAGAATCGGTGCCGACCAGCACTCACCAGCCCGAGAGGCTTGTCTGCTCACCCACAGGGGCGGGC
>NC_041220.1:55414122-55416536 GCF_002837175.3 Physeter macrocephalus
ACAGCCTGAAGGGGCTAGTGCGCCACGGCTAGCCGGGAGGGAGTCCGGGAAAAAGTCTGGAGATGCCGGAGAGGGAAGAGACTTTTTCTTCCCTCTTTGTTTCCTGGTGCGCGAGGAGAGGGGATTAAGAGCGTTGCTTAAAGGAGCTCCAGAAACGGGCGTGAGCCGCGGCTATCAGCGCAGACCCCAGAGGCGGGCATGAGACGCTAAGGCTGCTGCTGCCACCACCAAGAAGCCTGTTTGCAAGCACAGGTCACTATCCACACCTCCCCTCCCAGGAACCTGTGCAGCCGCCACTGCCAGGGTTGCGTGATCCAGGGACAACTTCCCTGGGAGAATGAACGGCGTGCCTCAGGGTGGTGCAACGTCATGCTGGCCTCTGCCGCCGCAGGCTCGCCCCGCATCAGTACCCCTCCCTCCCCCCGGCCTGAGTGAGCCAGAGCCCCCAAATCAGCTGCTCCTTTAACCCCGTCCTGTTTGAGCAAAGAACAGACGCCCTCAGGCGACCTACATGCAGAGGCGGGTAAAATCCAAAGCTGAACCCCAGGACCTGTGCGAACAAAGAAGAGAAAGGGAAATCTCTCCCAGCAGCCTCAGGAGCAGCGGATTAAATCTCCACAATCAATGTGATGTACCCTGCATCTGTGGAATACCTGAATAGACAATGAATCATCCCAAATTGAGGATGTGGACTTTGAGAGCAAGATATATTATTTTTTCCCCTTTTCCTCTTTTTTTGTGTATGTGTATGCTACTGTGTGAGATTTCGTCTGTATAGCTTTGCTTTCACCATTTGTCCTAGGGTTCTGTCTGTCCTTTTTTTTTTTTCTTTAAAAAATTTTTTTCTTAATGATTATTTTTTATTTTAATAACTTTATTTTATTTTATCTTACTTTATTTTATCTTCTTTCTTCCTTTCTTTCTTTCTATTTTTTCTACCTTTTATTCTGAGCCGTGTGGATGAAAGGCTCTTGGTGCTCCAGCCAGGAGTCAGTGCTGCGCCTCTGAGGTGGAAGAGCCAACTTCAGGACACTGATCCAAAAGAGACCTCCCAACTCCACGTAATATCAAATGGCGAAAATCTCCCAGAGATCTTCATCTCAACACCAAGATCCAGCTTCACTCAATGACCAGCAAGCTACAGTGCTGGACATCCTATGCCAAACAACTAGCAAGACAGGAACACAGCCCCATCCATTAGCAGAGAGGCTGCCTAAAATAATAATAAGGCCACAGACACCCCAAAACACACCTAGGTCCACAGACGTGGACCTGCCCACCGGAAAGACAAGATACAGCCTCATCCACCAGAACACAGGCACAAGTCCCCTCCACCAGGAAGCCTACACAACCCACTGAACCAACCTTAGCCACTGGGGACAGACACTAAAAACAACGGGAATTACGAACCTGCAGCCTGTGAAAAGGAGACCCAAAACACAGTAAGTTAACCAAAATGAAAAGACGGAAAAACACAGATGAAGGAGCAAGGTAAAAACCCACCAGACCTAACAAATGAAGAGGAAATAGGCAGTCTACCTGAAAAAGAATTCAGAATAATGATAGTAAAGATGATCCAAAACCTTGGAAATAGAATAGACAAAATGCAAGAAACATTTAACAAGGACCTAGGAGAACTAAAGAGGAAACAAGCAATGATGAACAACACAATAAGTGAAATTAAAAATAATCTAGAAGGGATCAATAGCAGAATAATTGAGGCAGAAGAACAGATAGGTGACCTGGAAGATAAAATAGTGGAAATAACTATGGCAGAGCAGAATAAAGAAAAAAGAATGAAAAGAACTGAGGACAGTCTCAAAGACTTCTGGGACAACGTTAAACACACCAACATTCGAATTATAGGGGACCCAGAAGAAGAAGAGAAAAAGAAAGCGACTGAGATAATATTTATAGAGATTATAGTTGAAAACTTCCCTAATATGGGAAAGGAAATAGTCAATCAAGTCCAGGAAATGCAGAGAGTCCCATAAAGGATAAATCCAAGGAGAAACATGCCAAGACACATATTAATCAAACTATCAAAAATTAAATACAAATAAAAAATATTAAAAGCTGCAAGGGAAAACAAATGAAAACATTCAAGGGAATCCCCATAAGGTTAACAGCTGATCTTTCAGCAGAAACTCTGCAAGCCAGAAGGGAGTGGCAGGATATAATTAAAGTAATGAAGGAGAAAAACCTACAACCAAGATTACTCTACCCAGCAAGGATCTCATTCAGATTTGATGGAGAAATTAAAACCTTTACAGACAAGCAAAAGCTGAGAGAGTTCAGCACCACCAAACCAGCTTTACAACAAATGCTAAAGGAACTTCTCTAGGCAAGAAACACAAGAGAAGCAAAAGACCTACAAGATCAAACCCGAAACAATTGAGTAAATGGTAATAGGA
>NC_041220.1:55417105-55417651 GCF_002837175.3 Physeter macrocephalus
TATCTTGGGTCACAAATCAAGCCTGGGTAAATTTAAGAAAATTGAAATCGTATCAAGTATCTTTCCGACCACAACACTATGAGACTAGATATCAATTACAGGAAAAGATCTGTAAAAAATACAAACACATGGAGGCTAAACAATACATTACTTAATAACGAAGTGATCACTGATGAAATCAAAGAGGATATCAAAAAATACCTAGAAACAAATGACAATGGAGACACGATGACTGAAAACCTATGGGTTGCAGCAAAAGCAGTTCTAAGAGGCAAGTTTATACCAATACAATCCTACCTTAAGAAACAGGAAACATCTCAAATAAACAACCTAACCTTGCACCTAAAGCAATTAGAGAAAGAAGACCAAAAAAATCCCAAAGTTAGCAAAAGGAAAGGAATCATACAGCTCAGATCAGAAAAAAATGAAAAAGAAATGAAGGAAATCATAGCAAAGATCAATAAAACTAAAAGCTGGTTCTTTGAGAAGATAAACCAAATTGATAAACCATTAGCCAGACTCATCAGGAAAAAAAGGGAGAAGACT
>NC_041220.1:55422969-55466095 GCF_002837175.3 Physeter macrocephalus
TAACACCATACATAAAAATAAACTCAAAATGGATTAAAAATCTAAATGTAAGGTCAGAAACTCTCAAACTATTTGAGGAAAACATAGGCAGAACACTCTATGACATAAATCACAGCAAGATCCTTTTTGACCCACCTCCTAGAGAAATGGAAATAAAAACAAAAATAAACAAATGGGACGTAATGAAACTTAAAAGCTTTTGCACAGCAAAGGAAACCATAAACAAGATGAAAAGACAACCCTCAGAATGGGAGAAAATATTTGCAAATGAAGCAACTGACAAAGGATTAATCTCTAAAATTTACAAGCAGCTCATGCAGCTCAGTAACAAAAAAACAAATAACCCAATCCAACAATGGGCAGAAGACCTAAATAAACATTTCTCCAAAGAAGATATACAGATTGCCTACAAACACATGAAAGAATGCTCAACATCATTAATCATTTGAGAAATGCAAATCAAAACTACAATGAGATATCATCTCACACCAGTCAGAATGGCCATCATCAAAAAATCTAGAAACAATAAATGCTGGAGAGTGTGTGGAGACACGGGAACACTCTTGCACTGCTGGTGGGAATGTAAATTGATGCAGCTACTAGGTAGAACAGTATGGAGGTTCCTTAATAAACTACAGGTAGAACCACCAAGCGACCCAGCAATCCCACTACTGGGCATATACCCTGGGAAAACCATAATTCAAAAAGAGTCATGTACCAAAATGTTCATTGTAGGTCTATTTACAATAACCAGGACATGGAAGCAACCTAAGTGTCCATCATTGGATGATGGATAAAGAAGATGTGGCACATATATACAATCGAATATTACTCAGCCATAAAAAGAAACGAAATTGAGTTATTTGTAATGAGGTGGATGGACCTAGAGTCTGTCATACAGAGTGAAGTAAGTCAGAAAGAGAAAAACAAATACCGTATGCTAACACATATATATGGAATCTAAAAAAAAAAAATAAAAAGGTCATGAAGAACCTACAGGCAGGAATAAAGACACAGACGTACTAAAGAATGGACTTGGGGACACGGGGAGTGGGAAGGGTAAGCTGGGACAAAGAGAGAGTGGCATGGACATATATACACTACCAAACGTAAAATAGATAGATGGAGATCAGCTCAGTGCTTTGTGTCCACCTAGAGGGGTGGGATAGGGAGGGTGGGAGGAAGGGAGATGCAAGAGGGAGGAGATATGGGAACATATGTATATGTATAACTGATTCACTTTGTTATAAAGCAGAAACTAACACACCATTGTAAAGCAATTATACTCCAATAAAGATGTTAAAAATAAATAAATAATAATAATTAAAAAAAGAATGACCCTCATAGATGTATGATGATTGAAATCTTTGCCTTCTCCCCTGGTAGGAGTTGCTACAGATTGAGTCATCCCCCTCTTCCTAGAACAGTGAGGGAGACACCATTACAAATGAAGATTTCCCTTACAAACATAAATGTCTCTTAAAAAGGGTAACTTCTTCTTGGTTTTCAGAGCTTCTCCAGTGCCTGCAGTTTATTAAAAATCACCAGCTAAAAATAATCTTTATGCCAAAGAGACATATTTTGGTGTGGCAATATCTGCTCCCCTACACCCTCTCTCATCATCCAATCTAGAGTAGCAAATGAGTCACTTTCTTTCATAGTTTGCTGTTTATTATATTTTTCTTCATAATATTAACCACCATGAAAATTATTTTTGTTTATTTATGTTTCTTGTTGGTTTCCTCCAGTAAAATAAAGTGTGAGTGTGAGGACCTGTCTCTCTTGTTTATTGTCCTACCTGCAGTGATAAGATGAACAAAGCACATAGTAGTTGTCCATACATCTTATTGAATGAATAAAGTGTGTTTTTAGAAAATATCTTTGCATCAAATTCTACTGGTTTCTCAAAGTAAGATACTGTATATTGCTCATCTTCAAAATCCCCAGATGCCAAAAGAATTGCCTTTCATGTAGCATTAAAGGATGAGCTCATTGATGTGTTATTATAAATTTAGTATATCCATTAAAACACTGGGCTATATTCTATATTTAAATTCAAATATGCAAGTCAATCCCTCTGTCTCTGTCTTTCTCTATCCAAATGTTAACGGTGCTTTTCTCTAGGTGTTGCAATTATAGTGTGTGGGGGGTTTTTGGGGGGGAGGGTGGGGGAGGGAGGTATTTCTATGGAGTAGAAACTTTCTTATTTGATACACTCATGATCAGAGATGGTAAATCAATTGAAAAATTAATTTAAGACAGAGTCATAAAAATGATATATAAATGCTGCTTTACTTCAGGTCATGAGTCACCTTATATATAGCATAAACTATCAGATGTGGTCCAAGGGGACCACCACACATAACAAAAACATTCTTACCACTTGAGAAATTCTAAGAGTTTAAGAGATTGCCTTTCAGGAGTCCAGGACAAAGGGAAGAACTCTTTTGGGGCAAGACCAAATAATTACTACACAAATTATAATTATAGTAATGTGTACCTCTTACACAAATAATTCTGGTAACCAACACCATGGTCCCTCTGTAATCCTAAAATTCAATTCTCAAGGATAAAAATACATGTGCATCCTAGGAAAAACCTAATAGAGAGAGAATTCAGTTTGTCATTATATACTTTTATTATTATTATACTTTTCAGGAACCCCTTAATATGCTTTATAAACAAATGAGGAAATGAGTAAGTTGAGGTCATGAAGATCTCCTATTGAATTTTCTATTTTTTACAATAATTATGAATTCCTTTAATTATGAACATACATATTAAAGAACATTTTTAAAATGCTTAAAATAAAATTTTTGAGTTTTCATATGGATAGTAAATAAAATTAAATATTTATGGTTTTCCCTGAATATGGTTGATCTTTAATTGCATTATAAAATATCCTGTTTTTCTTCTATCATTATTGATTGTTGCCTCACCTCTTCAATGTTACAATACACCGTTTTGGAGGTGGAAAAATCTTCAGAGTCCTTACAGAATTCAGGCTTTCATTTTTCAGATGAGGAAACTGTAAGATGTGAACTAACTTGCTCAATGTCAAACAAAATCTAGCAGAGCACTTACTGCGTGCAATTCAGGGATCCTGAGTTCAGTCCATGGTTTTTATGTGGAGTTGAAAAGGCAAAAATTATGACAATTGCATATGTCCTAATTGAGAGATAGCATGATGCAGAATAAAGAGCTTCATTTTGAATTAGGTCTACAATTATGTCTCACCTCTGTTATGATTGGCTAGGTGCCTTTGATCAAATTATTTAACCTACTTGAACTATGGTTTCTTCCCAGTTTGGAGATTCTTAAATGAGGTACCTTCTAAAGTGACCCAGCATTGAGAGTCCTTCTATGAATAATTGTGCTGCATGTCATTTAATTACTAAATGTCTAGTAATGTCAGACTTCCTACTTTCCTATTTGAACTGGAATATGAGTAGATATATTACATTTCAAATCTGAGCCCTTTTGATTTCCACATCCAAACATCTGAGTTCATGCTTTGCAGTTCATTGCTTCTTTAACTCTCCCAAGGAGACTGCTATCGCTGCATCATTCAAACTGCTGAAATGAAAGATTTCCATTCTTTTGGAGTATTTTAAAAATAACTGAGAAAATTCACTGAGGTTTAACACTTTGCAGGCATGCTTAGATGCCAAGGTAGGTGTCTCATGTGAAATCTAAAATATATTGAAGTAAAAATATGGAAGAGAGACTGAAAGATCATATTATGATAATGACTTCTTAAATAGGATTTAATGTAAAACACACTATCTTCTAGTTAACAAAAATACTTTAAAATTTTGGCTGAATGCTGAACTTTCACTTGAACGTAATGTTTTAAAAGTCATATACAAGTAGTTCATATTTTTAAGGTCTCACTTGTGGTGCACTTCTTTATTTGTCAAATCAAGAACTATTAAGTAAACCTTCTGCTCCATATTTCTCTCTCTCTCCATTGCTATCTTACTTAACACAATGAATTTATGTTAAAAACTGGGAATTATGTGCAGCCACTATAGCATAAAATTCTAAACACAATATCTGCAAAAACTCATACCATCTAAGTTAAGGGATCGTTAATTTAAATACATAAGTAATGTTGGCTTGAATTCAACAAATGTTTTTTTGGGTGCCAGGCACTCTGTTAGGAACTAATATAGACGTGAATAAGACATGGATCCTTACCCCTCAAATTCTCAAACTAGTGCTGGACAATTCCATCTGTCCATTTGCTGTGGGCAGTTGTTTCTCATTTACCTAGAGATACACGATGATTAGGAAACTTCCAATCATCTGGTGAAAAACATAAGACATAGATTTATCTAATGATCTAATTTATTTATTTATTGTGATTGAGGGTTACCCAAAGCCAGTGTTTCTGTCTATCATGTAATTAGTGTCTCTTAAACTATTACATCACTTTGATAGAAAACATTGTATTCTAAGGCTCTGAAAAGTGTAAAAAAATTAATAGACAGAAACCCAAATTAAATAGAGTTGGGAGACCAGAAGTGGTAGCTCTCCCACTCTGCATTGATAGCAGAGTGCAAAAGGAAGAAGCAAGACTTCCCTTTTTTCCACAGCAAGAACTCTACCAAATGGAAAACCGTGGACTCTTTGTTTCCTAGAGCCCCCCAACTTCCTTTCCCCTCTATAAAAGTGTTCTCCTTCCTTTGCCAGGGACTCACACATGGCTCTCCGTGGTTGCAGATACCAAACTGCAATTATCTGCTCATCCTGAAAAAAATCATCTTTGCTGGAGAAATATCTGGCAGTCTATTTGTTTTAGGTCAAACCAAAGGAAATTAATTGCTGCAATGATACACTCTCACAGTATATTTTGGGTGAGTCTCAAAATGGCATCCCTTTGATTGCCCCAAGAAGATGTTTTGGAAATCGGGCAGATCCCTGAGCAGTGTTGACAAAGATACAAACTATGAAGATCATGAAACCAAAACTTAAGAGAAGGTTAAAACTATGTCCTTTTCCTGATAGAATTCTATTGAAACCAGGCACATAAAAAGATGTTGCCTCTTTTGTGATGTGAAAAAATGATCAACAAGGATGGAAGAAGGCATAAGTCAGATACTCTATGCCTTGATAGAGAAACCACAGATTATCTGAGATGTGTAATATGATTTCCTTCCACAAAGGGAGAAGCAGAATTGGAAGAGCTAAATTTTTCAAGAGCAATGATCTTAGGAGAGCTAGAGCCTGAAAAAGAGAGTACCAGGGCCATCACTGATAGATTTCCAAAAAACTAAATTCTGTAGATGGATCACAGAATTGCCAGGCTTAAGACAAGTGTCCTGGGATATGTATTTTTTTTAAGAAATAGATAGCAATGATTAGAACTTAACATGAAAGAAAAAGAAAAACAATGACATTTTAGCAGTAAAAGAATTGAGATAGAATTTGTGACGGCGGCTGCATAACCTGGGACAAAAGTTATGAAATGATAAAAATGTATTGCAACTGGTGGATGATGACAAAGGGAAAGTGGAGTTAAGTTTCTAATTACAAAAATCATGTGTTTATGAAAATGTCTAGTCAGTTGTGCTACAGTCCTCTGACTCACTCAATACGTCAACACATAGCCAATTTTGAAATATATTTGGGAGACAAAAAGCAATCATTTGGGGTTTGAAATTATAAAGGAAGTAACCGTGAACAATTTTCAACTATTTAGCTATTACGAAAGAAAAGCTACATTTGAAATAAACAACTGAGTAAAAACTTGTTACATTACAAGGTTTGTGAATTTTGTATTGTTTAAAACATAAAGGAGAGATAAGGGTTCTACAAGAAATATTAAATAAGTTGTTAAACTTCTGGTGTAATTGAGTAAGAAGGAGGTTCAACAGTTATTGTTTAAGGGATATTGAAAAGGAAAGATGAGAAATTTCATTTTTAACTTCAAAAAACTAGAATCTGGCTTACTTTAAGGAGAATAAGAAAAATGACGCTTCTGTAAAAGGCAACTTAAAAATTAATTTCAATTTAATTTGTGGCCACAAGACAAATGGTCACAAACAGTATGCATACTATATGAAGAGGATGTACAGTTTACTTCTTTGCTATATTTCAGACTGATCTGTATGGGTGGAACTATAAAACATTCCACGCATGTGAAAAAATGGTCTAATAATGCTCAGCTATATAGAATGAGAAACAAGTATATATAAAAATAGTAGAACACTAAACTCATGAGGAAAAAGGTCATGTCAGAGTTGATCACTTGTGTAGATGCTTCAAAATTTTTGACACCATAATACTTTCAGTGTATAGAATATTTTATTCTGAGAAAGGCAAAAACTTTTTTGTATAACTTCCTTTATGTCTATACACAGTGCGTGGTAGATATGAGGATGTTAAAACTGAAGAGAGGTTTTAAACCATGCCCTTTTCTTGATAGAACTTTATAGAAACCAAGCACATAGAAAGATATGCCTCTATTGTGATATAAAAACAAATTAATAAGATAGAAGAGCCGCAGAAGAAAAAGTCAGCCAATCTTGAACACTGTTGGAAGACTTTGAAAACCATCCTTGTTGTCACCTCATGCCTGCAGCTCAGGACCACCAACATGTGACCCCAAATCAAAGTAGAGTTGAGTCGATTGTTACTGTCTCAAAAAGAGGTGCTACCTTCCTGAGTTCTGGTACTGCCACAAAGTTCATGATTTTTATTTGTTTCTGTGTGTATGTGATTTATCTTGAACATCTCAGAGAACAGAAACAGTTCTCAGTCCCATTCAATCCAACTCTAAAATTATATTTGAATGTTAATTCATCCGTTGAACTTGTCTATGAATGCCTATTCCTTTCAACTAATTGTTATCTATATTCACTCCATTTCTGTGTGCACCAGAGTCTATTTTTTTAATATAAATTTATTTTATTTATTTATTTATTTTTGGCTGTGTTGGGTATTCGTTGCTGCACACGGGCCTTCTCTAGTTGCAGCGACCAGGGGCTACTCTTCATTGCGGTGAGCGGGCTTCTCATTGCGGTGGCTTCTCTTGTTGCGGAGCCCGGGCTCTAGGCACGCGGGCTTCAGTAGTTGTGGCTCGCGGGCTCTAGAGCTCAGGCTCAGTAGTTGTGGTGCATGGGCTTAGTTCCTCCTCTGCGTGTGGGATCTTCCCGGACCAGGGCTCGAACCCATGTCCCCTCCATTGGCAGGCCGATTCTTAACCACTGCACTGCCAGGGAAGTCCCCAGTGTCTATTTTTGACCTACCTCTTTTCCTGGTAGAAACCCTAAACTTCTTTAATCTACATTGTCCCTCAACTGGACTTCTCCCTCAAGGCATTGCCTGTTCTTTGTTCATATCCAGCCATTAATTCTTTCAGTCCCATTAACTAAGGCCTTATAAACAAATAGAGTGCAACTTATTCAAAGAGTTATATATCCTAGACTTCTTGATTATTTAAAATCTTATGTTCAGGAGCTGTGTGGATAAGCAACAGAGAAATCTTGTTCTTCCTTTCAAGCTGGTTTATAATACACCTCGCCAAGCTGTGCTCTGGCACTTTGTTTTAGTTTCTCTGAAGAGATGTGGCCTCCCATCACGGAGCCTACCAGGATCATGGAGCTTGCACACACCCACTCTGATAGAAAATGAAGACCCAGGATCCATCACCAGGGTGGGTGGACCATGATGGGAAATGTTTCGAACAGAGACATAAAGACTGGGTCCTGGCTAGTCTCTGACACAGCTGTTGGACCTAGAGCTGGTCTATATACTCTATTAGGCCAGTGTTCCTTAAACTTTGTTATGCCTTTAAATCACCCAGGATGTTATGAAAGTGCAGATTCCTGTTCGGTAGGTATGGTGTGAGGCCTGAGACTCGGCATTTTTAACAGTTTCCAGATGCTGTTTTTGTCTGTGGGCCACACTTAGAGTAACAAGGCTCTAGATCTTGTCTGTAAAATGAAGGAGGTGGGCTACAGGGCCTCTGAATCCTCGAAGTGTGCTTACATTCTGTATCTTTCAGAGCTGACACTTTGGCAACTGGATCTGATTCAGTTTGCATTTCTGAAAAGATTTACTGCTCTGAAACACCCCCAGTAAAGATGCTAGGCACTGAAGGACACTGTAAATGCTCATCCAGATCATTGGAAGGGGAGGAAATTTACCCAAGATTATGTAATCCTTCACGAAGATATTCATTTTCGCAACATCACCATTGGAGTACCAAGAGATCGGAAATGTGACTTACAGTTCAAATGCACAGCGGAATATTTAGGTATTTAGATTTCTTTCTTCTTGAGTGGCATTCTTTAACTTTCTGATTACCAACTTCTTTAAGTTCCATATGCATATGTTATAAATTCTTTTGTTGTATAGTATAACTAGGATGATGGAAATTCATGCTTTCTTACTAAATCAAATAGGCTCAGAAAGTAAGCTGCCAAATAGAGTAGAGTAGGAATTATTATAAAAAGGCTCTTGATCAAAAGTGAGTCATTTGGAGACTTCCCTGGTGGCACAGTGGTTAAGAATCCACCTGCCAATTCAGGGGACACGGGTTCGAACCCTGGTCCAGGAGGATCCCCCATGCCATGGAGCAACTAAGCCCGTGCGCCACAACTACTGAGCCTGCGCTCTAGAGCCCACGAGCCACAACTGCTGAGCCTGCATGCCACAACTGCTGAGGCCCATGTACCTGGAGCCCTTGCTCTGCAACAAGAGAAGCCACAGCAATGAGAAGCCCTTGCACCACAACGAAGAGTAGCCCCCACTCGCTGAAACTAGAGAAAGCCCTGCGCAGCAACGAAGACCAAACGCAGCCAAAAATAAATGAATAAGTAAATTAATTAATTAATTTTTAAAAAGTGAGTGGTTTGAAGAAGGGCTATCATCTATTATGTTTTCTAATGAGATGGACTTACTTTGAGCAGATATCCCTGACATAAATATAACAAAGTTAAAAAGATAAATATGGAGGGCAAAAAGCCGGGGAAAATTGAGGTGCATCACAAATGTAAATGTAAAAACACTTCCTGAAATAAGGGCCAGTAGGGGCTGATGCTGAAGTAAGTCACAATGAGAAAAACATTGGGAAGCCCAGAGTTGGGCAGATCTTTTCTTTAAGACCAAGAAGACTTGTTTTTGATGTGCCACTTTGAGTCATTAGGAGGCAACACTTACAGCTTAATGTTTAACTTGTTATTCCTCAAAAGGAAAACAAGTAACATCAATATAAATAGGATTAAATATAATTCAGGAAATTAGTAGGAGGAGAACCTACCATAAAAATTATAATCGTGACAACCATGATTTATACTGTTATCAAAAATTAAATGTTATAAAGCTGACCTCTTTGTCCTTCTCTGCACAGTTCTCACCCTCCTTCACTACCCACTAGCTTGATGCAGAGAACTCTAAGGTCTAGGAAGTGGCAGAACCACAACATGGAAGTAACCTGAGTTCCTGATTCATCACATGGAGGAAAGTAACAAGGAGTGTATGTGTAGAAGTGCTATATGATTGAGAAATACTTTTCCACTCTGTTAAGCCACTGGAATCTGGTTCTTGTTTATTACTGTAGCTAGGTCACCCTAATTCATACAGAAATTTATTATCAGAAGAAGAGTACTACTATAAAGAAACACTAAAATTTGTGGCATTGGCTTAGCAGTCTGGTTGTGGGTGGCAAATACAGAAGGCTAGAAAGCTGGAGATCCCTGTTTACCATGGCAAACATTTGATAAAACTGTCACCTGTGATAACTTACAAGTTAGATGAAGTGCCTACTAAGCCTGTAGCTCTTAGGAAAGTTGTTGGAAACATCTAGAATTTTAGGATATTTTGGTTGCCTCTTTCTGAAAGTAATAACTGACTAGGTTTCAAGTGGAAAAGGTAATGCAGTGATTTCACATGATGATAAAAGCTGATCAATAATTTCTGGAGTTTAAATAATAGAAAAATAAGACTGAAAAGGCATTGAGAGCATAAAGACCATCTAGACTTCTCAGGTAAAAAAATGTATCAGTGGGGCTTCCCTGGTGGCGCAGCGGTTGCGCGTCCGGCGGCTGGGCCCGTGAGCCATGGCCGCTGAGCCTGCGCGTCCGGAGCCTGTGCTCCGCAACGGGAGAGGCCACAACAGAGGGAGGTCCGCATACCACAAAAAAAAAAAAAAAAAAAAAAAAAAAGTATCAGTAATTCAGTCATGGGACCATATAAAAAAAGGGAACTGCCCTTCACTCTAAGCCTATTATTCCAGCTGTACCTCAAGGTGGTAGGAATTGAGCTTCCTTCCTTCCTTTCCTTCCTTCCTTCCCTCCTTTCCTTCCTTCCCCTCTCTCTTTATTTCCTTCTTCTTTTCAGGGAGGGGTCATTTGAGGGAACAATGTTGGGGCAAGGAAGACTTGAGAACTATATCTAGAAAAATCTTTTGTGTGTGGCTTCTGACCAAGGAAAAGATAAGGTTTTTGACAGAACTGTATTGCTAAGGAAAACATCAGCCCAGCCAAAAATAAGTTGTGACTTTGAACCAACTCTTAGCCCACACTTCCAACTTACCTGTTAGGAAGCAGAATGAAAAAGCTATACAGTCCACAATCCCCTAACTAGGGCAGACTCTCCTACACTCTCTCAGTGGGCAGAGCTAAGAGCTACAGAGTACAATGGACAGTTGGTTCCTTCAAGATAACCAAATCCAAGTCTAAGCAAAAAGCAGAGGAGGAGTCTTTAAATTGCTTGCCCAGCAGGATGTCACTGCTATGGATCAGTAACTGCTGTGTGTTTTCCCATTTTCACTTTTTTGATTTGGAGTTTTTATTGGGCATACCCTGTCCCTGCTCCATCATTGTATATTGACGTGTTTGTATTAGGCAGAGATGCAACAAGTTTGCCATTTCAGTTTATATGTTGCTCCACACACAGGAAGCACATTAGAACCTAAAGAAAAAGATAGCATAGTACCTAAAGATCCTAGACTTGAAGCTTGGTTCAATAACTATATAGGGCTTTGAATTATTTCCCTTTAAGACAGAAATGAATCTTGCAATAGACTGAAGTGTCTTCTCAAAATTCATATTTTGATACCTAATTCCCAATGAGATGACATTTGGAGGTGGGACCTTTGGGAAGTTATTAGGACATGAAGGCAGATCCCTCATGAATGAAATTAGTGCCCTTATAGAAGAGATCACTGAAAGCTCCCTTGTCCCTTCTGTCACTTGAGGACGTAGCAAGAGGATGGCTGTCTATAAACTTGGAAGTAGGCTCTCACCGACAACAAATATGCCAGGGTCTTGATCTTGGACTCGCTAGCCTCCAGAACTGTGAGAAATAAATTTCTGTTTATAATCTATGACACCCAATTAATGATATCTTTGTTATACCATCCCAGTGATCTAAGGTAAGTGTCTTCTGAAACTAGACAGAAAAATGCAATAGATAATTGAGTTAAGAATGAGAATCTGTAGCAAAAACTGCTAGCTTTCATCAAATTCATGTCTTCTTTTTCCTGGGCAAAATGTTCCCTTACAGTTAGATATAGCAATACATACGTGTCTAAGATATAACCAATGGAATGTGAACAGGAGTGATTTGCACAACTTAACAGACATGACCCTAAAAATCTCACATATTTTTACCTTCAGAATCTTTCCCCTCTCACCTGCTGGATTCAGAGATCTTTGAGGATCTAGAGGATGGCAGAACCACCATATTGAAGAAACTTTGGTTCTAAATTGCCGTGTGGAAGAAAGTGTCCCACCCCATCCTTTTGGAAGTAGAGGATAATAGAGATTGTGTTTCAGAGCATGGACTTTGGACTCATACTCGAGTCTGAATTCCCCCACTTATAATCTGTGTGAGTTTAGGCAAGTCAATTGTCTTTTCTAAACCTTCACTCCCTTAAATGTAAAGTGGGGATAATAATAGTATTTTTATTAGAGAGTTGGCCTGAAGATTATCATCCTTAAACCTATTATCTTCCATATGTTACACTATTTATTTTACTTGTTATGTGAGATCCACTGGGGCAGTCTCATTTTATTCACTGTTCCCACCCCAGAACCTAGAACAGGGCTAGGGAAGCAAAATCATCCCTGATTGAGAACTACTGACATACAGCTTTTGTCCATTCATTTATCAAGTAATTAAAAATGATACTTGAACATTTACTCCATTCCTGGCACTATTCTAGCAGTGGGAATACAGCAATGAATGAAACAGAAAAGTCTCTACCCTAACAAAGCTTATATTATGGAAGAATAAATATAGAATACAAGAATAAAGTGATCCATAATAAAGGTAAGGTAGTGAGAGGTGATATGAAGAAAATACAACTGGTATGAGGATTATATAAATAAGGTCTTTTATTTTCTGTATTCTAATGTTTTGACATCTGAGAATTGCTGACCATGGAGTGCCTGTCCTTCTCAGGGCTAGCCAATTCTTAGAGCTAGTAAACAACTTTCCAGTAAGCATTCATTTTAAATGCAAATTAAACAGTCAGAGCCCCACCCTCAAGTACTTTCTCTATGGGCTTCTCACTCTGGACCACTATGCCCCTGCCCTGCTCACCTCAGGGCCAGGTACCAGACAACTAGGGACAACCCCTAGCCCCATAGATTGAATAAAATTATTCAAAGTAGCCAATCCTAAGCCTGCTTTTCCTGTCTCACCTATTCTTTCCTGAGAAAATGACAATAAAGTCTTTTGTCCACAGTTCCCCCCTTCCCTTTGTCTCCTGATCAAACCTGGTGCTTCTCAAAGTGCCCCTACCAACCCCATTGTGAAGAGGGGGCATGCCCTCTTGGGAACTATGAGTAATAAACATCTTTTCATGGGCAATTGTCTCCTGATCTGTTGGTCTTACTATTACCTCATTTTTTTTTTTTAATTAATACACTGCATTTTAAAATAAAGCTAAAGAGTAACAGAGCTCTATTATAGATGGGGTGGTCAGGAAAGGCCTCTGTGAAGGAGTGACATTTGCAAAACCAGAATAGATGGAATGAACCATGCTGATACTGGAAAAAGAATGTCCAGGCAGTAGAAACCACAGAGGCAAAAGTCCTGAGGTAGAAGCCTGTATGTGTCCAAGGAAAAGCAGAGGCCAGTATGACTGGGGCACAGTGAGTATGAGGGATAGAAGGTAAACTGGAGAGGTATCCAGGGACCAGATCATATAGGACTCTGGGGCCCACCGTAAGGTTTCTAACTTTGAGTTTGAATGTGATGGGAAGCCAATGTAGATCTACTAGCTGGGAAGTGTATAATCGGACTTGAATTTTAAAAAGATCCCTGTGGTTGCTGTTTAGAGAACAAACTGTAGAGGGGGAAAGAGTCAAAGCAAGGAGACCAGTTAGGAGGTCAGGAATTGAACTAGGGGAGCAGCTATTAAGGGGGATACATTTTAAATGTAGAATGGATAGGCTCAATTGGATTTGCTGTGAACTGGATTTGCTGTGTGAGAGAAAAAAACTTTGGTCTCAGGGATATAGTGATGACAATTGCTGATATAAGGAACACTGAAAATAGAGCAAGTGTGAGAGGTAAAATCAACAATTCAGTTCAGGGCATTGTTTGTGGTGCCTGTTCAACATCTAAATACAGATGCTGAATAAGTAATAAACATTTGTCTATGTATATCACTGGTGTCCCAAGGAATAATAGGGGCTGGCGATATAAATTTTGGATTCATCAGTATATAGATAGCATTTAAACCACTGAGATGGATGAGATCAACTCATAACAGTATATTCTGGTTATAGGCACAGAACAAGAATTGAGAGTAAGTAATATCATCAGTTTAGACTTAGAAAATTTAATGTATAAAATGTTAAAAATATAATAAGGAATAAAGGGAAGAAAAATCCTATAGTATTTTAGGTACTTTATAGGTAATTAGCAATGTTAAAAGTTAAAAAAAACCTTTACATGAGTCTTCTTAGACTATTGATTTATTGGCAGCTGTTGACTTTTCTTTCCTTGTTAAAGTACCGATTTACTGAAGGGGAGAATAGAAAAATAGGATAGTGATGTTTTTTCTCCCTCTATTCTGTACTTGTAGCTTTCACACTATCAAGTAAAAGTTTATTTAATTATTCATTTATTTCACATTCTTAAACTGGCTCATTACTCTTTCCTTCCCCTTTTAAAATTTCTTCCTTTTGGCAGAATGTTAAGCAGCAACACTCATGATGATAATGCTTAGAGTAATAGCAATTCGAATTGGTCTTTGTGGATTAGCATGATAAACAGTCAATTGTAAACTGTGACTACTTTTCTTAAAAGTGCATTGCCAGCATAAACACTAATGGGTCCTTCGGAGCCATTATCATTTGCCTGTGTCTTCACGGGGCTGAGGCAAACATTGGAGAGTATAGTATGCTGAGTTCAGGTTATATCTGAATCCCTTTCTTGATCTGTTCTTCTAGTTCTTGATAAATTCTCAATACAAAAATTACAAAAATGTTCAACACACATATACAAATATGAAATATGTTTTTATTTGTATTATATATGTATATGTGATTTTATCCATCTGTCCTCCTACCTACCTAATGACCTAACTACCTTTCCATCTATCTAATATAAATAATGATGGAAAGATTGTATGTCGATATCTATTTTGAAAGATAAAATTTTTGAAGGTTTTGGAGGTAAGTAGAAAAATGAGGGAGACTTCTTTTATCTAACGAGATTTCCTATGGGGCTAATAACTGCCAGTAACAATGAGGGTAGGGAGATGCTATGTTGAGGAGGTATATTTACTGAAAGTGCGTCAGGCTATGAACAAATTATGTATAAATTGAACAAAAAGCCAGAGCCAGAGAAGAAAATCATAGAGGGTAAAAGCAAATGGGCAACCAAAGAGACAAAGTAAGTGATTATGTGAAATAAAAGAGAAATTGTTTTATAACGGAGAGAACTTAGATAGGAAAGTTTAAGTTCATACATACTACTGATAAATCTAATATTCAAGAGAATAAATATTAGTTTTACTCACACTTGCACATGTACATGCACACACATGCACCCACCTTACTTAACCAACAGTTTAAAGTTACACAATACCTGTTTAGAGGGGCCCTCTCTGTGCTTTGCTAAGCAAAGGAACATTTTAACCTCAGTGTGAATATGGATGAAGTATCTCCAAATAACTTTCTTCTTAGAATCCTCTTGTTGAAGTCTAGGACTCTTGACTAGATCTCTCTTTATGCCATATGTTTTCTTGATCAATTGTTGTCAGGGAAGGTTGAGACATATTTGAGCTTGAGATGAAGATGGTTAGTTCACAAATGAGCTGATTTGGTGTAGCTGAGGTGAAAATCCTTTCCATTGCCAAAAGTCTTTGCTCTAGCAGAGATGTTTCCCCTATTTGTCTGCTAAGACCCAGTGAGTGAGAAAATCTTATCAAATCAGCAAGGGTGCCTTTTGGTTTTGTTAAGACAAAATCCTTTGGTCAGTTGTTAAACAATTCACTGAATTTTTGGCCTGTTTCATCCCATGTAAATGCAGATACATGTAAACCAATCTGCAGACAATCTCTCTATGTATAACCTATTCATTCCCTCTCTTTTACTCTCCTTGATAACTAAACCATAAACGTAGGTTAATTATTAGCTCATACCACTAATATGTTTTATGTTTGCTTGTTGTAATTATTATACCATCATCCTAATGGATTGTTCTTATTATGGTTAACAAATGCCGTTGCAATTAGCACTGTCCTAGTTGACCCATAACAACTACTCTCTGTAGGTACAAGCAGAATATGAATGCATGTGGGGAAGGTCAAAGCCAGTTCAAAATTCAACTTGTGAACACTGAGTTCCCTCCAAAATTTTCCTCTTATGGGCGATTTAGGATTTCCATTAGAAAGACATGGGCCCGAGCGCAGCCAAACCTGAACACAGGTCTTAGAGACAAAAAGAAGGTCTATGTGCCAATCAATATCTTGCCCAACATTGTTGTGTAAAAATATAACATATGTTCTATGCTGGGCAGATTTGTCAATCTTTCACAATTCTAATGTTATAGGTAAACTTGCTGTATTAGTTTGCTAGGGCTTCTATAGCAAAGCACCGCAGACTGGGTGGCTTAAAGACTAGAAAATTATTTTCTCAGAAATATGAAGTCTAGACACATTGTTAGGAGGGTGAATTTTTCTGAGGACCATGAGGAAGGGATCTGCTCTAAGCCTCTCCCCTTGACCAATAAATAGCCATCTGCTTCCTGTGTCTTGACATTGTCTATACATGTCTGTGCCCTAATTTCCTCTTCTTCTAAGGACATGGGTAAGATTGGATTAGGATCCGCTCAAACGACCACATTTTCACTTAATTACCTCTGTAAAGACCCTATCTCCAAATACTGTCACAATCTGAGGTACGGGAGGTTAGAGCAATGTATGAATTTGGAGGTACACAATTCAGTCCATAATCCTGACCTTCTTAGTAATATTTTTTAAAATCTCCTACAGCGCATATCCCTGTATTAGACACCGTGTCTACATACAAAGTATATAAGTTAAATACATTTTTAAAGGATGTAATTTTTATGGAGTCAGAGTTCCAAAGCTATTGCAAAGCAATTTGAGGGTCATGTAGTAAATGGACACAGGTGGGACTTCCCTGGTTGCGCAGTGGTTAAGAATCCACCTGCCAATGTAGGGGACACAGGTTGAGCCCTGGTCTGGGAAGATCCCACGTGCCGCAGAGCAACTAAGCCCGTGCACCACAGCTACTGCAACTACTGAAGCTCGCATGCCTAGAGCCTGTGCTCTGCAACAAGAGAAGCCACCGCAATAAGAAACCTGTGGACCGCGACGAAGAGTAGCCCCCACTCACCACAACTAGAGAAAGCCTGCACGCAGCAATGGAGACCCAACACAGCCAAAAATAAATAAATAAAATAAATACATTTATTAAAAAAAAAAGGACACAGGTTTGTTCATTCATTCAACAACTACTTGGTGAGCACCAACTATGTGCCATGAACTCTTTTAGGCTTGGGGAATACATAAATTAATAAAACAGATAAAAACCCCTGCCCTTAGAGAGCTTACATTCTATCTGGGGAACACAGGCAAAATAGACAAAAACTAGTAGACACAATAAACAAGTACATTTTATTGCGGGTTAAACAATATCCCTGTGTACTGGGCAGGTTAAGAAATATTCCCAATATTTCAGGGGAAATTTCTGCTAATTTTGCTAAAATCAATCCTATGCTTCTCAAAATCTTTACTGGCTATGCCCTGAAACCTCTAGGTCTTCCAGAAGTTGCTACTGGAATGAAAGACAAGCAGTAAAGATTTTAATAAAATCCATTTTAGTCACTCTTCCTCTTCCCATAACCCCCCGTCTTTGTCGTTATCAACACTGAAGATTCAAATATACTGATACATGACAGATCAACCAAAGTAATCACCGAAGCTTGAAGCACCACTTGCATCCAAATTTCAGTAAAATTTTTTAAGATTTATAATACCAGTTATGAATCAAATGGATTGAATCTGAGTAAGATGTCATTGAAAATATTTTAAAACCTTAAAATACTATGGCCTGGAATGCTTCTGCTCTATAGTTGGGCATGTATTTGAAATGTGGCTTCCTGTCTCTCCATGCAGAAATTGGCAGGTGTAGAAAACAGCAAGAAATAGAGAAGTCTCTTGTCCTTCCTGATATATTTTTTTCGCTAAAGGAGAAAGTAAACAATAAGGACTCAGAATTTACAAATCTAGGCAGGAAACAAAAATGAAGAGTAATAGTGAAGAAAAATAATCTGACACAGTTATACCATGAGAACAGAGAGCTGGATACA
The DNA here is from genome assembly GCF_002837175.3 of Physeter macrocephalus. Classification (NCBI taxonomy): domain Eukaryota; kingdom Metazoa; phylum Chordata; class Mammalia; order Artiodactyla; family Physeteridae; genus Physeter; species Physeter macrocephalus. The sequence goes on from NC_041220.1 coordinate 55,440,775, forward strand.
GAAATAGATCAGTGGACAGTCATAGTCAGCCAATTAGAAATGGCTTTTAGGGCTTCCCTGGTGGCGCAGTGGTTGAGAGTCCGCCTGCCGATGCAGGGGACACGGGTTCGTGCCCCGGTCCGGGAAGATCCCTCACGCCGCGAAGCAGCTGGGCCCGTGAGCCATGGCCGCTGAGCCTGCGCGTCCGGAGCCTGTGCTCCGCAACGGGAGAGGCCACAACAGTGAAAGGCCCGCGTACCGCAAAAAAACACAAAAAAAACCCCCAAAACTTTCTTACCTGAATACAGAAAGAGTTTAGCACACACAAAAAAGCTATAAAGAAGAGGAATCATGATGTTGATTAGGATGGAAGGTCAAGATTTTTAATGAGTAACTTCACAGCCAAGTGTACTGTGATGATTTATCCCAGGGTCAAGTACACTGCTTCTGTATATCCCTTAGCTGCTTGCCAGACTGACCCAGTGACCTTGAGAAGGTGTGCCTGGAAGGACTTGTCAAAATTAATCTCAAAGGCATTGGGATGCTAAAGCTCTCCAACTGAAACCTCCAGAAATAGAAAGTAGAGTATGATTTGGTGTTGAATTGAGCTTTGAGAAGAAAAAATAAAGAAATGCCCTCAAACATGAATAAGTCTCAGTTTAAGACAGTCCCATAACTTTTGCCTGACCTATTGCTAATTTTGTAGTTAAACTACAGATATTTTGATGCCAGGGATTTCTGGTTTAGAATCCTCTAAAATGAATGGTGATACCCATAAAAAGATTATTTGCTGACCTATTAACATAGACAATTTAATGAGACTGACATAAATATACCTTCTCTAATGTATACTGTAGCAATAAACAGGAACAGCAAACCAAATTTAAGAAAATTGAAATATCAGGGTGCGTGATGGGATTTGAGACATACAAGTGGAATTATCAGCTTTCTGACACTACATCTATTTTATCATTTTTAGAGAAGCTAATGCAGATTATAATGTCAAGTTCAAGAAATTCTGATCTCCATAGCAACACTTGGGCATGCTAAAGGCACTTACTTGGTTATGAAACTTCTTGGTTTCACATTCTGGAGTCAGAGTTTAGTCAGTCCTCTATCCTATAGGGAATAGAAAGAGTAGGGGGACATAAAGGAAGTCAGTATTGCAATCTGTCACTTTCATTTTCTTGAAGGCTAAATAATAAAGACCTTTCCTGGACCAGAGTTTGGGGTTTCACACAAAAATTTATCTCTTTTGCTGGTCCCAATAAAATGCTGCCACATTTTCTTAGTATAATGGGAGATAACCCTTAGAAAATGTCAAGGAAAATTTCCCTTCCCCTGTTCAGTTAAATTGTGCCATTTTCCCCAAGGTACCTTAGATCTCCAAATTGCTAATGAGTTACTTAGTAAGGTTGAGATTATATTGGACAAAATACATACCAACTACTCCACTCTAATCTCTAGTCTATTTTATCTATCTATCATACTTTTTTTTTTCAATTTTCCCCAACTGTGTAATTTACCAATTAGGGCAGGACTGTAAAATATACATAAGAGCAAAGAGGAGGTCACCATGATAATTTGCTATCTTAGCATACCTTTCATTCTTCAAGAATAATGGTGATGCAGATAAGGATCTATCTTCAATTTATGTCTGTGAAATATTATGTCAAAGATTTTTTTATGTCTAGCACACAAAATATGATATTTTTTACCATATCATGAGGCACAGCAATCCCAAAGATCTAAAGCAAAGTGAGCAATAGTTTTGTAGGTAATTCAATGTAGGAGAGTCTTTTCAGCAACTGGTGTTGGAAAAGTTGGATATCAACATATCAGTATGCAAAAACAAACAAAAAAAGAACTTTGATACATAGAACCATACAAACATACAAAATACATTAACTTAAAATGGATCAAAAATCTAAAAGAGGTAAAGCTATACAAGTTCTATACGAATGTATTGGAGATAATTTGTGTGATCTTGAATTAGAGAAAGAATAGGGTATAGGGAAGTTCTGGACTAAGACATGATTAGTGTTTAATTGTTCTTTATAAACTTGAAGTAGATACACTCCATTGGCCACAGGTGATGTTCAAAATATGTAATAACAGATCCAGCATGAGCAACAGCAGATTAGGTTGGATGCCAATCTTTAATTCTAGTAGAATATCACTTTAGCCACCAACTGAGACATAAATTGGTATGTCTATTCCAGATATTCATAATTCATAATCCTAGAAGGAGTACAAATTTCAGTACTCTCTCAGCCACCTCTGAGTAAAGAGTCGGAGGGTGATAAAGGAAGAGGACCTCACAGCTACCCTGTCATCAAGTGCTGACTGAAACCAGGAGGTTGAGAGAAGGTGTGTGTTGGGCCTAGAGGAGAAGCAGAAAACATCTAAACACCTCATTTATTTTGCCACAGTATTTATTAAATAAGGCTTAAGTGCTTTTAGATAACATTTTATTCTTTCATTCATCCACATGCCAATGTTCTGCACACACTCGTAGGGCAAAACACATGTGAGTAAATACAATTAAAGTGGCAAGAACTATTTTAAAATCAGAATTCTGATTCTGTCCCCTGACCTGTCCACCTTAACCCCTTTGCTACAGTCCTTCAGTTTTTGAATCCCATGCTATCTCCTGGACCTACACTGAGAATCAGTTTTTACTGTATAGTGAATTTCAAACTCTGGTACACTTAGGGTAACCAGACTTCATTTTAGAATTGGCTACTGCAACACTGGCTATACATTCTGGACCATATTTTTAAGTGAGCACTTCTGATCAGCCTTCTCTCTAATATGTCTGATGTTATGCTCTACATACTCCTGTTCCCATCATATGAGGTTGCCATCCTTTAGCTGAGGATTGATGTAGTGTGGATTAATTGACATGACCGACTGTGTGTTTATTTTCTAGGAAATCTTAGTGCTGCAGATTAGAAGGCAGATGCTAAATTTTCTCTTTTGCTTCTATTATTTCTCTGTTCATTTATCTTCTTCACAGCATGTACGCCTAACGCACATTATCAAAGTTAGCATCAGGGAGTCCTCTTGGAGAGGTTAATGGACTTGGTGACAGAGTAACTTTAATTTTGCACATTCAATGAGACATCTATTTTTTAATTTAATGAGACCTTAAAAATGATGGTGGGTGGGAGTAAGGGAAAGAGCTGCTTCCCTTTTTTCTTCTCTAAGAAATTGTTTTTTGCTGCTAAGAAATAGGTGGATGATAAAGAGTTGAAAATGAAGCAAATGGACTCTTTTAAAATTTTCACCTTTTGATATATTGAAAATTACTCAAAGGGAGGAGAAAGATAGTAGAGTCCAAGGAATCCTATTCTTCTATGCACTAATCTTGTCTTTGCTTAGTAGCTTCAATTCTCTAAGTTGAATCTTCAGTATTCGAATAATTAAATGACAAAAATTTGTGGCATTCTGAATATTGTGTACATTCTGAATCTGTGTACATTCTGAATATTGTATTTCAGATGAGCTTTTCTTGGGAGGGGGTTAGTTTGAAAGGTGTTAAAAGTGACTTTTGGAAAAAGCATCAGTATTTTCAACATTTTTTTTTCTAAAAATGAGTAGTTACTGTTATGTCAATTGCAAATCTGCTTTCAATTAGGCATCTAGATTTTTTTTTTTTTTTTACAAAGCTCTCTCCGATTTGCTACAAAGAAAATCACCTGAAAAATGTATTAGATGTCTGACTTAATGGAAACCCCCTGATATCAGGGACTCTCTTATTGGGAAATTTAATATCAGTCCCCTAGAACATGTGTCTAATTTAATAAACCCCATGCAAGGGCCAATAATGTGCAAGGCCCTGTTAGGCACACAGGGAATGCACACAATGATTCTTGCCTTCCATTAATTTGTAATTAATTATTATGCCAGTCATGTTGAATTTGGCATGAGTCACTTTGCTAGAAATGTGACAAGTGTGTGAATTTTTAAGGTCACAGATTGGCAACCATAGAGATATAGATTAGACAAACTACCCAGCCTTGTGTGTTTAATTAATTTATTTATTTTTAACTTTTATTTTATTTTTTTGTTGAAGTGTAGTTAATTTACAATGTTGTGATAGTTTCAGGTGTACAGCAAAGTGATTCAGTTATATATGTATATATATACCTATATATATTCTTTTTCAGATTCTTTTCCCTTGTAGATTATTACAAGATGTTGCATATAGTTCCCTGTGCTATACAGTAGGTCCTTGTTGGTTATCTATTTTATATATAGTAGTGTGTATGTGTATTACTTAAGTTAAGATGATCATGTAATTCATTCAAACTTTTACATTTTTGAGAGCTAAAGGAGAAGGGGATGACAATTATTTAAAGACAATAGTGAAAGCCTGGACTATCCCAGGGCAAACCAGGGCATATAATCAATAGCTTCTGGTAAATATGGTTTATGTAGAAAAGATTTGGTCCTAAGGATTTTATCATATTGTAGAGGTCAAAATTTGCCACATACCTGTATGGGATGTCCAGACTCCTTTCTAGTTTCCATCATGAATTTTGTCTTGGTATGAATGTACTGCAGGCTGAGCTCTCCAATGACTAGAGAAAGCAGTTACTTCTCAATCTCAGCTGGATGCACATCTTTGTCTTCTTTTCTGATTATCTCAAAAGTAGATCACATATGCTGTCCAACTGCTTTTTTCCTCCACAACTGTATTATGGATTGTTTTATGAGACTGACTTTTTAAAAATGTTGAAACATTAAACTCAGTTCATCCACTCAATATGTTGAAGGCACTATATCCTAGACATTGCAGGGAAAACAAGGACATAAAGATATCAATCCTACTGCTATAGACTGAATATCTGTGTCCCCTCAAAACTTATATGTTAAAATCCTAACCCTCAAAGATGATTGTATTAGAAGGTGGGACCTTTGGGAAGTAATTAGGTCAATGAAGGTGGGGCCTTCATGAACGGGATTAGTGCCCTTATAAGAGAGAACTCAGAGAGCTTCCTCACCCCTTCCATCATGTGAGGACACAGGTAGAAAGTGCCAGCTGTGAACCAGGAAGTGGCCTTCACCAGAATGTGACCATGTGGACCCCTTGATCTTGTACTTCCTAGCCTCCAGAACTGTGAGAAATAAATTTTCATTGTTTATAAGCCACCCAGTCTATGGTATTTTTTTTATAACAGCCTGATTAGACTACGACATCCACCATGAAAAAGATTATAATTTAACAGACAGGATTAAACAGTCAAGTAGATAATAGCAAAAAAACAGGTAGAGTAAGAAAAGTGTGATAAAAAAACAAACAAACAAACAAAAACAAACAGAAGGCATACAGAAGAAGTAATTATTATATCCACTTTGGGGAATCAAGAAGAGTTTTTCATTCATAGGAAGATATTTGAGAAAATCTTGGATGGATATTTCAATAGAATGAATTGAAGAAGAGAGAAAGGATAACATGTCAGGGGATTGAACTGAAATATATTTAACAAAAAAATAATAAAAATTAAGATTGAATAAATATGTTGTCAGCAAATGGAGTAGCTGGTCTGCTGGTCAGGTTGTCTTAGGAAAAGATTTGCATCCTTTACATTAAAATAGTAATTCAAGCTGTAAAATTGGTTGGATTAATCTATGTGGAGAATATAGTAAAAAGAGAATAAGATTGAGAACTATACTTTAGAAAGCTATACTTTAGAAAGCTATACTTTAGAAAAGAGAATAAGATTGAGAACTATACTTTAGAAAACTAGATTTTAGAAGATGTCCATTTTTATGATGTAGAAACAAACACCCAACAACAAAAAGAGCTACCAGGCAATTAGGAAAATGAAACAAAATGGAGCTGAAGGTAGAAATCGTTTCAAGAATCTGGTTAGTGAAGACAAAATTACTTAGAGAAATCCAGGAGACTGGGACTGAAAATACATAATTATATTTTATTAACTAGATATTGTGAGAACAATGTTTTAGCACAGTAGTGAAGACTGATGGTAGATCTGAAGAGTTTAGAATTGAACTGGTAATGGAGTAAAGACAACCTGTGTAGATTTTTTTTTTCCACAAAGTTGGCATTCAAAAGAGGAAATAGAGCACGATCTGCATCATACCAGCAACAATTAGCAACAGTTAACTGTGGCCTTTAGGATAGTCCCATTGTCCTTATGTTGTACTAAATACGTAATAAAAACTTTAACATATGAAATAAGAGGATAACTCACCACATCTCTCATATTCATAAATCTTCCCAAGGGCCAGACACTGACAGAAATAAATGGCTGTGGCATGATTTAAAGAGAGAGAAAGGCTAAATGTGACCCAGTATGTGGATTAGGATGTAATCAAATATCATAATCTGTGGGGGGAAAAAAGCACAAATATAACCACACTACTAAGTAATTTCAGTTGGAAAACAGGAAAAGATGAGTTTAAATTCAATCAAAAGGATTAAAATTTGTTTTAAGAAGTATTTACTGTCGATGACAGGGTTTTTGAGAATTGGAACCTCTAAATAGGCTTATTTGGTTTGTTATTTTAATTTTGTCTCTCTTTTATTTTGTTTTGTTTCTACTTTTAATTTTTTACTGGAAATATACCAACATAAAATCAAACTGTTTTGAGTGACTATTACAGTAAGTTCCGTACATACAAACCTTCAAGTTGCAAACTTTCGAAGATGCGAACGTGCGTCCGCATGTCCAATCACATAAGTTAGTTCACGTGTCTGGTGTACATTGTCACGTGTGTGCATCCTCGACAAGTGCTTGTGCTTTTGCATACTTTACTGTGCAGGAATGTATAGAGTACAGTAGTACAGTGTCTTTATTTCAAGCCAGTTCTGCAAGAGGACAACTTCATTGAATTCCTTGCTGTGCAACCAACGAGCTTACTTATGAAGACCTTGATGGAACTGGAGCCCTAGAGAAAGGACAAAGAGAGACAAGGGGAAGAAGAAGTAACTGAAGAACCGAAGAGATTCACAATGCAGGAAATGGCAAAGAGATTTTCTTTATTTGAGGAGGCACCATTAGTTTTTGAGGTACAGGACCTGAATGTAGAACAGTACACGAAGGTTGCAGCAGACATTCAGAATACAATCCAGTGCTACCTTGTCATCTATAAGGAGAAAAAAAGGGGTACTACCTAGGCATTACTGGATCATTTTTTCAAGCGGGTAGATAGAATTGAATCCAACAAGGAACCAGAACCTGTGTCATCAACGTCAGGGGTAAGTGAAGTTGCAGCTTGCCCTCCGTCTCCTATTGCTGATGATCCTTCAGCTCTACCATCTCCCACCTCCTCGCCCTCCTCCAGACAGTAACTCTTCTTGCCTTTTCACACGATGCCACCCCCTGTATGCCAGCTGTTGTACTGCACTACTGTACTTTCCAAGGTACTATACTGTAAGATTGTTTTCTTTATTTTTTTGTGTGTTTTTTATGTATTATTTGTGTGAAAAGTATTATAAACCTATTACAGTACAGTGCTATATAACTGATTGTGTTAGTTGGGTACCTAGGCTAACTTTGTTGGACTTAAGAATAAATTGGACTTATGAACGTGCTCTCGGAATGGACCTTGTTCATATGTAGGGGACTTACTGTATTTTAAGGTTTAAGAAACTTTAACTATATCTTGCTACACATATAATACAAATGTAATTATTTTTTCAGTGGATCATGTAACTAAATTGGCTTGAAATGGAAATATTGTTTTCTATGGAATACTTCCCAATGACATCGTGATCTTGGAACCCTAATTACAAAACTCTCAATCCACATGCAAATACATTTGGAGATTGGTTTCTTCCAAACTACTGCCTCTGATAAACATTTTCTTATTTTCATATTGACATAAATATAACTTAAAACAATTCCTTCTTTGTATGAAAATTCTTGTGTGAATATTAAATAGTATTCTTAAGTGGTGAATAGCAAATAGGTTATTTCCTTTCAAAATTAAAATGATAAACCAAATTTAAATGATTCATTATCTTAAAAATTTAGATGAAAGACAGCACCAGTTTTGCTGACAGATGTTAACCAATTTTGCTGATAGATGAACCTTTTGTATTAGGCGTAGGGAGAGAAGAGGAAGTTTGAATTGGTATTGCAGCATCAAAGCACAAAGTAAGTGACAAGTAGAAATGTGGAGAGAAAATAGCCTAAGTTTGGTGATTGAGAAGAAATCTTGTGATAGCATTTTAAATTCAGATGGGTAAGAACTAAAGTGAGCCACAAGCTAGGCTGTTGTCCATGAATTGTCTGTAGGGAAATGTAAAGCTTCCCGCTTTGTTAAGAAGAGAAATAAGAAAAAGAAAAGTGAAAATACCTAAATCTGCTCAGAAATCAAATCTAAGGACACTGGGGGAATTGCTATACAAAACATTTCCATCTATTCTGCCAGATAAGGGAAACTTAAATAATTTAGTTCAGAGAGGTAAAGGATTAAAAGTATACCGCTTATTCTTCCTACTAAATTTATCATAAAAGTAAAGAGTTTTCTCCTCCTCTTTCTGGATTTTGCTTTAGATAATTTCTCCTAATACTGAACTACATATTACGTATTTTGGTAGGTCATCAATAATTTGAATAAAGAAAATCATAAACAAGATTTTCAATATACCCTAAGTATGTTCAAGGGACCCATAGTTTTCAAGAGTATTAATACATCAGATTTTTTGGTTGACAAAGGAATATATGTATGCATTTGATTAATCAGCAAATTCATATTGTCTCCTGTTCAAGAAATGTAGATTCATCTACTTGTTTTTCATTTTGTTCCCAGTCTAGTGGGCCCATAAGATATAGAGCAATGACTTAATTGTTTATATATTTGAAATTGTGGTCCAATGAGATATGATGACCTCTAGATATTAAAATTGTATTCATTTACAGCAAGGTATGGATTGATATTCGTTTTGGATGATCCTTGAAATTCTAAAATGAATAAGAGAATTAAAAAGATTTTAGTTATTTAATAGAAATTCTAGATTATTTTCAGAGAATAGAAATAAGAACTTACAATAATATAAAGCAATTCTGTTTTGTCAAATATTTGGCAAAAACTTTTGGGTTTCAATTTCCATGTTACTGACGAAGAAAGCTAACAGTGTCAGAATTAAAAAGGATGGAAAATTAGAATTTTTATAGTATACTGTGGGTGGCTTCCAATTATTTTTCAATAAAGCCTTTGTATAAATGTTATAGACTCTCAGGCATTTTGGTAGATACATTCCTTTCTAAATATTGCAAAATATTTTCTTTTTGCATTGTCTAAAATAATTTAACTTTTTGTCTCTGGTAATTTGAATTGATGAGGATCCAGAATGGGCTTATCATGTGGAAATAACTTTAGCACAATGAATTTTGCTCCATTCTTTATCCAATAGGCTGGATTAATTGAAAGCCTTTTTTTGGTGTTACTAAGAGGTTTTCAAAATAGATATAAATAAGCATTTCACACGCCCCCAGATAACACCCTCTTTAGAAGGACTTTGGTTATTAGACTACAGAGGAGTGTCTAGCAGAGGTGATGAAAGAGGATATTAACTTACAGTTTCCTAAGACATAAGACTTATCTAAAAGGATCTACTTGCTGAGGAAAGAAGCCGCTGTGTCATCTCTCAGTCAAAACTCTCCAGAGTTTCTTATAGAAATACTTTTCTATATCTAAATTGTCCTAACCTGTTTCTCTTTTCCATTAACCTTAACTTGATAATAAGTAATATTGACAAGTTCTATTAATTACACTAAAGAAACAGGTTTGGTTATAGTGATTCACACTAATATCCAGTTTAAAAAAATAGGAGAATGAATTCCATTCCCTAAAGAATTTTATTGGTAGGTTATTGAAAACCATTGTGTAATTCACTTATGCACATACACGAATGACTGTCACTGTAACAACTAATCACTTTTCAGATCATTTAGAGAAAAAGTACATTCTTGGTTCATGCAATTGGAAAAGCAAGGTAAGAATTCTATAGAATAGTAATGGCACCTACCTTGTCCAATTTAGGAAGGAAATGAGCATGTTAAATTGTCCTTTATAGGGGCTGGGCTTCCCTGGTGGTGCAGTGGTTGAGAATCTGCCTGCCAATGCAGGGGACACGGGTTCGAGCCCTGGTCTGGGAAGATCCCACATGCCGCGGAGCACCTGGGCCCATGAGCCACAGCTACTGAGCCTGCACGTCTGGAGCCTGTGCTCCGCAACAAGAGAGGTCGCGACAGTAAGAGGCTCGCGCACCGCGATGAAGAGTGGCCCCCGCTCGCCGCAACTAGAGAAAGCCCTAGCACAGAAATGAAGACCAAACACAGCCAATAAATAAATAAATTTATTTTTTAAAAAATTGTCTTTTATAGGATCCCTGAAATAACCCAAGGGTGGAGAAGACATCAAGGCTTTGATTAAATGTTTTATGTAAAAGAGCTGACCTTGATTAAAATTTTATGCAAAAGAATTGTTCTAATCACTTAAAGTCTTAAAGACAAAGATTGATTCTTACTTGGACTAGACCAGAAAGTGATTTCTCTAAGACTGATTTCACACACGGAAGTGTCTAAAGCAAAAGTTTTCTCTAACTCCCCAATACTGGAGTGTAAAAATTATATATAATGTAGGCATTAAAGAGGAGATCAAGGATCATCAGCTGTTTTAGTCTGTTTCTGCCATTTCTCCCATGGACTTCCATAGGGATACCTTGACTTTGTATTCCTGGATGAGATTAACAATTAAATGCAGACGACTTTGTATAATGATTCTTTTTGCCCTTTCATGAGTATTGTTTTGTTTACCTTTGGTCAAACAAAATCTCAGCTTGACAGGTTTCCTAACATCAAATCTTCAAACACAAAAGGCAGCAGGATTCTTACATGTTTTTATTCTTTTAAGAAATGTTCTGATCACATCACAGTCTTTGCTACTTTTTATACGTTCTATGGTATTGTTTTACCTGCATAATGATTTATACAGTTTAAAGAGGAAAGTGTGCTTGCTTTGTTCAGAGGGATATGAAACTCCACACAGTTTGCCACGACACCTTTCTGAATTTATGAAGAATTATCCACATTATCCTTGTGGATCCCATTCCTTTGCTTAGAAGCACTCTGCCTTGCTCACCAGAGTGTTAAGAGCTAACCTCCTATTTCAGGAACCTAGCTTTCTGGGATTTTCTTACACACTGGTATCTTTTACTACATCTGCCTTGGTACTACCGTTTCCAGTGTTGCAACATGGTTGGTGGACAAACAGCGACAGTGTGAAGCCAAGTATGCTGTAGGACATGGCCAAAAATGGAAAATTTATACCAATATTACATTCTCACAAGGCAAAAGCTACCCAGGTCCTGAATAACCCAGGAATAAATCATTCTCAGTAATGAGAGCAAAAGATTCTCTCTTATCTTTAGCAAAGCTAAATTAAATTCATGAATACTAGGAGCCCAATAATTTGGATAAGAACATTTGCACATGATCCAGGTTTCCAACTTATTGTAAGAAAATATCACAGATCCGTGGGAAAGAAATCAAGTCTTCAAGAAAAAAAGGTGAAAAATTACTATGAAGGAAAATGAATGTGATCTTTGCCTTATATCAGAAACTATGAAATATAGAATAAATAGTATATGATATGAAGTGGTTTTAAAATCTAAAAGAAAAATACCGTAAGTACAAATGTGACTGAGTTTTGTTTAGATTTAAGGCTTTCCATGAGAGTATCAGATATTTAAAATAAATTACTTGTGTTTGATTGCTTATTCTTTTTTTTTTCAGCGGCCACGGCTAACGGGCCTAGCCACTCCGCGGCATGTGGGATCTTCCTGGGCTGCGGCACGAACCCATGTCCCCTGCATCGGCAGGCAGACTCTCAACCACTGCACCACCAGGGAAGCCCTGATTGCTTATTCTTTACAGTTGATACTGTGTGTTAGAGGTGGTGAAATTAAACCAAAGTAGTTTTTAGTGGTGAAACATTTGGTTCAAATACATAGGTAACATGGGAACAAGTAACTGTGCTTCTTTCTTTTTTATATTTGTCTCATTTCACAACTAATGTGGTGACTTTTATGTCTTTCATAATTTCATTTAACAAAAATACTCCATGCTGTCTTTTGTGTTTCCTCTTATTTTCTTATTGCTAAATTAGATATAATAATCTTTAGCTCACTATATTTCTATGAATATGAAACCATATATATGGAAAATATTTTAGAAATGTTCTACTTTTCTTCCAAATCCTGAAAAAATACTGCATTTTCTTTCTTTATATACTCATTTTTAAAAATGAAATGAAACACACGTAAAACTGAAAAACTTATTAATAAAGTTTAATAAGTTGTTTAAAGCACATAGCTATGCAACAATTATCTGTGAAAGATAAAAACATCAGTACACCTTTCTCTATTATAGCTTCTTTCCTCACCCTAGAGGTAACCACCATTCTGGCTGTGGCAATAATCTCTTCTCTTTTTAAAATAGTTATACCAATTCCATGGACACATGTATATGTATGGCTGAGTTGCTTTGCTGTGCACCTGAAACTATCACAACATTGTTAATTGGCTATACTCCAATATAAAATAAAGAGTTAAAAAATAGTTATACCAATTCCATATGACTCTCTAAAAACACAATTTACCTGTTTTGAATGTTACAAATATGGAATCAAAATATATGTATATTTGGCTTTTTCTTTAATATTATTTTCTCATGATTTAGCCATACTGTTGCAGGTAGAAGTAGGTCATTCATTCTCATTGCTAGATAGTACCAACATTGACAGATATATCACAATGTATGTGTGCACAATGTATGCTATTGTTAACAGATAACTGTGTTGTTTCCTATTTAGAGGCATTACAAAAAGCTATGACACCTATATTTTTGCTTCAATACCTAAATGAGACATTAAAATTCTATTTAAAATATCAGTGATAAAGAAAGCTTTATTTTTTGCTTTGACTTTTTTCCTTTTACTTGCTCATATCTAAAGAAATTGATAATAATTCCTGCCTTATCAGATGTCTATTAAGGTTAAATGAGAAATTTCATTTTCAGCTCTTCAATGCTTTTGATGTAATTACAATATATGTGTATTTACATATATTGAAAATATATTTATTTACTTTATATATAATACATATTTAGATCACTTGGAGAATGAATAATCATTTTAAAAGATATAATTATATATTATACATAAATGTAATATATTTTACGTATATGCATGCATATATACATTTGTCTGTGTATATAATTTATCCCCACAGTTTTGGTTTGTTTTGTTTTCAGCTGGAAGATTCACACAAATAATTTAGCCAGCTGTTATTAGAGATGGGAAGCGCCCCTCCCATTATGTAGTACACATAGAATTAGGAGCTGAGGTCGAGTCTCATGACCCTGTGGGCAGTAGTATATTTTCACAAAGAAATTATGAAGCTGGTGAATCCTATCTCTGAAACTCTTCTTTCCCTTTTCTCCTTCTAGTTACCTAAGTGATAAAACAATGATAAGCTAAGTTTCCAGGGTTATTTTCATTTTGATAGAATATCTTAAAGAGCCAAAACCTTACACATGTCCAGAGTAAAAATGTGTAAGATATTATTGGGCAGACACACTTGTCCATGTTCCTATTAGTAGATTACCTAATAATTTTCTTTCTACCTGCTTGAGGTCTGATGCTGTGGCTCGCCTTAGGTACTTTCTCCAGAAAGGAATAAATAACTGGACATTGCAGAAGCAATAGAATAGAGAAGTAACAAAAGAATGGTGAGATTCCTGTTGTGTGCTTTAATGATTCCTACCCCTGGAAACTGGGAGTTGTAAATAATCTCTCTATAGATACAGCTATCTGCTAGGGGAAATTATTCCCTTTAGAAAATATAACCCAAATTATTGATATAAATCTATATATATGTACAGTTATTTGCTGAGCATTTCCTGTGTTCCTAGAACTGTATCATTCATGGCAAGAAGAGAAGTATAGGATACTGGGTTCAACCATCTGTAGCAAAATATTTGTTTTTTGGAAAATTTCCATTCTGTTGCAAACCCATACTTTTGTAAAATTCAATAAAATGAACTACTAGAAAAATGAAATTAAAAACAGATAAAACACAAGCCAAGTTTTTATTATATTCAACAGAAAAAAATATTTAATAAATATAATCAGGAAAAACATTACAGGGAGAAAATAATTTTAAAATATGTTCATTGTTCATTCAAAGTGGCATCACTGTGATTCATATAGAGAATCACTATTACACTTGAACTTGTTGTACTATCATAACAGAAATTAAAAAGTTATGAGTAAAATAAGGATTCTCTATGCTGGAGAACTCAGACATTGTTCTCGACTACAATTCCTAGCCCCCAAAGCCTCACCTACTAGTTCCCTTTCCTCCAGTGATCCTGTCATGCTACAGATGATGGAACTGATAGAGATTTGAAGGTCCAGAAGGTCCCCAGAAATTTGCCTCTTTCTGAACCAATTATTCAAGTGATTCCAACCACCTCTCTCTCTGATGTTGCTGAGCTACACTCTCATTAACCCTAAATTTGTCTTTACTGGATCCTGTCCATGCTGTAGCCTGGCAGATGTTTTCCACTGCAAATTCAAATCTACACACTTAGAATCCCATGGATTTTCCTATATAAAACTCCTTTAAAAGTTTATAATTAGTAGATGCAAACAGATGGTGTAGAATGCATTACCTCTTTGCAGAGTCAACATCTGTAACAGACATAAATTTGGGCAAATGCTTGGCTCAAAACAGGAAATACCTATACTACAACTCTTGTCCTCTGGATATGTCTAACTGATACAAGGTTCAGTCTAATGACCCAAGCTAGGACAATCAGAGTCTACCTTTCAGGTTTTAGAAAAATTCCATGTAAACACGTAAAGACAGAGGTGGTTGAAACTAAGTCATCATATGATAGAAGTTGCTGCTAAGATACCTGGAGCTGCCCTAGTTTTTGTCATTATCATGCTTGGAGACTGTGTTTGCTTTAATTCTAACAGTGATCTCAATGTTCTTCCAATAAATCTCTGTTTTGCTTAGGTGAGCCAATGCCAATGTCTGCTATTTGCAACCCAAAGAAACAACGAATAAATCATATGGTCCTAAAAATAAATGACAATGTGTGGAAAAGGGATGATTTATTCACCAGCCAACAAAATTGGAAGCCAAGTCCTAGAATCTAGTTAAAATGTCTTATCAGGGAGTCCTGACTTGATAGAATTGGGCACTCAGGTTTATTGGAAATCCCAAGGACTTTGGTGTTAGAAAAGCTAAATCTGAATCATAGCAATGGTTTTTCTATGTGGGATTTGGTCAAGTTAATGTTAATTATAAAAATATAAAGATATGCAAAAAGAGATATAGAAATACAAAGTTAACATATAACTATAAATAATATTAAGTAACATTAATAAATAAATATTATTTTACACTTCTATACATTAGAAATGCTACTACCTGATCAGCGCTATTGTGAGAATTAAATGAGAATGTAGGTTGCAAGTCATAGTAGAGAGCCAGCATTTATATTATTTGTGTAGGAATGGTTAAAGATAAGGCCAGAAAGACAAATTGGAGCTACATGTTGGAGAGCCTTCTATGCCACAGAGAAAAGTTAGAAGTTGATTTATTTGGGAAGTGGAAGGCATGGCATTGAAGGTTGTTGAGCAAGGGAGTGATATGATCGTTGCTGTACAGCTTGAAGATTAATGTGACACCATAATACAAGTCGGACAATTTGGAGATGGTAAATGGCAAACTCTCAGGAGTTGTTACAGTAATCCAGGTGATAGCAATGAAAACCTGAGCTAGGCTGGTAACAGAAGGAGCAGAACAGGCTGGAGGTATTAAAGGTGCATAAAAGTGCAATGAGTTGGTTGTGAGACTAGCTGAAGGAGAAATGGATAAATCAAAGATTCTTGAGGTCCCAATCCTGATGGCTTGATCTAAAAGCAAATATAATTCAGGATGCTAGAGATACTACATGAGATATAATTCAGCAAAATAGAACTATAACATTTTGACATCTTGTAACATCTTAAGTTTCTTACCCATTATCATTTGATGTGTTTCTTCATTAGTATTGGGTTACAAATCACTCCCCATCTATGTAGTTAGCTGATTAAATTCCTCTAGAATTGTTTTATTTATTTTTTAATAAGTTTATTTATTTATATTTTTGACTGCATTGGGTCTTTGTTGCTGCGCGCACGGGCTTTCTCTAGTTGCAGCGAGCAGGGGCTACTCTTCGTTGTGGTGCGTGGGCTTCTCACTGCAGTGGCTTCTCTTGTCGTGGAGAATGGGCTCTAGGCACGCGGTTTTCAGTAGTTGTGGCCTGAGGGCTCAGTAGTTGTGGCTTGAGGGCTCAATAGTTGTGGCTCGCGGGCTCTAGAGCACAGGCTCAGTAGTGTGGCACACAGGCTTAGCTGCTCCGTGGCATGTGGGATCTTCCCGGACCAGGGCTCGAACCCGTGTCCCCTGCATTGGCAGGTGGATTGTTAACCACTGTGCCACCAGGAAAGCCCCTAGAATTGTTTTAAAAGAAAGAGTTTGGCTTTTCCTCAGACCTCCCATGCTTTCCTGTGTATAACATGCCCTTAAATTGTGGGTATCCACTTCAACCTCAACTATGATTGATTGAGTTATTCCTTTGTACCTGAAGTACTGCCCATTATTTCACATTAATTATCTTATTTAATTTGTTTAATCTTCACAAGCCAACTGCTTGTGGTAGACACTGTTATTCTTTTTTCAAAAGTAGGGAAGCAGAAGTTCCAAGAGGTGGCCATTACTCAACCCACGGCTGGACTTACTTCTTGGAATTGCCTTCTGTTAGTTTTCCAGCCACAAGAACAAATCAACGTCATGGACTTGCCTCTTGAGACAAATGAAAAATGGTCTGAATGATTATTCTTTCTTCCTGAAACCTAAATTAGCTTTCCTTGGAAGATTTACTAGCATTTAAGGTATCCGACCAAATGTGCAGCAGGCTGTTAAAGGTGATTACTTTGAAATAAACAAAATTAAATTACAGGTAGGAGTTCTAGCATTTTTATGGCAGTGGTTTTCAAATGTCTTTGAGCCATAAAACACTGTGAGTCTAAGTTACAGAGCCACCAGTGACAATGGTTCTTTAAAGCAGTTGGTTCTTTTGGGTTGGGGTATGTATGGATGGCACAAAAATATTTGGGAGCATGTAACATTGCAAAAGTGACCCAGATTTTTTTCCTGATACTTTAGGTAGTGTGCTGCTGTCTTATCCCCACTTGATCTCTGCAAAGAATAAACATATTCTTCATGTGCCAAATCTGTCCCCAGCTTCATCCTGAATTTGTAATTACATTAATAAATTTCAAAAAATGGTTACTGCTTAAAATAACTACAGCATGTTTCAAGGCACATTTTGAAGACAAAACAAGTGACTCAAATAACAGTCTTAATCATACATTTTACACTTATGTGCTCTAGCTCTGAATTAAACATGTGAAAAAAGAAAAGATGGGCTTTAGAGGTAAGTTTAGAATTATCTTTAATATCTAGGTACCTGGGTGAACTCTAGTATATTTCTGGCCTTTTCTGGGTCTCAGTTTCATCATCTGTAAAATAAAGGTCTATGAAGATGAATCCCTGACACATAGTAGGTACTCAGTAAACATTAGTTTCCTTTCTACCTAAATGCGTGACTACTCTCTGTTCTTTTCTAAGAGACTTTCTCAGTTCAAGTTTTTTCCCATCCACCACACCTGTTACATTAATGTCTGGATGTTTTTTCTCCCATCTTCTCTTTGCCTACACCTGTTCTTAGAAAACATTTTGATATAATTTAAATTCAGTTCTGAAGATATCTGTGCTAATTATTTCTAGTAACTGTGGAATATCATATAAATGGTAATCTGAAGAAATGAAAGAGGATATTGGAGGATACTGTATACCTGCCTGAATTCAAAAAATTTGCCTATACACGTTAAGACCTTTCACTGGATACACTTTTAATAGGGAGAGATGCGTACATACAATTAACAAATCTTTAAAATAAAGGTAAGAATGCAGTCATTAGGCATGCAGCAGTGGCACTGATTGATTTTGTCCAAAGTAGGAATGAAAGGAGGAATGTGTGTCGATGTGCAGGATTGGTGCTCAAAGGATACCATTTAAACAGTGTCTTGAAGGATGAAGATCTTTTCTAGCTTAGGAAGAAAAGAAAATGTCTCAATTAATTTACTTAAAAAATATATTACTTTATTCCAACTTGTGCTTCCACCTGGAAACTGGTCTGAGAACATTCTGCAGTCTTTGTACTGAAGTCTTGTCTTCAATTCATGAAAGCTGACTTCCCACTATCAGCTAATAATTTATGAGTCATGACGCCATTCCTATCTTAAAGATAAATGAATCATCTAGAAAGAAAAAAAATGTGAAGTTAAATTGTCTTGAAATCATTTCATTGGATTTACTTTATGTTCTGGGAATCTTGAGACCAATAGATCTCAAAGGGAATTCATGCAAAATATGGCTAATTTGCTTTATATATTTCCATTTAATTTTTTATATTTAAAAAATAGTACCATTTACTTTGGTGTTAAAATAGTGATTCAAATTGTAACCAGATGAGTAAATGAAATATATGACAATTTTTGATATTATAATTAGTGGATTTATTGACATGGACAGATAGTCACAATGAATGACAAATGCATAAAAAGGTTAGAGTAAAATACATATTTATGTATAGTAGCTACATGTACATATTATGCTATATATGTATCATATAAAGTACAATCTGTTTTTTTATGGAAGCTTTTACACATATTTAGGTGAGAAAATCTTAAATATAGTGTTCATTGAATTTTACAAAGTGATCAACACATCAATGTAATGATCACCCAGTATGATGTATGATGTAAAGCATTAACATCAGCCCAGAAGCAACTCTCATGGTCCTTTCCAGTCATTAACCTCAACAAAAATAACCACTATTAAACTATCAAGACTTTTACTACCATAGATTAATTGGGCCTGTTTTGGAAATTTATGTAAAGGGAATAATGTTGTATTTATTTTTATTTGTTTCTAGTTTATTTTAGTCAACATAATGTATGTTGTTGAATGTAAGAGTGATGTATGCCTTATATATGATTTAGTTGAATGAATATTCTCCAATGAATATATGCTTTCTATAGTTGTGGATGGATACTTGAGTATTTTTTTTCCTTTTTTTTTTTTTTTTTTTTCGGTACGCGGGCCTCTCACTGTTGTGGCCTCTCCCGTTGTGGAGCACAGGCTCCAGACGCGCAGGCTCAGCGGCCATGGCTCACGGGCCCAGCCGCTCCACGGCATGTGGGATCTTCCCGGACCGGGGCATGAACCCATGTCCCCTGCTTCGGCAGGCGGACTCTCAACTGCTGCGCCACCAGGGAAGCCCTCCATTTATGACTATTAAGAATAATGGTTCTATATACATTTTTTTTTAAATATAAGTTTCAAGTGTACAGCATTGTAATTTGACATCTGTGAACATGACAAAGTGATCACTACCACAAGTCCAGTTGCAATTCATCACCATATAGTTGACCCCCTTCATCCATTCTGTCTACTCTCCAACTTCCTTCCCCTCTGGTAACCACTAATCTGTGCTCTGGATCTATGAGTCTATCTTTGTTGTATTTTGTTTGTTCTTTTGTGTTTTCAGATTCCACATATGAGTGGTATCATATGGTACTTGTTTTTCTCTGTCTGACTTATTTCACTTAACATAATACCTTTAAGGTCCATCCATGTTGTCACCAACAGCAGGATTCTATCCTTTTTTATAGCTGAGTAGTACTCCATTTCATATAGTTACCACATATTTTTTTATTCATTCATCCATCTATGGGTACTTAGGTTGTTTCCATATCTTGGTTATTGTTAATAATGTTGCGATGAATATTGGGGTGCATATATCTTTTTGAATAGTGTTTTCATGTTCTTCAGATAGATACCCAGAAGTGGAATAGCTGAGTCATATGCCAGTTCTATTTTAAATTTTCTGAGGAATCTCCATGATGTTTATCATAGGGGCTGCACCAATTTACTGTCCCACCAACAGTGTAGAGGGTTGCTTTTTCTCTACATCCTCTCCAATATTTGTTATTTTTTTCTTTTCAATAATAGCCATTCTAACAGGTGTAAAGTGACCTCTCATTGTGGTTTTGATTTGCATTTCCCTAATAACTTTTTAAAATTTTAACTATTTTTTATTTTTATGGCCGCATCACATCTTAGTTATGGCACATTGTATCTTCACTGAGGCATGTGGGATCTTTCGTTGCAGTGTGCAGGCTTTTCTCTAGTTGTGGCATGCAGGTTTTCTCTTCTCTAGTTGTGGTGCGCAAGCTCCAGGGTGCATGGGCTCTGTAGCCTGCTGCACATGGGCTCTCTAGTTGAGGCACATGAGCTCAGTAGTTGTGGCACGCGGGCCTAGTTGCCCCGTGGTATGTGGGATCTCAGTTCCCCGACCAGAGATTGAACCCGCATCCCCTGCATTGGACAGCAGATTCTCTACCACTGGACCACCGGGCATTTCCCTAATAATTAATTATGTTGAACATCTTTTCATGTGCCTGTTGGCATCTCTATCTCTTCTTTGGGAAAGTGTCTACTCAGATCCTCTGCCCATTTTTTTTTCTTTAAACAGGTTGTTTGTTTTTTGTTGTTGTTGACTTTTATGAGTTCCTCATATATTTTAGATATTAACTCCTTATCAGATATATGATTTACTAATATCTTCTCCCATTCAGTAGGTTGCATTTTTGTCTTGATGATGGTTTCCTTCACTGTGCAGAAGCTTTTTAGTTTGATGTAGTTCTATTTGTTTATTTTTGCTTTTGATTCCCTTGCCTTTGGGGTCAGATACACAGAAACATAGTTAAGATCAATGTCAGTGAGGTTACCCACCTATATTTTCTTCTGGGAATCTTATGGTTTCAGGTCTTACATTCAAGTCTGTAATCTATTTTGGGTTAAGTTTTGTATATGGTATAAGATAGTGGTCTAGCATTATTCTTTTGCATGTGGCTGTCCAGTTTTCCTAACACCATTTATTGAAGGGACTATCCTTTCTCTATTGTATGGTCTGTGCCCTTTGCTATAAATTAATTGTCTATATATATATATAGGTATATTTCTGGGTTCTAAATTCCATTCCATTGATCTGTGTGTCTGTTTTTGCCAGTACCATACTGTTTTGATTACTATAGCTTTGTAGTAAGTTTGAAATCAGGGCACATGATACCTCCAGCTTTGTTCTTTCTCAAGGTTGTTTTGATTAGTAAAGATATTTTGTTGTTCCATACCAAATTTAGAATTATTTGTTCTAGTTCTGTGAAATATGCTATTGGAATTTTGATAAGGATAGCATTGAATCTGTATATTGCTTTGAGTATTATGGACATTTTAACAATATTAATTCTTTCAGTCCCTAAACACAAAATATCTTTTCCATTTATTTTTGTCTTCTTCAATTTCTTTCATCAGTGTCTTTTAGTTTTCAGTGTACAGGTCTTTCCCCTACTTGGTTAAATTTATTACTAGGTATTTTATTCTTTTTGATGAAATTGTAAGTGGTATTGTTTTCTTAATTTCTCTTTCTGATAGTTTGTTATTAGTGTATAGAAAAGCCACAGGTTTCTGTATATTGATTTCATATCCAGCAACTTTACTGAATTCATTTATTAGTTCTAGCAATTTTTTTTGTAGAGTCTTTAGCATTTTCTATACATAATTATCATGTCATCTGCAAATAGTGACAGTTTTAGTTTTTCCTTTCCAATGTTAATGTCTTTTATTTATTTTTCTTGCCTAATTTCTGTGCCTAGAACTTCCAATACTATGTTGAATAAAAGTGATGATAGTGGGCATTTCTGTCTTGTTCCTAATCTTAAAAGAAAAGCTTTCAGCTTTTCAGCACTGAGTGTGATGTTAGTTGTGGGTTTGTCATATATGGCCTTTATTATGTTGGGGTACATTTATGTACCTTATAAAATGAGGTCTATTTTCACTTTGTTGAGAATTTTTAATCATAAATGAATACTGAATTTTGTGAAATGCTTTTTCTGCATCTATTGAGATGAGCATAAGATTTTTATCCTTCATTTTGTTAATGTGATGCATCATGTTGATTGATGTTAAACCATCCTTGCATTTCTGAAATAAATCTCACTTGATCAAGGTGTATGTTCCTTTTAATGTATTACTAGATTAGGTTTGCTATAATTTTGCTGAGGATTTTTGCATCTTGGTACATCAAGGTTATTGGCCTGTAATTTTCTTTTCTCTTTTTCCTTTTTTTTTTTTTGTGGTGTCCTTGTCTGGTTTTAGTATCATGGTAATGTTGGCTTCATAAGATGTTTAGAAGGTTTCTATCCTCTTCAATTCTTTGGAAGAGTTTGAGAAAGATGGATATTAAATCTTCTATACTTTTTTGATTTAATGGTTAAAAGAGTGAGATCTGAAGTCCTATTGCTTAACCTCAAATCCCAATTCCAAAACATATTAATTGTGGACTCTTGGACAAGTTATTCAGCTATATTTGCCTCAGTTTCTCCAACTGTAAAGTGGGTAATTATGTCTACCTCATTGGTTAATCTGAGCATTTATTTTGGTAAAGTCCCTGAAACAATGCCTAACACATGGTGAGAACTCAATATCTATATTTGGTTTTCATTTACTATTATTTTTTGCCTTGGATTGTTTGTATATTTTTAATGTTGCCATTTCTATATACAGTATTATAATTTCTGTAGTACATTTTTGTCTACTCCACTTTCTTCAACTGTTCTGTGTTAATTTTTTAAAATTTTGCTGAAATATGTAGATGTGGAAGTATTTCAGAATAGGTTTGTGGATAATAAATTTTTTTAATTCTTTAGTGTCTAATAATGCCTCTCTATTCAGTGCCATTGGATTTGAAGGTAGTTTGATTAGAGGTACATTTCTAAATTCTGATGAGCATTTTTCTTCAGAACTTTGTTATCCTTTAGTTACTTACCTGGTGTTCTGTCTCAAGCTTGCTCCTTCTCCCAGAGCTCAGTGGCTTTTACCTTAGCACTCTCTTGGAGTTCCCCTAGACTCTCAGCTTGGGAGCCTCTTTCCTATGCAGATGTCTCAGCTCTTTGGGCTTCCACTTTCAACTGGGCCCATCCATGTGTTACACGGTAATGCAACTTTGACTTTCCACACTACTATGGATTTAGTTTTATATTTTTATATTTTCATGTTATTTCAGGCAAGGATAATACCTTGAACAGAAAATAAGATTGTTTTTGCACATAGTCCTTAACATTTTATTTATTTTATCCCTTATAATTTAATATTGGGAACAATGTGAGTTTATTCAGAGATCTGTGCTCACACTCTAGCTCTGCCTCTATAATAGCTGTACGCCCACCACCAAGCAATAGATCCCCTTTTTAGTTCCAATATTCTCATCTCTAGTAAGGAACTAGTTATCGTAGGGTAGTAATAAACGTACAGAGAAAAGCAGTCAATTAATTCAACGCCAACCATGTGTTCCTCTGTAAGTTTTGTGGGAAATGGGGCCAGGGTTGTATGACCTGGAAGCTTGGGATTCTAACTATTGCTAGCATGTCCTTTGTCAGTGAGTGACCTTGGGCATGCGATTTCAACTTTTTGAGGCCCAATTTCTCCTCGTTTTAAAAATAAGGGTTAGGGGCATTGTGTAAAACAATTAAAATCCTACAAAATCCTTAAAGAACCGTGTAGTTCCAGTAGCCTATGTTTCTAGGCTTAACTTGAGCTGGCACTATTTAGCTACTGCTGAGTTAAATAAAGTGTATGTGTGTGTATGTTATGTGTCTGTGTGTGTTTGCTTTTATGTCTGTGTTGTGTGTATAAGTGGGGGGCTCCTGAAGGAAAATTTATGTTCAGTGAAGACATTATTTTTGGTGTTGAAATTAAATGGTTCTTTTGGAATGAATTTAGCTTTGATCTATTTATTTATGTTGGCAGAGCTATCCAAAATGTACTAGGGAGAGGGGGATGCTGTTGAGTGGGTGTTTGAACAGACGCCGTTTTGCATATTTATCTGTCATCTCTTCTGGCCCTGGGGGAGCCTGAGGCTTCTGCCTTGCTTAGTTCCTCTGCTGGGCAAGTCCAGAGGCTGCCTCTTCCCTTCATTCTCTCTCTTTTTTCTCCCTTGGTATTCATTCACACTTTTTAAAATTAATTTTTACTGAAGTACAGTTGCTTTACAATGTTGTGTTAGTTTCTGCTGTACAACAAAGTGAATCAGCTATACGTATACATATATCTGTTTTCATTCACATTTTGAGAGATTTAAAAAACTGATTTCAGAGGGAGTCTATGCAATACAGAGTTATTGTTTATATTTTGAATCATTTTTGT
Source organism: Physeter macrocephalus (assembly GCF_002837175.3). NCBI lineage: Eukaryota > Metazoa > Chordata > Mammalia > Artiodactyla > Physeteridae > Physeter > Physeter macrocephalus. The sequence goes on from NC_041220.1 coordinate 55,465,184, forward strand.
TTCTTAAAGAATTATCATTGCTCTTTAAATAGATAATTTTAGAAATCTCCTTTGTACATCTCACTGGAGCTAAAAAGGATTTCTAACCTAGTAATTAATTACAGAGGAAAAGAGCATCCACCGCAGGTTTCATTACATTCTTTGCCGTTAGGGGATGGTCCCTGTACTGCTGTTGAAATCCCTTTCTGCTCTGGGCCACTTGAGATATATCTTCATTTAATTTGTATTCTGAGCCCACGAATTCTGTACAAAAGCTTATATTTAATCTTTGAGTATATTTTACAGTGCCCTTCTTTTCCACTGCAATCTTCTGTAAATTTAATATTTTAAATTAAAAAAACACATTTATTAAGTACTAGACACTGGGCATAGTTGAAAAGACCAAATGTGTGCTTGCCCCTATGAGCTTAGATATTAATAAAAACACATGAATAAAGAATTAGACACACATATATGTATGTAGTTACAGATTCTGATAAGATTAACTAAGCCAAAGAGCTGGCAGCTAGGAAAGAGATTAGCCTATTGGGGAATTACTTTGTTAAGAGTCAGGGAGTCAGGGAGTCAGGGAAGGTTCTTCTCGAAACAATATATAAAATGAGACCTAGAAGATGAAAAGGAGAGTAAGGTGAAGAGTTGGGATAGAACGTTCTATTGGGAGAGATGTTATTTAAATATTTAGGGCAGGACCATAATTCATCTCCTGGTCAATTAGTTCTAATATTTAGAAGAACACCCTGATAGGTCTCACTGGATCTTTTTTTGGTTGAATACGGCTCAAATGGGGGACTGTGAAAGGATTAATCTCCAAAATTTACAAGCAGCTCATGGAGCTCTATATCAAAAAACCAAACAACCCAATCCAAAAATGGGCAGAAGACCTAAAGAGACATTTCTCCAAAGAAGATATAC
>NC_041220.1:55466544-55537988 GCF_002837175.3 Physeter macrocephalus
TTTACAATAGACAGCACTTGGAAGCAACCTAAGTGTCCATCGACACATCAATCGATAAACAAGATGTGCCACATCTATACAATGGAATATTATTCAGCCGTAAAAAGAAATGAAATTGAGTTATTTGTAATGAGGTGGATGGACCTAGAGTCTGTGATACAGAGTGAAGTAAGTCAGAAAGAGAAAAACAAATACTGTATGCTAACACATATATATGGAATCTAAAAAAAAGAAATGGCCCTGAAAAACCTAGGGCAGGACAGGAATAAAGAAAAAAAGAGACTCTAGTGAGGAATCTATGGTGGTAGGCTTGGTGAACCTTGATCAAAGTTCTGCTAATATGAAGAAGAATCTGGAAAAATGCTGGTGTTCTTATAACATTTCTTGAATGTATAACTAAGTAGAGTGGATATGACTTGATGATAAACAGGGCGTGGGGCAGTAAGAAAAATCTAAGATGATTCTGAAATGGAGCACTGGATGAATGGCTGTCTAGGATTCATATAAGAAGGAGCAGATTTGCAAGAAGGATGTGGAAGATTAGTTGGGGGTCTAGAGTTCAAGAGAGAGTCCCAGGTTAGTACTAGAGATTGGGAAGCATTTACATAATAGATAATGACTTAGAAGTGCACTAGATAGCTATTTTACTGACATTCCAGTTTACCCAACAGAAACATCAAGTTAACCTGCCAGTACATTCAGGTGCAATGGCAAGACCATTTAGTATTACCTCAGATGTTTTAACAAGTATTGAATACAAACAAAACCCACTCTCCTTGGAAGCAGGTGCCTTGGAAATGCAACACACTTGTTATGACAGTGATACCAATACTCACATTTTTAGATTTCCTTTTTAGGAATTACCTAGAACATTTACATATCTTCTCTAGGAAAATCATCTTTTCAGGAATTCACTTAAATACATATGCTTTTTGAAAATTACAAAATAAAAATAATAACAATAACGACTAATATTGAGTACATACTATGTGCAGTAAGCACTGTAGTAAGAGCTTAATGAACATTATAATATTTAGTCTTTATAACCACCCAATAAGCTAAGTATATTTAATATTTTTTAGTTGAAGAAACAGGCTTAGAGGAGTTAAAATAATTTGCCCAAGGCCACAGGGTTCTGCCTGACTCTCCGAGCAAGTCTTTTGGATAGCTTGAATAATAATAATTTGATCTTAAAATATAAGTATAGAATAATAAAACTCATTTCTAAGATATCCCTGGAGAATCTCCATCCTCCTCAATAAGGGGAATTCTCAAGGCCACTGAAGTGTGTATAGCCTATTAAAAGATTATTTTGAGGAATAAACTCCAATTAGGTTACATTTTGTTTGTTTGGGTAGTGTTTGTTTGATTAATAATTTTAATTATTTTACTGTCACCTATTTCGTTCAAATTGTAGGAGAAAAAACAAAACTGAATTATGACTTCTACTCATTTGGAATTTAATCACAAACCACTTTTATTCTTTTGTTTCCAGATTTGTTCCTTTTGTCTTCTCTAGATAACATCCTGAGGCAAATGACTGACTTTTTAATCCTTTCACATCACAGAATCTTACAGAGGACTTTCTATAGAAGAGATTCAATTAAAACTTGAGGTGAATCAAGTTAACATATTTAGTATTTTCAAACATAAAGAAAAACATACATGTATACACACACACACACACGCAGGCTCGCACACATGCACACATGCTCGCACACATGCACACTAAGAATGAATTCATATACCTTCGGTACTCCAAGTTCTTACCATAAGTAAACTTTCCAAAAGTCGCCCAAGAAATTATTTACAAAGGCTGGTAACATAATAAATATTAATTATTAAAGCGAATAGTTTCTAAAATTTGTAATTCCATTAAAAGTACATATACAGAATATCTTTAGGTCCTAATTTGATGTCCAGCTGCTAATGTCTTGCTCTGTGCTGGATATGATAGAGGAAATGGTATGGATATGATCTGAATATTACATGACATGAGTTATACGATATGATAGAGGAAACGATATGGAGATGGATATGATAGAGGAGAAAGTTCATTTTCTACTTTTTTTTTTTTTTTGCCTTAGAGAGGGGTAGTTATATGAAGAGGGAAGGAAAAGAATATAAGTTAAAACAAAACAACTAACCCCTCCCCTGCAAAAAAAAACCCTCCAAGACCAATTTCCCTCAGTAATATCTTTTCTGTTGTTAAATTCATGAAAGAAGAGATACTTAGTACACACATTGTCTGAAGAGTCAAGCTATTTTTTTTCAATTCTTGAAAATATCTGTGGCCATTTCTATGATCAATTATCAAAATGTGCATCAAGTCTTTGTTTTTTAGGTGATTTTGTGAGCATTTAAGGAAGAAGGTCAACAGATGATAAAAGCTCACTAGGAGATAATCTAGTTCAGTATTTATTTTTAGTGGATATAATAGCTATTAATTACCTTACTTTCTAACGTGTGAAAGCATGATTAAGAATGTTATGGAGTCACCTCTTGGAATTAAGTCATGCTCTACAAGAGTCAACACATAGACTGACTTTTTATCACGGACACACATTCCATCATCTTTTAGAGATAATACTACAATTCTGAGCTCTGTTTAGGGAGAAGCAATATAAATACATATATTAGCACATTAGCTAATATATTGTTGACTTTTTCTATATGACCCTGACCACAGGGCCTCATCATTCATTATAATTCAGATGAGTATAATCTAGTTGATTATGGAATGGAATGTTTGTTCTCCTTACTGTTATGGATCTTTCATAACTGGAAGAGACATTATCTGTGTTTTTTAAAGATCGTTTAATATATATTTACAATATTGATTATAGTTGAAAATTGTTTATACAATATGTCACAAAGGTAATTAAATAAAAACTATGCATATTCAATATATAAAAGTAGCTAGTCATATTATTGCAGTATGGAACTAGCAGTATTTCTAAGGGTTTAATATAAGTTTGCCTTAAAGTACAAACATAAGATATCAGAAAAACCAGATTCAGAATCATTGGTTAATACTCTTTAAAATGTATAGTTTCTTAGGCACTGTGGCTAGTATAATTTTAATAAAATACCCTATAGTCAGACAAAGCCAGGATGTTACTCAAAATCCAACAGGAACTAATTTTAAATATACATTAAATCTGTGGTGCTGCCAGACCAGAAAAAAGAAGCATAGAATATGGAATTCCATCTACATAGTTCAGATGGTAAAATAAAAAATTTGGAGGCATTGCATGAACTATTCAAGGGCATGTCATTTTGGTGCCTTCAGAGACAGATTTGAAGAAAATACAATGTCTTAAGAGAGCCAAAGAAATGCAAAATCAGAAGAAGGTTAAAGTTAAATGAGTATGTAGATAACTGAAGCCCAGTGGACTAATACAAATGTGTAACTTGAATTTAGGAAATGAGGATGGTAAAACCACACACCTTTGTAACTATGGAGTCTGTTTAGTGAGCATTTAAGTATTTTCCAGTTCTGTCTTGGGAGAAAAAAAGAAAAGAAAAAAAAGGGAATGAAACTTACTTTCCTGCCAAATCTTTCTTTATATACAACCTCATTTTTCAGACATGAAAATTCTAGATTGCTTGGGAAAGCGTACTGGCCACTTTATTGGGTAAATGTGTTTTATCAAAGCTTAATATGATAAAGCAAATCAAACATCCAGTATGAATACTTTTATGTTAAGGAAAAAAAATCTGTGTACTTTTGGTAAATTAAAGTGCTTGTACTGTTTATTTTTGTTATAGTATCTAACTTGTAATTTCAATTTAAAATGTTTAGGAAGAAATTAATTATAGGTTGAGATTTTAATTTGAAAATAAGAATATAAGTCTACTGTTTGAGAACAACATGAGAATAATTTTGAGTTTACTATTTACTATATTTATAAGTACAATTTATTAGGTGTAAAAGAAATACTTAAGAATTTGTGAGAGTTTTGTTTATTAGAAGAGTTTTTGCCACCCTTTTCCATTTTGTGCACATATAGACACAAGGGCTCCAGGTATTCAAGATCCCACCCAGCCATCCCGAGGTCAGAGGAAATAAATAAGCTTTGTAATCCCTGCACAGCACACCAATATGCTTTCACATCTGCTTTGAGAATGCTCTCAATGAGATAGTTAAATTATGGATAAAAACTGAATATTTAAAATGATAAATGTAGATTAAGTGTTTTGGTTAGATACAGTTATAAATTAGGCAAAATACTGATCAAAGGCCATCTTTAAAGTGATTGTTACATGTTAACTGGATTCATAATTAGAGAAAAAGATTGTAAATTTACTTAAAAACTTTAATGGGTAACTTAGGTGGCAGAGTAGGGATCAAAAGTACTTTCCTGCCTGAAATAACTATAAAACCAGGCAAGCAATGTGAAACAACAGTTTTAAAGAAATTGATCATTAGGCAATGAAGGCCAGTGAGCCCTGAGATGAGAAACAAATGAGGTGAGCCTTTTGATAACTCCAGCCTACTTCCAGGAGACAGTTTCCAGGTTGTACCATGGAAAGTACGTTCCAGACTTTTTCTTGGGTTAAGGAGACATAACTGGGAGTCCAGGGAGGCCAAAGCAGCTACATTTTGCAGGGCAGAGTACCAGAGAAAGGAGAGCTCCCTGGAAGAACAACCAGAACCCTGAGAGGTACTCCCTGGAGTTTTCAGCTGAGGTCTGATCAGCACACATGTGTGCAGAAACTATTCAAGGCTGAGGAAGAAACATCTGAAATGATTAGAGGAAATAATACTTGGGACTCACACAGGGTCTAGAACAGTACTGGTCCCAACAGCCAGAGTGGAAAGCTTTGCAAATCACAGGACATGGGGTAGATCACTAAGAAGGTTCTTACATGAGTAGTGTGGAAAAATTCACCCTAGACTATACCCCGATCCTGCCAAACAAACCTTAAGCAGATCTAGAAGGATCAGACTGCTTCCAAGTTACCTAGTGCTTTGCCATAACAAAGCTCAAGAATTTTATTGGAATACAAACATATTAAACATTCCCAAAGGTAAAATTTACAATTTCTGGTATCTGATCAAAAATCACCACACATGCAAATAAGCAGGAAAATACTAACCATAACGAGAAGAAAACTCAATCAAAACTTATCCAGAATGGCATACATAAACTATTAGATAAGGAACAAGAAAACAATTTACAAAAATTAAATTGATTCCTGATAAAAACTCTCAACAAATTAGAAATTGAAGCAAATCTTCTCATTTTGATAAGGGATATATTTGAAAAATCTACAATTAATAACCTATTTTTTTAATGTACAGAAACTTTGAACTGATATTTCAGTAAAGATGAGATGCAGTTGTCAAATAAGTGCATGAAAGTCTCCACATTAGTAGTCAGAGTGAATTGCAAATTGAAAGCACAATGAGAAACTTCTACATGCTTATTGGAATTACAATTAGTCTAAAATTAAAAAGATTGACCATACCAAGCATTGGTAAGGATATGAGACCGAGGGACCTCTTGCATACTAAGTGGGGATGTGAAATGGTACAACCACTTTGGAAAACAATTTGTCATTTTCATAAAAAATATTAAACATATCCTATTTACCACATGACTGCTGTTACCACTTTGAGGTATTTCCGCAAAGAAATGAAAGCATATGCACATGCAAAGACTTGTACAAAAATGTTTATATCAGCTTAATTGGTAATAACCAAAATCTGGGAACAATCCAAAAGTCCATCAATAGGCAGCTGCATAAACCGATTGTGGTATATTCAGACAATGTAATAATACTACTCAGCAATAAAAAGGAATGCACTATTAATATATACATAACACGAATGAATCTCAAGGTCATTGTTCTGAATGAAAAAAGCCAAATATTTCTCCCTTTAAAAAACAAAAGCCTCAAGAACCTGTTCCATATATCATTCCATTCATCTAAAATTCTACAAATGTAACTAATAGATATTAGTTACTATCTATTGTAGTAACTAATATCTATTAGTTAATATCACTGAAAGCAAATCAATAATTGCCTAGAATGGGAGGTAAGGTGTAGAGAGGGTGGGAAAAGGAGAATTACAAATGTGAATGGGAAATTTTGGGGGGGTGATGAATGTATTATTATCTTGATTGTGGTGATAGCTACATGGGAGTACTTATCAAATATACAATTTAAACATACGGAATTTATTACATGTCAATTATATTTCAGTAGAGCTATGTGAAAGTCTTAAGAGAAATCTGCATTTCTGAAGTCATTAATAAATTGATTTTTAATTTTAAAAATAAAAATATTTGTAAATTCTTCTCTATAAATAAAAGCTCTCAAGTGCATTAAAAAAAATTGATGTTGTCAGATGTAAACCAGCCTAATTATAACTCTTTGTTGTGGGGTTCGGAAATTTCTACAATTTTAATAAGAGTCCCAGTTGAGTCTTATGCACATAAGCTTTGAGAATCATGCCTTAAAATGGTCAGAAACCTTACAGATTTTACATCTGGCACAAATCAGTTGAGCATCTTTTAATTCCCTGAACAATTTCATAATTTTAGCTTAGAAGTTTTCCAAAGGATGAATAATAATTGAATTGTTTGGCCAGGAAGATGATAAAATGTATTCAAGGATAAATAAGCCATAAACTTGCTTCATATTTTATACAATTATACATGCTGGAAAAACATTAGAAACAATTACATAAGAAACCCACCATTGGGGTTCTGTGTGGCAAATATCACTCTGGAGTGGTGTGGAAGTATTACTTTTGGAGTTTCTTTCATTAATACATGAGGGTATAGCAGAAACGGAAATCGTTAGGAGCAGAGAAGATACATAGGCTGTCTCCTTTGTATTTCTGCTTACTGATTGAATGCCCTGAGAAGAACAGGGGGATGTAGTGTTTTTTTTTTTTTTGGATGAAGTGTTTGAAAAGAGGAATTTGGGGGAGAGATGTTAGTGAAGGATACAGAGAAGTGTCAAAAGGAGAACAATGAGAAAAGGATATCACAGTGCCAAAAGAGGAGTCTTGTTGAATGTATAAGGAGCACTGGGTATGTGGTTATAATAGGATTTATTGTGTATATGGTTTTCTTTTTTTTTCTGCCAGGAAAACCGACTGAATCATAAATATCTCAATAACTTGGGAGATTCTTACTTTTGAAGTTAATAAAATAATTCTCATCATTATGTACATTTTTATTTTTTATTTTATTTTTTATGAATCTAGGATGGCAAGAACATTCTCTTTAGTGAGATTCTGATGGGTATTAATGCTCAGTATTCCTCATTGCCTAGGTCTGAATGGGACGTACATCATTTTCCTAAATCACAGAGCTGTCTCTCAAAGTCCTGATTTTAATTCAGAGTGGTAACTGGCAGGAGGTGGATTCTGGAATTGTTTACAGATTCTCTCTGTTGAATGATTGTTATTGAATATGTAGTAGGGACTTTGCAATCAGGCTAATTCAATGAAGGGTGTTTCTTCTGAAATGGGATTAAAGCTTGTAAGGATTCATTAATGTAATGCATGTAAAGCACTTCACCATTGCTTGGAACATAGTGATTGTCTAATAACTATTAGCTATTAGAAATAGTATGGAGGCAACATGGCATAGTTGAAAGTCACTAAATTATGAAGCTGAAGACCAAAATACTAATGGCCTAAGTATAGACATTTGGGAAAATTTCTTATCCCACTCAGGGTTTCTTTACTTAATCTATCAAATGGATTAATATAATCTCTGACTAGGGAGCTAGATCAGATGGACATGTTGAGGTCCTTTCCAGGACTAGGTTCTGTTCTACCAAAAGAGGACCCGAAATAACACAATGAAACGTCCTGAGGGATTAGATAGAGACATACTTGGAAAAGCTACATGAAGACGACATTCGCAAGATACATCTTAGAGGTGTTGATTCTGTTGTTGATGCTACTGAGTTGTGATTTGCTGCTTGTCCCGCCAATAATTCCCTTTTGAAACATTTTGTAATAAGACAGTGTCACCATAGAGGCCAATAGAATGAGCAGTACTTTGGTTGTGCAAGGAGCTGAAAGAAGAAAAGTAATGAGTTGAGGAGAACTGCTAAACAGATTGAGTACCAAGGTTGCTGATCCATTCCTGATTCCAATTAACCTTAATTTGTCTAGAGGCTCAGCAACACCAAATGAATATAACTGGCCAATTAGCAGACCAGCAACATGAGTTCAGCTCACCAAAGTCTGTTTATCAGCTGGACATGATGAGGGCTCACTTCTGCTAATTCTATGGTAAGTGTCAGGGCACGGCTCTGTCTTGTAGAGCTCCTTAACTTGGGAGTTATAGAATGTACACATTCTGGGATACTGAGTGTAGGGACTGCAGGAGGAATGACCTGCACTTCATCGGGAGATTTTATTAGCAAGTACAACTGCAGCTACTTACAAGCAAATACTAAAAGACTGCCACTTAAGCCCAGGAGGTTTAGACTATGATTCTTTGCCACATACAGTTCTTAGCAGGGACTCAGTGTTCAACAAACGCTAATCAATATGCTTCTTTCATTTTTAAACTTTACCAAGTATTTCCTTAGTGCATATCCATTGCTCTTGCCAAAAAAATCCTTTCTACCTACTAGGGTAAAAATGTGATATATGGTATTTTAAAAACAGGATTTTGGAAACACAGACCCACAGACCTGTTGAAGGTAACATCATTTCCTTCCTGGACAGCCGTCATCTGATGTCTTGTTTAAAGGTGAAACCCTTTGGTCACTATCAGAACAAACTGCAATAAAATCTATCTCACGTCATTACTGGTTAATACATTTGAATTTACCATGTCCAAAATTATTTATACAAATTCCCTAATAGGCAGAAATAGCAACATCCTGTTGATTCTTTATGAAAATTATGCAGAAAGTGGACTTGGGTTCTTACTAGGACAGGAGGCGACCTGGTGAGGTCTTAGAATGAGAATGGGAAGCAACTAATTTCAGCTCTGATAATAACTTGATGTGTGGCCTCAGGCCACTCATTTAAATTCAGGAACCTCCAGTTTTGTCATGGTGATAATAATGTATGTCTACTTCCCACATGTGTTGTGGAGATTAATTATTTAATGTTTGCCAAGTGCTTTGAAGATGAAGACTAAAGACTAGATGCTAAGTTTATTACTTGGAATAGGATATATCAGGAAACTGCATTCTTTTTCACCGGTGAGCGCTGGTGTGCAGAAAGAGGAGTTTGAAGGGAGACCAGGTGAAAGTGTGAAAGAATTGAAGACGAAACAGTCACTTCTCAATGAATCAGGATTTCTTTTTCTGCCCTCTACTTTTGAAGAAATGTGTTTGACAGCCAAGCACAACAGGAATGTATTTAAAAGTTTGTCTAGAAAATATCTCCAGCACCAAAGCAGTGTCAGTATGATTTTCTACCATACTTACATTAACCACACAATGAGAGTTCATTGTCTAAATAATAGCTCCTAGGCAACAAGAATTTCCCACCACAAAGAATTTACTGCTTTATGTTAAATCTACTTTTGAAGTAAGAATTTGGACACATTAAAATTGTTGGTTTGAGAATAGTTTTAAATTAAGCAACAAATAATATTATGATTTCTGAAAGTGGTAGAAACCAAAAGGATTTTCTAGCTAAGTATAATGAAACAGAAAATCATATAGATCATTTCATTCTCTCATGCCCATCTATTTCTTAAGCATTTAAGTTTGCAAAGAGTTTACTCTAATTAATAGATGAGTGTTCATGAAAACTCTATTCTAGTGGAAGGATTCTGTGGAGGCAAATGTAAGGTTAGCAATTGTTCAGGCTAAAGCAGCACTGTGTTTTAGCTATCATGAGTCAATAGCCACAGATTGAGTGACCAAACCCTTTAAAATTTTTAATTATACTTGTGAGTTTTGGATCGCTATCAGAAAAATCATAGAAATATGGAAAAATAATGTTACAATTTTCCATCACGCAAATGAAGAAACCAAGGCCCTGAGGTTGAAATGACTATACCAAGTTTCAATTGATAGTTGATAGCTGAACAAATACCCTAATATGTATACTTTTTTCCTCCACACTGAATCCAATGAATGAATTACATTCTAATAATTAAAAATAACAAAAATATGACAGAAAAATTTTACATTATATATGTGTATGCCTCCCAGGTGATGATCTTCGTTCAAGGGGAACACAATGTGGTTTTGCCAAACCATTTTTCATAGAAAGTTGAACACATTCTGTTCTTCTACAGGAGTTTCCAGTACCTGAATCCCAAGAACCGAAAATGAAGACACCTTGTGATGTTTACAGGACCTGGTGGTGCTTTTAAGATATTTGGCTCCTGAATAAGGACAGAGTCAACCTTAGATATTATGGCAAACTATGGTTTGTCATTTAGTTACCCTTTCTTTCTATCCACCTTTCTGTTGATCCAACTTACAGTCCTCACCTTCCACCAGCCCCGCTGTTCCATACATCTCTCTATGCCTTCTCTTCTCTTTCTCTGGTACCATTGTAGAACTGTGAAGGTTGAATCATAGATAAAGTTCTTTTTGAATCTTCCTTTTCCTCGCCCATTATTTTTTTATAAACGTGCTAGGAAGTAAAGGATGTGAAAAGAAAAAGGTAACAAGATGAAAAGATTAGAAAAAAAGAGAAGGACGTTCTAGAAGGCTGAATGGCTTCCTTATTCTTTTTCTTTGAATTAAGGATCTATTATTGTAATAAAAATGCTCATGATTAATCTTTATGAAATCATACTTACTTTGCTAAAACTTTTATATATCATTTAACCCCCAAATTCCCTATGAAGTAGGTACTATTTTCTCCCCAAATGACTTGCACAAGATCATAAACAAGCATGAGAGGTATAATTTTAAGTTATAAATTTAAATTTATAAATTTAGATAAATTACATCTTTCTGACTCTAAACTATTTGACATGGAATTCATTGAGATTAATCAATTTAAATTAATTGAAACTAAATGTCAGCAACTGAAAAAAGAGAGGTGTAAAGGGGAATATGAGCAATGATAACCAATCACTAGATTCTATCAATCAGTTCACACTCCTATGTGTGCCTAAAATATCAATAAAATACAAATAAAAATAAGGTTGTATATTGGAAAATCCATAAGATTTTGTTCTATTTTTACTCTCATGACTTCCAAAGCATCTCTTCAGGTACACTTAAGTATAAACACACCAAATTATAATTTATATACAATTCTAATTATACTTTGGACCTTGATTGAATTGGACCCTCAGCATTTAGTCACTCAGCTAATCTTTGCACCCTCATTTTTCGTTTCCTAGTTCTACATTGCTGTCTTCTGTGGTGTGCCTTTAAGTGATACCATGGTTGTATTGGGCTTGATATTTTAATTCACATGCTTAGCCTCTTTGTCTGGATCTACTCAAAGTTCAGTCTTATAGGGAGGAAATTTCAACACAACGTTTGTGTCTCTTCTATTTCTTTTTAGCTAAAGCATGGTCTTTAGAAAGTTGGTTCTTTCACGTGAGTATTTTCATATTTATTTTCCACTATGAGAAAGAATGACTTTTCTGAAGTCATGTGGTGAGAACAAGGCTCATATACCCCTTTTTCACTTTTGACCAAAAGAGAAAAATCTTCCTGTTTGAGAGCCACCTGAAAATATCTCCCTAACTTTATGTTCACTTTCCATATTTTTCTATATTCTCCTGGATGTCACAACCTTGAATTTAGAAATTTTCTGCTTCACACCCAATTATGTGTTCTCATAAAAGAATACAGGAAAGGAATATGGCAGAACAATGAAAATATTTTAGAGAACAGTTCTTTGAATTATTTGTTGGCCCAATTACTTTCAAATTATAAAGTTATAGAATAATAGACACAGCTATACTGTTTATGGCATATTTCCACTCTGTGTTGTAGTAACGACAATAATACTCCAGTTAATAATTGTCCTATTATTTTAGATTAACTAAAAATTTAAACATATGTTATATCATTTACTCTTTACAATAATCATTTGGGTTTAGGATTCTTTACATTTAATAATAACAATAAAAAGAAAGGTTCAAAAATCATAGCTGTTGGTATATAAACATAATGTTCATAATGGTGATAATGATGATTACAATAGTAATTTGAGTGCAATGTTCCAGTCCACAAGTTATTTAATTCTAACAATTATATGACAGAAGTTTATAACTGTTCATTTTAACAGTGGAATAAATGAAGTTCTGAATGTCAAAGCTCACACAATTGTTAACTCATAGAGCTGGATTTAAATGCGGGCCTCTCTGAAATGGTATGGAAGTTACACCCAAGTTTCAGACTGCAAATTTTTACACTATCCACCACACTGTTCTGTATTTTCTTTTTATACCACAAACATTATGTGATTTATTGACTCTACTGTGAGTCATCTTTCATGTGTATTCATCTCCTCTTTCAAATAAGACTTTTAGGGCTCTGAAGGCAGGAACCATTCTCTATTCACCTTTGTATCTTCACAGTTCCTAAGGTGTTATCATTAACAGTATTAACAAATATGATTCTAGACACTTTGGGGAAATCCAGTGGAAGCAAAGATCTTATCATCTTGTAATAGAAATAAATCATTATACACTTAGCTGAAATCAAGGTAAAGATATGATAATATTAGCTGAAGTCACTATCACTACAAATATCATGTGCTGTATTTTGTGATTTTTAATTTTATGTGACAACTTGACTGGGACACAGAATGCCCAGATGTTTCATCAAACTTTATTCTGGGTATGTCTGTGAAGATGTTGGTGAATGACATTAACATTTGAATCAGTAGGTTGAGCATTGCTTTCCCCAATGAGGGTGGCCCTATCCAATCAGTTGAAGGCCTGAATAGGACAAAAAGGCCAACTATTCCATAAGCAGGAGGAAATACCTGACTTCAGAGCTGAGCCATCAGTCTTTTCCTGGCTTTGGACTCAACTGAAAATTCAGTTTTTCTTGGGTCTTGAACCTGCTGGTTTTCAGACTTCAACTCACACCTTCAGTTCTCCTGGTACTGAGGCCTTGGTACTCAGACTGGAACTACACATTGGCTCTCCTAGATTTCTAACTTTCCTATCACAGGTCTTGGGATTTCTCAGCCTCCATAATCATGTGAACCAATCCCTTATAATAAATCTCTTTATGTATACATAAAATATATAAATTTATAAACATATATAAACACACATGCATGTATAGCAGAACCTATTGACTCTGTGTCTAGAGAACACTGACTAATGCAGATTCCTTCAACAAACATTAATTAAGCATTAACTCTGTTCACCTACTGCCTTAAACATACCTCCTGAGTGTGTGCTGTGTGTAGGATTTGTGTTAGGTTCTAGAGAAAAAAACAAGTAAAAACCATCCTCTCTGCTTTCAAATGATATTATAGACCAAGTCAAGGTCACAGAACATACACATAAAATATAAGGAACCCCCTGTAGCACATGCTGAATGTCCAACAAGTAAAACCTGCAGTAAATACTATTAGAATCTTGAGATATTGCTCGCTTCGTGGGTAGGGTGGCCATCCATCCCAGTTTAGCAGGGACAGTCCAGTTTATGCCTTTGTCTCAGCCCTATTAATTACTGCCCCATTTCACTCTCAACAGTGTTCCAGTTAAACAATAAACTATAAGGTCACCTTACTCACAGATGGAATAGAAGGAGAGCTTTCTTTAAAAGGTAAATTGTGGACCACGTCTTAAAAAAGTAACAGACATGAATCATAGATCCGGCGTTGTGAAATGTGTCTTTTATCATTTCCTTAAATTTCCAGCCATCGATTGCTTCAGTCTCACTGTCTGCCTTCATTCTAGAAAGCCCTATGAGAAAATAAGACATATTTTACAGGAAGGGAACAGAATGTTTCACTGATGTCTCCGCTCTCCTTCTCCAGGAGGATAGCAGGCAGTTCAAGTTCAGCATCACTGTGCCAGTGTGTGTGGTAAGGAGGCATGGGGTGCCATAAGCTCCTTCACTTTTACAGCTGCTAAAGCAATTACTAGCTAGGAATTAATGTTAACCAGAGCAAATTAGGTAAAAAGTCACTTCCATTCACTCAGAATAATTGCCTGCTAAATTAAAATTGGCTCACATTTGAGGAAATAATGTAAACATGTCTTCAGTGGACATATTTGAATGCTTATATTTGATGAAAAAGGGAAGCATTCGGGGAATGCTAATATAACATTTAAATATGTTTTACATGAAAATCACGTTCAACTTTTCAGAGCAAGATAAAGATGCAACCCTTGGCAAATAATGCCACACCCTCTGCTAGAACTTCTGGCTTAGTGTTCAGTAGAAGCAGACTTTTCAGAATAAAAAGAAGCAGTGGTCAAAGGTGCAAGTTTCGTAAGGGAAAGTGATGTATTGTAGTCTTTATGATGACATCTATATAAATTAAAAATTTAGATTATATGCTTTCAAAGTGAAAGGTCCACACTGTCTCCCAGATTGGTAGATGTCTGTTTTTGAATGTGAACCCTTTGAGAACAAATGCCATACCATATTTATCTTGATATCTCTCATTACATAATTGAGTGCCTGCTATATACTAGGTAGTTAAAAGCTGTTTGTTGAATTACCTTGATGCACTATGCATGTTTTAAATTACTAGACTATGCACAAAAGTAGGCATATGTGATTGTGCTCCAAACCAAATTCCTAAGAATTTTCTATGCATATATTTGATATTGGGGCATGTGAATTACACTTTTGAATCATATACTTACTTATCATATACTTATGATTACCAAATGCACACCCAGAAGTGAATTAAGACACATTTAGCAGAATTATTAAAGAATAATTAATGGAAAGTAAGTCACTGGGAAACTTTTTAGCACTTTAAAGAGTTCTGCCTTTCAAGCCCTAGGACAATTCTGATCTTAAGTGGTTGTATGGTCCTATCAAGAATGACAGCATTCCTGGATGTTTGTAAATTTTGTTTGCCTATCAATGCAAACATCCAGGAATTTTGTTTGCCTATCATCAGTCAGTCTAAAGATTACTTATTAACACTTAAAAAGAAAATCACAGCATGTTTTAATAACGATGAGTGGATTCACAGGCAAAAGTCTTAGGTTAAAGTCCCAGTTCTGCCATTGATATGCTGTGTGAGCTTAGTCATATAATTAAACCTCTCTGAACCTCAGTGTGCTCATCTCCAATATGTCACTGAGGTTGAGGGTTGCTCTATGGATCTCCATATCCTGCACAAATTATGAGTCCAGAAATTTCAGGAATATGGACACTGAGTGATCAGATGGAAACGTAGCATCTGTGACATCTTTCAGTAATGTATGGTTGAAGAAAATGAAACAGATGTACTATTCAAATATTTAGATGACAATTCATATTTTAAAGTGATTTGAAAAGATTGGAATGCAATTTTTATAATAACAGTATTTTAGTTTTTAACCTTTGTTAATTAGAAATCCAGAAATGTTAAAAAGATTACAGGAAGGAACAAATAAGACTTAGATGAAGAAGTTGGAGGCTAAAACTCTAGAGTAATTACCTTTCTATAGTATGAGGATAAACTAAATGATAGCCATGGATTAATTTGAAAATCTTTTCCTAGGATGAACCTGCAGACTGAATTATTGAACACCTAGTTTGGCAGTATATTTTTTAAATTAATTTTTATTGGGGTATAGTTGATTTACAATGTTGTACTAGCTTCTACTGCACAGCAAAATGAATCAGTCATACATATACATATATCCCCTCCTTTTTGATTTCCCTCCCATTTAGGACACCACAGTGCCTTAAGTAGAGTTCCCTGTGCTATAAAGTATGTTTCCCTCAGTTGTCTGTTTTACACATTGACAGTATATCATGAAGAAATACAGAAGAGAATTGACAAACATGCACATCACTTTGTGCTGTCATGGCACATTATATAACAGCAACTCTTGGCCTTTTTTGGGATAAAAAAACTTTTTTAAGACTATGATCAAAGTTACTAACCAGTACATTAATCAGCTTTTGCTAGATAATGCTATGTAACAAACACCTCCCAGATTTTAGGGATTTATAGCACAAAAAACATTTATTTCTTGCTCAAGTGTCATAAAATTTGTAGGGCTACTCTGATTGTGATCCAGGCTGGTGACCAATGGTAAGTCTGCATTAACACACCTTTTCATTTCAGGACCCAGGCTGAAGTATCTGCCCTTAATTGGGGCATGCTATTCTCATAGCATAAGATAGTAACAAAAAAGAGCCTGAAACAGACTCTAAAATAATTTTAAACCTTCTACTTAACATGATTAACAGCACATCTACTCACATATCCCATTCAAGATTATATCACCTGGTTAAGCCCAAAATCAATGAGGTAGAAATATATATATTCTTCCCACATTATTTATTGGCAAGTCGTATGACACTGGGCAGGTGTTAACCTACTATTGTGGATGGCAGTGGGGTTTAAATATTGGGAATGATAGTCTACCATTATTTCCACAGGAAAATGTAACTGCAAGGAAATATTGAAAATTTCTAGGGGTTCCAAGTCGTAGTTTATGTCTCCTGGACAAATAGCCAGATAGCAAGGTAGTACTTTTCTTCTCAAACAGTTTAACATGTTTGGCAAATAGTCTTGAAAACAATTACATCAGGTAGGACTTTCCAAAAAACAAATTTTTTCCCTCACAACTTACTTACTGAATTGTATTCGTAAACATTTCCATAGAAGATATTGGTTCTTTGAATGAGCGATCTAGATGTAAAGTAGGGAAAGGACTGACAATTGGATATACATACTTGAAAAATTCTTGAGTAGCAATGATATCTTAATTTAATCTTTGAAGGTGAGTTGTGAATATTTTGTTCACATTGTTTCTCTAGTAAACATGAAAGGGTGGTGCACTAATTAGCAGGTTAGTATGAGCTAACAGAACTTGGATTAACCCCAGGTCTCACTAACTTCAAAGCTTGCCAGACTTTTTAAAAATCATATTCTCCGTGAAGGGGGGAATGGAGTGATTCTATGCAGAGCTGGGGTGGGGAGTGGAAAAATCGAACAAACAAGAAATAGTTAAATAATTTGGAAACTCAATAGCAGTAATTCCTGTTAATAGAGGTCATAGCTGGAGTTAAAGGCTTAACATTTCCAGAAGACGAAGAGTGCCTGGTAGGTACCAAGCCATGCCTCCAACATGGTTTACTTATTCCAGCAGTAAGTAAACAAGGCTTACCACATTCATTTTGAAGTTATGTCTACACTATGAAGTGTAAATTGAAAAATGACTATTTTGCAGATGCAAAGGTCAAAATAGAGCTTACATGTAGAAATAGAAGAAAGGCAGATTTTGGCTTAATGCCAGCATTTGCTAATTTATTAACCTCTGTAACACTTGTATGTTCTTCCTCATTAGGAATGTCTTTACTATTTTCCAGAAAGCACTTGTTAATTAAGTAGGCCGGTGTGATGATTTCTTAGACAACTTTTACTACTGAGATGCTATGACTCAAAATTTATCTCCGTTTTTTATTCCTTCCTACCTTCTTCCCTCCCTTCCTCCTCTCTCTCTCTCTCTTTCTCTATTCTCTCTCTCTCCTTTTGTTTTTTTGTTTCTTTCTTTTGCTCTGTAAAAATTAACATACAGATGAAAATACATTTTTTCTCCTCTCTAAATTCATCTGTCATTTGGGTATATTTTAACCAGATTCTTAAGAATGTGGTCTTCAAATAGTCTTTTAACTATTAAGCTTTTCTCATTTCTTTTATACCAGCTGTATAGAGCGACATTTCTGCTTAAATAATTACTTTTAGAAATCTGTTTTAAGTTTCCAGTTTCTTATATGTGTAGTCATAAATTTAAACATTTATTTATAGAAAGATAATTCTATTTGAGTTTGTGTTTGAATGAACACAGAAGCAAGAGAATTTCCAAATCTTATTGTTTTGACAATAATACCAGATAAGTCTTTATTACAAGGCTAAAGAAAACTTAATGCTTTAGCAATATGGCTTTCACCTTGAATCATAATATTTTCCAATGGACTTGATAATATAATGAGCTTGATTACTTTAACCCAACCATGGTATAAGATACAGTTTATTATTCTTCCATTGTGACACTTTTATTATATAAACAGCTCATAAGTACCTTAGGAAAATAATAATTTACAGGGTTTTTAAGAACTGTGTAAATCATTTTAAACTATAGTCGTTGTATACAAATCTTTAAAGGAATGTTTTTTCATGGTTAAACGAATATTCTACTCAATAATAAGTTGCTTTATTGTTAACTTCATGGACCACCAATTTCAAGGACTTAGAAATAGATAAAACATACTTAAGAGGAAAAGATTCTGAACGTTTTTGATATCAAAACACACCTAAAAGACCTTAAAATTAACATTAAAGGGTTCTATAAAAAATTCTATTTCTTTCTAGTTATTTATATTCTTGAAAAAATGAGTTTCTATACTTTGACCACGAATGTGGATACTTTTTCTTTTGGTCTTTGTCTCCAGTATTGATATCTTACAACATTCTCAGCTCCTCTAAGAACTTGATCCAAACCTCAACATCTCAAATTCTATTTTCCATCTTTCTCCTTTGGTATAAAGTGTGGCAAATATAAATGCCTCCATGGCCATGCAGGGGAGAGACTGCATTAGGGAAAATACAATAGGGAGTAGGGGAGGTGGTGGTGACATGGGAGCTTGCTTGTCCTGCCTGAACAGGGATGTGACTACTCATTTCCATCTGACTGTCACCATGTAGGAAAGAAGACTCTTGTTGTAAGATAATCAAATTTTCAAAAGAAACCACAGAAAGGGAATTTATGTAAAAATCTTGAAATAATAATATTGTCTACTAACATTCCTCTCTTTTTATCTTAGTTATAAAACTAAAGGAAATACATTGAAGGCAAACTCCAACTGACAGTCTGAGATATCTATTTTATACTCACACTTCTATATACCTGCTCAGAGTTCTAGTATCTTATAATGACATTTAGGCAATGAGATGAACCAAGCATTCATGGTTATAATAACCTCAATCAGTGATTGCATATACAGCCCAATAAAAAATGGAACCATGTATATTCAATTATTTATTGAACAGAGATGTTCTGTCGTCTGAATAATATGAATTAGGAAATTATTGGAACTAAATTAGTCACATTGTATTCTCAGATATATGTCAGCCTCTCCGAATTAGTGCAAATCACTTTCTTATTTTTTAAAATAAATTTATTTATTTATTTTTGGCTGCGTTGGGTCTTCGTTGCTGTGCACTGACTTTCTCTAGTTGTGGCGAGCGGGGGTTACTCTTCGTTGCAGAGCATGGGCTCTAGGCGCGTGGGCTACAGTAGTTGTGGCACGGGGGCTCAGTAGGTTGTGGCTCACGGGCTCTAGAGTGCAGGCTCAGTAGTTGCGGTGCACGGGCTTAGTTGCTCGGTGGCATGTGGGATCCTCCCGGACCAGGGCTTGAATCCACGTCCCTGGCATTGGCAGGCAGATTCTTAACTTCTGCGCCACAAGGGGAGTCCCATTTTCTCATTTTGACTGTGTTTAACTTTTAGATTTTTTTTTTTTTTTTGCAGGGGGGATTTAAAAGATGAAGTGTACTAAGGCCATGGTAAGTTTTAAGAATCTTAATAATAATGTTGAATTTTAACATTACCCCTTTGTCATCAAATTATTTGAGTCATTAACAATAATATGCACAATAGTATATGATTGAAATGTATTTATGAATTTTGGACTTCTATTGGAATACACCAGGTTAAATGGTAGATAAAATTTAAATTTTATTATTATGTAAAAATATTATTTTTTAATGCACCGATGGGTTGTCAAAATTTGAAAAATGCATAGTACAGGGAACTTTGGGATCTAAGGAGAGCAAGGAAACAGGCTTTGCATTTAAATCTTTGTTCGTTGGTTAAACTTGATTGATTACTTTCTGGGCTTGTAATGCTTAGTGGACAGGGAGTAATTTAAGGTCCTCATAACACTTCTTTTTCTTCTTCAGAAGGATGAAATAATAATATTTTACATGTGTATTTGCAATGAAATGTATAGTTCACACAGGCCCAGATTTAATTACAGGGCATGTAAATTAGTAAGCAAGTTAAGTTGTGTCACATCCATATTTCATGAATTTGTTCACATTTCATATTTGTCCACAGATTTCACTTGCAGAAAAGAGTTTTTGTTGAGGAATGCAATCACGTTTGATATGACTCTCAATAGCCTTAAGAAAGTATGAAATGAGAAAGTACAGATCTGAAAAACAGGTGAAGGATTATTATTTAGCTTTCAGAAAACTCCTTTCTTTTATAAAGTTGACAACCTATACACATTTCTTATATAAATGACTTTTACCTTTGGAGTTGAACATTTACCTAAAGATGTGGGATTACTGGGCAGTGAGGAAGAGGACAGAAGATCTTAAAGCATTAGGAGTCACAGGAAATCCAATTTCTTTTTATTGAGCATTTACTTTCCACAAAGCACAGTGTGATACAAGGTTGGATACAGAAAAGGAGCTAAACATTTGTTCTCAGGAGATTTAGCATAAAGCATACAGCACTTGGCAAGATGAATAACAATATAAGAAATTCAGAAATAAGCAATATGAGTTAAAAGAAGAGAGAGAAATGTTAATGAGATGACTAAATATATAGAATTAATCTAAGCAGATGTTACAAGCTTAATTACATCCTTCCAAAATTCTTATGTTGACGCCTAACCCCTACCTTTAGAATGTGACTGCATTTGGAGATAGGGCCTTTTACTTTAAAAGGCAAAATTAAGGTAAAATGAGATCATCTGGGTGGGCTTAAATCCAATATGACTGGTGTCCTAATAAGAAGAGGAGATTAGGACACAGATACAGAGGGAAGACCATGTGAAAATATCAAAATAAGATATCAATCTACAAGTCAAGGGGAGAGACCTTGGAAGAAACCAAAGCTGTCGACACCTTGATCTTGGACATCTGGACTCCAGAACATTGAGGAAATAATTTCCATTGTTTAAATCACCCAGTGTTTGGTACTTTGTTATGGCAGCCCGAGCAAAGCACACAACTGGAAACACAGGCCAAAGAGGCCTGGCCTGAGTGTTCTGCTGACTATTAAGAGATATTTACCCAGAAAGAGGATTTCATGGAGGCAACAAAGTGGAAGAAGATAAAGAATATTTTCTTTATCAAGAAAAAGAAATTGTTTACATCAACTTAAGGGTGCATGTAATGTGCAGACAAGGAAGCTAAATTGCTCTAAAATTTACACTGTAGAGAAATTTAATAATACCACGATTCAATTAATTTGTGCTAAGAAATGCATTATACGTTTTGAAATATGCATAAATAACTGGTTTTGTTTCTTTTAGGATTCAAATCCTCACAGGATTTTAAATGGAAATAAGTCATAAGGTGAGATATAACTGAATGAAAGTTGTTAATGATGTTGCTGCAGGAATGGAATGGGCTTTGCTTAGAATCATTTTGGCAGCATAGAACAACATGGTTACCTTGAGCTTATCTTCCCAAATTAAATACCCTTTGATCAGATAAAAATTATTAAAAAGGATCCTAACACACTGAGGAATAAAATGGATAAATGGTTAAGTATTCTTAAGTTATCTTACAATTATTTAAGTTATAAATTTGAGCTTTTCTATAATGCAGAGATTACTGAAAAAAATGTAATTTCCTGATTCATTAATATTTTAAGGTACTTTATTATTCAAAGCTTTGCCATTGAGTAACACTCAATGGCAATTATAGCTCCAAATAAAATACAATGTTCTACTTTCTTTGACTATTTATTTAGCATTGAAATGGTCTAATTTATAACAAAATCAGAGAATTAGGCATTAAAAAGAAATCTAAGTTTCCTCCCAAGAGAGAAATCTTTTCAGCTGTGTAACTTGTGGGTAATTACCCAACCTCCAATAGAAAATCCTCAAGGATAGGTTTTCCACTACATCATAATTTAGTCTTTTGAAAGTTTTGTAAATCCTGAAATTTGTATCATCAACATACAGTAAACTGCTCATGAGATATACCATGATTTATTTGATCTTGTACCTCCAAAGTCTATTTCTGGCCCATAATGGGAGTGCAATAAAAATGTGTGCAAGTAAATTGAATTTAATATTCTGAGATTATCTGTTGATAGTTAATTCATTTTTTTTTATTCTGAAGCAAAGGTGAACATTTTCTGTGGGAGCTCCAAGGACGTGAGAAAGGCCTGGGGTTTCTGCTCTATTCTTAAATGTCCTTGGGATTCTATCCTATTCTTGACTGATACCAAGTTAGAACATTTACTGATGAAGTTTTAATGCCATCTTAAATGTTGTCAGTGTAAGTCTTGAGATACTGCTTTGTTTGCTCATTTTGGACACAGTATTTGAGCACCCTGTGTGTCCAGCCCCTAGCTCTTAGAGCTAGAGTAAACATGGACCTATATAGTTAGTGGCAGGAGGCTTGCAAATAGCAGAAAATAGTCTAGGAGAACTGTTAATGGAAGTATTTCCATTTAATTTTAATCATCAGTATAATTATCCTTTTGCCAATGAAATAATGCCTTCTCCTTTTAAAAGGTAAATACTTTTACAAAGCGCGTTGAATCCTGAGAGACTCCTGGCTCAAATCCTTGTATACTTTCTAGAAAGGGAAAATAACAGGTTAGTAAAAATGTTTCAAATGAGGCCTTTGAAGAAAATCCCTAGTAGATTAAAATTCTATATCTGGGCCAAGTGAATAAAGTACTACTGATTTGAAATACAGATTGAAACACTCACAGATTAATATTTAGGGGAAGAATTTAGGTCAAAGAGTAAAAAGGGTGGTTTGTATACAATTTTCAATACATAAAAAAAACAATTGTGCTTGAGCACATATTTGTTCCAATGCTAAAGATGTTATTCAAACAGCTTTGCTATACAGAAAAATGTGTACTAGATGGCAGTCTAAGTACCCTTTTCATTTATGTCTCAGGCTAATTTTTGGATTCCAATCCATGAGTGGGGGAGAAAAGAAAGTATTATGCATTATTTTACCAAATAAATGCTTTTATCATAACAAGAGCATAGTGTTTAAATAATTAAACTAATGAGTTGTGATTCAACTTTAAAATGTCATAATTTGTCTTTTACTTGTACATCATCCAGAATTGAAATTGCATCTTGATGCAAAAATACCCTTTGAGACACCTTGACCCAAGCTAAAATTGTGTTTGTAAGATCTATGGCACATTGCCTTTATACAATTCCTCATTGCTTGTCCTCAGTGCTTGATTTAAAAAAAAAAAAAACAATGATCAAGTGAAATTAGAAGCAAAATATTAATATTTTAGAAATTTTCAGGAACTTCAGGACTCTGGGGATACAGGTGCAATCAAATTGCAGCCACATCTTAGATTGTTAGTGAGTGTTTTAATTGTCTATGTGGACTTATGCTGTCCTTACACCTAGAAAACTTTATGTTTGTTCTTAAAATCTATGTTTATTCTTATTATCTTTTTCCAGATTGGTGCAGAATTTTTTATTCTCACTTTCTTTGTATATTTACTTTCTTTTCAGGTTTTGTGTCTCTTCCTGAAAATTATCCAGGACCAAATATATATTTAAATAAAAAGTCAAAGTTATACCTTTGGAATTTCAGCTTGCTTTCACTATATTTGATCAAGATCTTGTCTTTTTGTTCTTTTCACAGAAGATGTTTGTGAGTTTGGAATCATTTTCTCGTAGATAGTCCAAGCTGGCTGTTTAAATCCAATTTGCATACTTGTTTCAAAGATGTTTGAAAAGCCAGACAGCCCCTCTGATTCTATTTGCATAAAAGCTGCAAAGTTCTAAGTTGCTGGGCAGTTGGCAATAGTGGAAACGAAGTGGCCTAGGCTATTGAAGAAGCTGAGGAATTTAGGGGGATGATAGACCTTTAAGCCTGGAGCTGACAAGACAGTAAAAATAATAACTAATACATCTTTTGAACTAACTAAAATGCCAAGTGTTGCAACAAACACATTACATGGATTATTTCATTTAACTTTTAATCATTTGTGGTAGGTAATACTATTATTCTCACATTATAAATCAATAAATTGGTTCAGCTTGCTTAAGCAACTGCCTAAGTCAAAGAAAAAGTAAGTTCTGGAGCCAAAGCTCAAATCCAGGCAGGCCAGATGAAGATTCTAATCCACTCCAAAGATTTTACCTGCAAAATTATACTGCCATAGTCCAAATGACAGGATTCAAAGAACTATGAAGTTCTAAGTAGAGGTTGCTTGAAATCAGTTGAAGTATCACCATTGTGGTTCCTGATAGAACACTGTCAAATGGAGCCCAGAGATTTATGTGCATTGAAGCTACAGTGTCTAATTCCAGGGCCTGGGACTAACAAGAATTAAGCAAGTTGACTGACCAGTCAGTTGACAATTTTCAGGAGGAAACACAAGTGCGTATCAGGAGCTGTGGAAGCAGTCCATGCACATATAGATAGCTCCATAAATACTGATACAAGTTTTACAACAGATGATTAATTAGAAAACCCCACAGACTATCTCTAGTTCAGGTTTTCATGCATTGTGCATACAATTTAAAGAGAGACATAGTGCCACAGACCTTTTAGAAGCAGCAGTACCACAATCCCACTCCCTGCTTCCCACTTCACAGAGGCAACCATTTGCAACTCTTATTCTTTCAGCATTCCCTCTACATCTCTATCTACTACTTTATAATTTTTCTTTTTTGGCTTTATCAATTTGCTTTCTAGCATGGAAGAGGAAGGTTGACTCTTTTTTATGCATAACCCCATCATACCTCCCCTTGCTTTCTATCTCCCCATCTTGCCATTATCGTTCTATCCTAAAGTTAGTAAGATGAATATTTAATATTCATATTATTATAACTATCAATATTATGATTATATGACTGCCTTCCCAACTGAGCCATGTGGCATGACA
The DNA here is from genome assembly GCF_002837175.3 of Physeter macrocephalus. Taxonomy (NCBI): domain Eukaryota; kingdom Metazoa; phylum Chordata; class Mammalia; order Artiodactyla; family Physeteridae; genus Physeter; species Physeter macrocephalus. The sequence goes on from NC_041220.1 coordinate 55,491,510, forward strand.
TGATGAATTTTCATTCTTGTGCATTTTTGTCTTGCTTAGAGTTAATATTTGCCCCTTTTAAATGTTTGTTTAGTTTTCTAAACACATCACTTATTTATCCCCAATTTGTTCCCTAATTATATAATCTCCTCTCATACCATTTAGTCACATTAGTTATTCTATCACTTTCACACATTTGAAGAAATCCTTTCCAGAAGTTTCTTGTTCCAACTGAGATTGGTTCACCTCTAGGTCTGATGGTTTTTACATTGATATCTCCCCACATGATCACACTAAAAATTCTGTTACTCTCGCTTTTAATTTGGATCTCCAGTTTCCTGGATCCTATGATTTCCATATTTCTGTTTTCCTTCCCAATTTTGCTGCATCAGATGCCCAGGAGTTTCCTAAGCACATAGGGAGTCACATTTTCTAACAACTTGCATGAATGAAAATATCTTTGTGTGTTTGTTTTACGCTCACAGGTAATCGCTTGGCTTCTTATAGGATTCCAAGTGGGAAAGCATTTTTCCCTCAGAGTTTTTAAGAAGTTCCTACATTGTTTCCTAGCTTTCAGTATTGTTTTTTTAAAAATTTTGTTTTGGCTGCATTGCGTCTTCGTTGCTGCGCGCAGGCTTTCTCTAGTTGTGGCGGGCGAGCGGGGGCTACTCTTCGTTGTGGTGCGCGGGCTTCTCATTGCGATGGCTTCTCTTGTTGCGGAGCACGGGCTCTAGGCACACCGGCTTCAGTATTTGCAGCACACGGGCTCAGAAGTTGCTGCACATGGGCCCTAGAGAGCATGGGCTACAGTAGTTGTGGTGCAAGGGCTCAGTAGTTGCGGCTCGCGGGCTCTAGAGCGCAGACTCAGTAGTTGTGGTGCACAGGCTTAGTTGCTCTGCGGCATGTGGGATCTTCCCGGACCAGGGATTGAACCCATGTCCCCTGCATTGGCAGGCAGATTTTTAACCACTGTGTCACCAGGGAAGTCCCAGCTTTCAGTATTGTTGTTGAGAAATCTGATATCTTCACTTGAAGCCTCTTCCCCCTCTCAGAAATCTCATGGGATTTTCTCTTTATCCTGCTTTCTAAAATTTCACAGTGGCATAGATTGCTGAGAAGGGTCACTGCACTACAAAAATCCAGGGCACCATTGCAAATGGCACATGTCAAAGGAGGTTCATTCACATTGTCAATGACAATGTTGCCCCTAAAGTTGTGCAGTTTACAACCTGTGTGACTGTATAAGACAATCCTACTGAGTGGGACTATTTTCATCTATTGCACTGGGCACCAGGTGAGTATTTCAACGTGGAATCTTATGACTCTGAGATCTGGAACATTTTCTTGAAATTTTTTTTGCCTTTTTTCTTCCTCTCTCTCCATTTCTCTGTTTATTCTTTTTTTTTTTTTTTTTTTTTTTTTCCGGTATGCGGGCCTCTCACTGCTGTGGCCTCTCCCGTTGCGGAGCACAGGCTCCGTATGTGCAGGCCCAGCAGCCATGGCTCACGGGCCCAGCCGCTCCGCGGCACGTGGGATCTTCCCGGACCTGGGCACGAACCCGTGTCCCCTGCATCGGCAGGCGGACTCTCAACCACTGTGCCACCAGGGAAGCCCTGTTGTTTATTCTTGAATAACCTATTATTTGGATGTTAAGAACCCCAGATTGGTCCTCTAGTTTATTATTTTTTAAAATTTCCTATATTTTATCTAATTATTCTACTTCCTGTGAAATTTCCTCAGCTTTATCTTCCATTTATACTACTGATGTTTTCATTTCTAATATCATATATTTATTTTCCAAGGACTCATTTCTTTGTTTTCTGAAAGTTCCTTTTTTTCAATATATTCGTATTTCTCTTATTTCACTGAAAATATTTATCTAATTGTGTGTATGTGTGTGTGATTTTCATCTCTCTTGTAACCTCTTTTCTCTGTTACTTGTTTCTGGTTGTTTTGACTTTTTAATATTGGCTCTTTCATAATAGAGATATGCCTCAAATGTCTGTTCATTTTTGACTGTAGACTCATATTTAAAAGAAGGGCACAAAAAATCCCAGAAATTGGGTTCTCTGTGCATATAGAAAAGATTATGGGCTTCCTTGTGGGGTAATCTGCCAATGCTTCTTACTAGGGAAATATTTCAGAACTTTTCTGTGGGCTGTCCAGACTTCCAGGAAAACTTTCAAGTGGCTTGCAGGACATAATTATGACTTTCAGTTCTGGGATCCTGGTGAGATAATATATTTAGTGTCTAAATTCCCCCTCAATTTTCTTGTTTTTCGTGTAGTACTCTGAGCTTCAACTCAGATCAGAGATAGTCTAATTTGCCCTCTCATGTTAATAAACCAACAGTCATGTGCCCAGTTGGTATACATGTGCGGAGAAGGTAGCAAGTCCTTAGCTATGCAGAGGAAGGGAGGTGATCTAGAGATCTAAATAGACTTTCAACTGGTCTTTCTGATTTTATTCTACCAATTTTATTCCAACTTCCATACGTACCCAATACTGCCAATTCCTGAGTCACTGGTTCTTTGGAATGCATTGGGTCATCCTAGATATTCTCAGATTTCATTGCTGGATTAGGATTTGGCTTTCTTGGATCTGTTAAATCACGTACTACTTTTCCATATGGCTTCAGCTTCCAATATGTTTCTCTCTTTGTTCTTTGGGTTTATTCCTCTTTTAAAAATAGCTATTTTTAAATGGACTTTCAAGAAGTAGGGGAGATACCTCTTGTGTTACATTAGTTATCTTGAACCAAGTATTACATAATTCTTTTTTTTTAACTTATTGTCTTTGAATAACATTTAAAGATAAATCATGCCAGTGTGCCTTATTTTCCATTTTATTAATTGGGAGTATATTTTGTATTACATGTTAAAACTACATTTAAAGTATTATAAGCATTACTTACATAAATTATCTTGATATATTTACCACAAATAGCATTTCCTTTTTTACAGCTTCCACATCTCTCTTGAACGTTTCCCTTTCTCCATACATGTTGTATACTTTTTCATTAGAAGGTTTGAACTTTTATCATATTTAATTTAAAGTCCATGTGGTCCGTCTCTGTGTCTGCTTTCATTGACTATTTCCTCTCTTGATCATGGATCACATTTTCTTGCCTTTTGTTAATGTTGCTGCTGCTCTTTGCTTAATTTTGTTAGGAGTGGAACAGACATAAATAACTTCTCTCCTATAAAGGGATTGGTACTTTTTGGAATTTATTTCATTAAGCGTTCTTTGTGTTGTCAGCTCTTCAATGATTTTTTTAACTTATGAATTTGTAGCAGTTATCTCTTGAAAGTTTTAGCATTCGAATAGGGGCATGAATCTTGTAAATTATTCTGAAAAAGTGGATTTTGAATACAACATGTTTTACCTACAGATGTGAGAACATACTTTCACACTGAAAGGTGGTGATACCAGTGGCCTTTATAACTTTTGAGGTAGGATGGGATAAAATAGACAAACAGATCAGTGTGAGATTAGCATCCCATAGTAGCAACATGAATGCCCACAGCAATTTGAAAGAATGATGTTATACCGGAAATGCAGATTGTAAAACAGCTTGACAGAGGATTTGCCATTAGAGATGCAAGCAGTTTGTGCTTCTGTTCATAAGAGTTCATGTTCACAAAGGTTTGCATCAGGTTTTCAGTATTACAAAGAGCAGTTGGAGCTCTCGATTTCTTGCAGTTCTTAAGTATCAAAAAACTGAGGTTGATTTGAATCAAAGAGGGAAAATTCTTTTAAAGAGGAAAAAACCGTATGTGTAAATACTTATTTTATAAAATTAACACTTTTAATATTGAAAAATCTGACTCAAAAAAATTACAGCATTTGTGAATCGTGTGCCTCTCGTTCTTCTAGCACAGCCCAAATAATGGCCTTCTAAGCTCTTTTAAAATGTTATCAGTGATATATGTGAAATTGGAATTAAAAGAAGGGAATTTAAGTGAATTTAACATAATTACATACTTCAGCTCGTTCAGTGAGCAGAAATTGTTGGCACCATCTTGCTACATTTTTCCAAACTGAAGCTGCCATGTTTTGTATTATGAGCAGTTCAGCAGCTTTGTGCATCTGTCCCTCCCCTCCAATTTAATTAGACTGTCTGTTGCAGACAAATCAGACTGCGGCTTCTCTTTTTTTTTTTTTCACCCAACTGCCATAAATGCCAAGTCAAAATATGAATAAGAGGAAAACAAGATGTTCTGCAAACACATGCCACTTTATTGGGCAAAAACCTGATAGGAAGATCTGCTCATACTCTCCATGAGAGACGAGAGAAGTGAAGTCTGGAGAATGTGGTTATAAAAGGGTCAGATTGGGCTTCCCTGGTGGCGCAGTGGTTGAGAGTCCGCCTGCCGATGCAGGGGACACGGGTTCGTGCCCCGGTCCGGGAGGATCCCACATGCCGCGGAGCGGCAGGGCCCGTGAGCCATGGACGCTGAGCCTGCGCGTCCGGAGCCAGTGCTCCGCAACGGGAGAGGCCACAACAGTGAGAGGCCCGTGTACCACAGAAAAAAAAAAAAAAAGGGTCAGATTGATTGTATTGTCTTTCTTGGCTCCAATAGAGCAGGGACTTGATTCTTCCCCCAGTGTAATCTTGCTTTGACACCGCAGCCAACACAGCTTTATGATTACAAATTCTCCTATCATGATGGGAGTGAGAGTCACAGCAGATGCAACACGAGACAAATAAATTCAAGATTCTTGTAGAAATGTACAGTCTTCTATGATTTGCATTCCTGTGGATGGTTTGAACCATTATACCCTCATAGGTCACTATAATGTCATATTTGAATCATTTTAATAATCAGTAATAAGACTGAAAAATGGTTGCTTTTACATAAGAGAACGTTATCTACAGGCAACCATTATATTCTGTGGAAGATAATAGCTGAATGGGATGCTTTTCTCCAGATTATTGTCCCAGTTAAACAGTGATCCATAGAAAACACTTTGTTCTAAAGGTAAGGGTCACAGCAGGAGGGAGTAATGCAAAGGTAAACAATGGAGTGAAAAAAACTCTCAACAGGTAAGTAAAAAGTAGTGGTGTGTATCAGGGCAGACAGTTGACTGGGGGCCAGGGCTTAGACACAACTGTGAGCACAGTATAAATAAAGTCAGGCAAATGAAGTTCAAGGCTGCAGGATGGCACTGAAAGCAAGAGGGTCTTAATTACTACAGAATGGTTATGTGAGAGTTGTGAACACAGTTCTTAAGTAAATCAGTCTGAAAAACGATTCACATTTTCACTGGACTTCATTAAGAAAACCAGAAAAACTGAGTCCTTTTTGAGATCTTGAAGCTACACTTGACTATCAAATTATAGCACTGATCCCTTGAAATTATTTGTTTGTCTAATAATTGTAATGACCTGCATGAAACTATCCAAACTTTGCTTACTCAATTTCCATCGGCATTGGTAAAATTTTTTATTGAAAATGAGGTTTCAGTTTGCATTCATGGGAGAAAATGTAGATTATTTGTTCATCTTGAAACGTATTATCTTTTAATTTGGCTTTATTATGTGTTTAACGCACTTAGCAGATGAACTCTTTGGACCTCCTGGCTGTTTCTTCTGGGCAAACTTCTTATCACCAAACAATATGGTACTTCCTCTTAGAAATCTTCCTAATCCCCAAAGCACCTGTTACTCTGTATTAACTTTTGCACATCATTCTATTACAGTTGCTATTATTTCCCAGAGTCCATTCACATTAAGATTTGTGATGCCAGTATGCTTCTGAGTTAATGTGATGAAAATAGATATCTGAATGGCTACTAGGCTGGGGACTGAAAATTGCACACCCCATGCCCAGTTTATAAGACAGAACTTTTCTCCACTTACATAGGCTGTGCTCCTGTGCAGAGAAAGTATCTTCTATGTCACCTTCCCATCTCACTCCTCCACCAATCACTGTAATAGACTCTTAGGGTGAGTGTCATGAGAGAAAGAAAGGAAGAGCTTTTGACATTTATCTTTGGGAATTCCATCTTATTTTCTGATTTTTATTCTGTGGGACCTTGGCTTCTTATTACAGGCAACCTCTGGACATACAGCAACATCAGTGTACCCAGGGCATTAGATATTTCCAATATAATGGAAACATGTATCAAATTAAACCCATTTGCATCCTGAATACACATGTCAAAATATGAGTGTATACTCACATAAACCTTTCATAGCCAGTTAAGGAAAGGTAAAAATTTATAACTTGAACAAATAATTATACACATTTGATTTGTATCACATAGAAAGTTATCAGAATTCTTTGGGTCAAAAGAGCATGCAGAGTGCTACCAATGGTCCTACCCTTAGCTAAGGAAATGAAAATGCTTGAGAAGAAATTGTCTAATGGGAAGGATTCTTCTCACCTGGACGACGGAAGAGTAAAGTAAGTTAGTCTGAGTATCTTCCCTTTTAAATCTGCCTTTCAATTTCCCTTAGTGTGGTGCATTAAAATAATACTTGTAGGCATTTGTACTGAGAATATAGTAGTTGTTAAATAAGTCTTTGTGGAATGAAGGAATTGATAAATCTAGACCAGAAGCACAATTGCTAAGCTTAAGACATGTTATTCTTTCTTTATATCAAGGATGTAAATAGTTCCTATTATTTTCAATTTGCTAGTAGAGGCCTTTGTAAGTTACAAAGCTGCTGACCTGAGACCAATTAAAAGTGAAGTTTCAGAGTCTCTTTCTATCATTAAAACTGTGATAACAAATGCCAATCTCTTTAACAGACAAAATACTGAATTTAAAAAACTGAAGATTAACAGTTCCATTACTTGAAATAAAGGGTTTATAGTTCTGCCAGGTCCATGGGCTTGCTCATTAAAATTATATGCTGAAATATTTCAGATAATTACATTATGAAAATTCTGGCGCTTTTTCCTGAACATGAAAAACTAGACACATATGTTAGGCGATGTGCTAAAGATCCAAAGTTTTATGGCTAATTTTTGCATTTTAAGTATACATCACTTATGTTACAAAATTAATTTTTGGATCACAAATAATTGGAGGCTTTGGCAGTCTTCAGAGAATTCAGATTTGTCTGAAAATCCAGATTATTAAGAAGGCATTTCCACTATATCAGAAGTTTGCTACCAAATTTCATGCAATAGTGAAATGATTTCTCCTTGAGTAACTGGTGTTATTGTGCTCACGTGATATCATAAAAAGTCTTGAAAAAAAGATGTTACTTAGGAAAAATATTATTCTACTTTTAAGAAGCATAAAAATGTTTTGAGGATACCGAAAATTTAATTATGTCTTTAAGAAAGCCCTAAGGAAAAGAGAGGACAATTTTAGAGAGTGAAACATCATATTTTCTTTTAAGGATCTCTTTCATGTGTTTATTTTAATGACAAGAAACTTCTTATTTTAACAGTGACATTTGAGCACTGCACTTCTGATTATACCCCAGTATGTTTCTACTCAATCTTTTTATGAATATTAAATGAGCTTATGTTCTCTTTTTGATGAGAGAATTCCAAACTTAGATTTCCCATCTCTCTGTATTTCAGATCCTTCTAAATGACTTTCTTTGACACATAATTTCTCTCACTAAACTCCTACCGTCTTACTAAACTCTACTGCATTTCCCAATAGTTGTTTGTTTGTTTTTTTTCCTGGAAAACCTAGTATGATTCTCCAAATTCACATTTATTTTTTTGCACACTTCTGAAATGGAACTGAGTGGGTGTTTCAATTCTGACTCCAACTTTCTATAATGGACCATGCAACTTAAATATATTTTCACTGGTGACTAACTACCTGGACCTTTGTCTCCCAACTCCTCCTCCCTCCCTCCCAACACATGGTTCACCAGATTTACTCATTGCCCTGCATTGTTAGATCTAAAATATATTTACACATGGAAACAAAATGTGGTATAAGTGTTTGGAATAGAAAATTAAAAGATTTGAGGAGTTAGTCTTATACCTGTAACTCAAAAACTTATGTTATAAAAACATATCAAACACTTGATGCATTTTTCTCAAATGTATTACATCTTTCATAAGTTTTTGGAACTCTTTCTGTCTAAGATCTATTTCCCTTCTTTTCTTTTTGGGAACAGACCTGATAACTTTTCACGGAAGTGGGCATGAGATTTAGGATGCTTTATCAAAGCAACCCAAGCACTTGGTGCATGCTCGAGCAGCTCCAATCAGACCGTATCGTGGAGACTGACATAGATACATGGTGAGAAATGTTTTTCTGAGACAGAAGTGCCAAGGACCAGTTAAGCCTCAGTTTCCAGGAAGCAACTTAGCTATCACATGGACAGAGTCAAATAGAGAATGAAGCCAACAAAGAAAGTAGAACTGAGAGATGGAAAGAAAATGTCAAGACCTTGCTGACAGCTTTTGAAACTCTGGATTCAGATTTACTTGAAAACTTTTCTTAAACTTTTCAAGGATTCCTTGTTGTTGTCGCTTAAATGAATTTCTGTTATGTTTCTGTCAATTAGAATATTAATAACCAGGATTGCTCTAGTTGATGATGATGAGAGCAAAAGGAACAAAATAAAGGTTTGCTTAAGGAATTCTTTTTCTTCCCTTGCCATAAAAATAAGATTTACAGAAATTAAAAAATTGTTGTATTTGAATCATCCTTTCGTAACCCGTATTTGCAGAGACACTGCCAATGAGCCCCACAAACAATTAAACATTGTACTGTGTAAAATATTGTACATCATGCTCCTCTATTCTCCCACAGCAGGAGTATCTTGAGCACAGGAATGCATGGTTATTTATTTTTAAAGTTCAAGTAGAGAATGTCAAAAGCTCACTATTTGTTTAGATGTCTCAACTCAGACTGTAATCCTATTTTTCTATGACAGAAAAAACTACAGAGGTTTAATTGTAGATAATTTTTGTGAACATTTATGTAAAGTCCTGTGATCTGTCTCTGTTTTTATCATAGGTTAAATGGTTGATAATAATATCTAAATGACAGGGAATTAGTATTGATTTAATGAAACAACACATGTGGACTCAGTTGTGCACCTGACATGTAGTAGGCACTCATTTATATTTCAGATCTTGTGGATCTTTGAGATCAGACTCAGTCTGAAGCAGAGGTACACAACAAAAGAATAATGTGGGATTTTTAAAACATATAGTTAATATCTGGGTCACAGCCTGTAATAAAAATAGATTTATTTTTCCCTATATGATCTGTATTCTCAACTACAAACAGAGCACTTCTACGCAGAAAGGCGAAGAGCCACCATCCTTCATGGCAGGCGTGGTATTGCCCTATAGGATGACATGAAGGCTTCAAAATGATCGAACCATTAGGTCTCTGCGTAGAGTTGAAAGAAGGAAAACAGGAAAGCAAGCTCTTGTTACACCCCAAAGTATGCCATGCTAAGTGCATATGGATATAGAAATGAACAAACTTTAAAGACAGTTAGAGAAGAGTTAGAAAACTTCCTCACTTCCCACTCCCTACTACTATAATGAGTCCTATCCATTAAAACATAAAATGATGTACCTGGTGCTCTGACTTCTGGAGGAATAGAATAACAACCAAAGTAAATTAGCCTATAAAATGTCTTTTAACACTTTGGACCATTAAGACAGGAAGAAAAAGTTCAACATAGCTTGTAAGCAATACCCCAGGGTTTATACAAAGTCAATAGCGGGTAATTTATCATCAGAAATAAAGCAGATTCCACTTTCTTTTGTTACCTCTGAGAAAATACATATGAGATGAGGTAGTATGTAACAGAACCAAGGCAAATCATTCACGTTATAGACTCACGTTGTGTGAGCTTGTTATGTTCCTTGAAGTCAAATATGTTAATATGTTAACATGGTAACAGTGCCCCTTTCCTGATCCTTTATCCACAAAAGCTTGGCTGAACATGTAGAAATGCAAGCTTATCTTATTTATGCCTATGGACAGAACAAAGATTTAGTACGTTTACCAACATGTATGTGTCATATGTACTGTAAGTCAGTGTTTCATATTCCTCTGACCTTGCAGGGTAAAAGATAATGCTAATGTCAAAAATGACACTTACATAAATACTTTATCATCTGCAAAATGCTTTCACATGCATTACTTCACTTGTCTATAAATATATCACAACTGGTCAAAAATCTTCACACAGTTCTCCAGATTCATTTTGTTTATATAATGTAATTATTGATGCCTTATTCTTGTATCAGTTCCATTCAAACAATATTGATATAAGCTTATTCTATGCCAGGAACTGTGTATTGGGAGGGTGTGGTGATGATAGTGATAACTGGTATCATATAATCATGGTATGATGACCATAAAGATGGTAATGCTGATCACAGCATTTATTAAACAATTTCCATGTGCTGTGTTCTCACATACACTTGAATCCATTTCTGGATTCTCTAGTTTGTTTCAATGCTTTATTTTTCCATATCAATGCCAATGATGTGTTAAGTACAGAAGCTTTATAATATGCTGTGATATCTGATATGAAAGTTTGTTCACTATTCTTTTTTCAAATGTTCTTGGTGATTCTCAGGCATTTATTTTTCCATATAAACTATAAGGTCTTTTTAAAAAATTTTTTCAATTACTCTCAGAAACTCTTGCCTTCCCCAGAAGTTCAACTCTATTGGGATTCTATTAGAATTGTATTAACATTTACTCATTCATTTTTGAACAACTAGCATATTCATAAAATTAAGGCTTTTGTTCAAGACTATGAATTGGTTTTAACTGGTTCATTGTGTTTTATGTCCTTCAATAAGATTTTATACATGTGGATCCTATGCCTTTACTATTAAATTCATTCATGCGCATTTTACAATTTTTGGAGCTAATATGAATGAAAATTTTTTTTCCTTTTCTTGTAGGTGTTCATTGCTAAATTAGACACAATATTGAATTGCTGATTTTTGTTTACCAAATGTGTAGGCACTTGAATGCATTATTTACCAGTTTCTTTCTTAACGAGTGTTTAGTTTTTGTCTATTTAAAATATCAAATCATCCACAAGTCTTACTTCTTATATTTCTTTTTTAAAAAATATTGTTTTATTTTATTGCATGATTGCATTTGCTAGAAACTCTGAGGTAGTACTGAGCAATGAAGGTGATTGGGCATCCCTGCAAAGTTCCTGAATGCAAATGAAATGGGTTTGGTGTCTTTATCTATGGTAATAATTGTTGATTTTGGTAAAGTCTTTATTTTATTTAAGTAATTTTCTTTTATTCCAATTTACTTATAATTAGTATTAGTTCTTAAAAATTAATGTGTGTTTATCACATGGTCATATTAATTTTTTCCCCAACCATGTTGATGGTGTGAACTATATTGGTAGGTTTTATGATAACATTCCTGAAATTAATCTTACTTGGTTATGGTATAATAATATTTTGATACATGAATAATTTTCTTTTGCTCATATTTAATTTAGGAGGCTTGGAAAGAAGCTATGGAGTCTTACTAGGAGTACTTACCAGGAGCACCAGGGAGTTTTCCAGTTTCACCAGGCTCTGCAGGTCACTCTTCATGCTGCTGGTGGTGGTATGGAGGCCATCATACTTGCCTGTCAAAACACCTGTCCGGGATAAATACAACTCTTTACCTAGTCTGCACCTCCTCTGAGCCTCTTTATCATTTTTTATTATGACCACTAATCTCAAGTAGGCCCTTAGTGCTACTGGAAATCCTACTAGATTTCCCTAATCCAGTCAACATTTTACCGCTCCTCTGGTTATCTATTTCATATCTGTTCCTATATTTCCAAATCTAGAACCCTCTCCCAAATATTCATCTTAAGTAGTTTAGATCTGATAATGGAGCGAAGAGTAGTTGCATTGAGATTTCAATATTCCTATAATGTTCTGCTTACAAATGCTCCAGAATACTTTGTTGCTTATTCTCATATTCAGATTATGAACAAAGGGCTATTATACTAGGACAGGGTTCAAGGAAAATTGATGTATACAAAAATGAGAAAAAAATAGTCTCTCTTTTTCCATAGTTTCAAACAAGCAGAACAATCTTCAAAGGTTTGAACAAGCATCATTTTAAAAAACTGAAGACAGATTTGACAAATAATAGCTAACACTTAAACATAACACTTTGTGTGGACAGGCATTTTTCTCAACACTTTACCTATGGTATTTGGTTTAATCTACACATTGACTTCATAAATTGGAGACTATTAATGGCCACATTTTATAATGAGAAATGGGTGTCACAGGGAAGTTAATCAACTTGCCTTGTTCAAACTCTTGTTACTAAGAGGTGTTGGCGGGACTTGAACACAGGTAGTACGACTCTTATTCCTTCTTTGTGAGAAGGAATGAGGGGAGGGAAGGAGCACAAGAGGTGAGACATGTTCAAGGGAAATCCCTCCTCATAGAAATCAGGAATGGGGAAAAGAGTTGTCCCACTTTTTATTCCTATAAACATGTAGGGTTTAACAAAATGGGGGTTTGTCTATTGTCTCCCAAGAGAAGTGATCAGCAGTGTATTTGGACAGTCTTCCATTGTCAAGATGTCACTCCTATATACTAACTTCTTCTCTTTGAGCATTTTCTTAGAATCGATGTGGACAATAGGCATTTTGCCTTCAAAGTTCTGAAATGGATGAAAATCATGTATTAATTAACCCAAGGCCACTCAGTCCCCAAAGCCCATGTTCACTTCGTATTGATTTCTTATCCAATAATATGCTCAGTCACATAACGTAATATGTTAGACATTCTTAAATGAATTAAGATATTCCAAGATGCCAACATCCAGATGCTAACATTTGAATGCAAACTATTGACTTCTCAGAAAGAAATTAAAACTAAACATATAATCCACTTTCATACTCAAGAAATTAAGCTCTGTTTCATTTTAATAAAAAATTAAAGGAATAAAAGTGCAAAATTCATCCTCTCCAACTTCTTCAGTTCAGTCCTAGCTGGAATGATTCTTCCTGCTTCGGTAGACCTGGGTTCTATAAGCAGCTACACCTTGCACTGTTTCCTTCTGGAACAAGTCAAATTCTTTAAATGGTCTGAGAAGCTGTGTTAGTTCAACCACAATTTGTAGTGTCTCCCTTTTTAAGAAGTTCAAAAAATTAATAAGACACAAAAATGATCATACTCTTCAAATTAAGGAGTTTCAAGTTAAGCCAAACCTCACTTCTAAAAACAGTTATTCCAGAAAAAATGTATTCCCAGAACCTGATATTTAATGACACCAAAGACCAGAACAGAAAATCCTTTTGCGAGAAGAAAAAAAAGTTCTTGATGGCAACCTGGCCAGGGCACCACTCAGTCTGTTCCAGGTGTTCTAAACCCAAGACATGTGAATTTAAACTCAGCTGTGAGAACTCTTCTAGCGAGAAGTTAATTTTGGTGCTCTGCAATCACGTGTCTGAGGGGAGAATCCATTTAGGCACTTAGCCTCCTGCCTCTGAGACTGACACCTAGCCTGCTTGCAAAGTTTAGAAATTTGTAGAGGTGGTGGCTCAGGCCCCAGGGGCTCACTCTCCTGGAAAGAATAACGTTTTCAGTTCTGAGCCATTGTGGATTGTTCCAGGACCTCTTGCCAAGAAACTTGCTGCGAACTTCTCTCCCTCAACCTAGAATTAACCAATCCACTACCACCCTGAAACTATGACGTGGGAAATGATTTTGAGTTTGTAGACCATCTTCACGATGGGCTCTCCCACACTTATTTCCTTGACTCCACACACAGAATGGAATTGAGCACATCTCGTCCAGAGGTGTCTGGCAAGAGTGATCTACAGCTAAACCTCACTAGTGCTCAGAAGCTTATTCAGGATTTCACTACCTGGCAATATAAAGCAGCCAATACTGTTTTGCCCGCTAAGATCTAGAGGCCTGCACTCTCTTCCTTGCAGTGGAAGATTTGCCTCAGCCATATCTCCTTAGAAAAAGCTGTGCCTTCAGAGGAGGTTGCAGTTTTCTGAATCTGGATCTCTGTGCTTTCTAGGCCCCAGAGCTTTGAGTCTTTGCCAAACTCTACACATCTGCTGAGAGCTGAGAGACTTCATCCTGTTTTGCTGAGGTCCCCGCATTCTGTCCCTCATTTCAAATAATCACTCGCAGTTCCCTTTTCGTTGACGTCCCTCCTTGAGAACATTTCCTGAAGCCCAGGGGCCTTTGTTTAAATCTTTGCTTCCAGGAAAACAGCCTTTTTCTTTTAGGCAAAAAGATGACTAGCTACAATTATGAACCACAGCCCAAAATACCATGAAGTTGGGTTAAAATATTTCAATTTATTCAGTCACGGAATGTATTAAAAACTCCTCTGGGACTAAAATTGGCTTCTTCATGTCACCAAGGTCAGAACACCAAGGCCCAAACCACACAACCTTAAATCCCCAATGCTTCTCCATGTATATACTTTGCTGCCCACCCCAGCCCCCCAGGTTCCACCATTTTAGTTTTAATTTTCATTATTTCTGGTTGATGCATTTAATGTCAGAATAGTGACAGAGCCACCACACAATCACTGTTGTCCCTCCTCACCCTGGTGTGATCTAAGGAAGTTGAGAAAAAAATCACGTCTTCAAAATGGAGGCCCCCAAAATACCAGAGACCAGGTTGGCAGGTATGGCTCTTGATTGGTTAGCTAAATACTCCTGCTAATCTCCTGGGTTTTGTTTTTGTTTTTTTGCGGTACGCGGGCCTCTCACTGTTGTGGCTCTCCCGTTGCGGAGCACAGGTTCCGGACGCGCAGGCTCAGCGGCCATGGCTCACGGGCCCAGCCGCTCCGCGGCATGTGGGATCTTCCCGGACCGGGGCACGAACCCGTGTCCCCCGCATCGGCAGGCGGACTCTCAGCCACTGCGCCACACTCCTGCTAATCTCAAACTTCAGAAATAAGCAGATTTACCCTCCCATCATGGGCAACATAGAGAAACGGAGGAAAATGTGTGTTCTTTGAGGACAGGCTCATGAGCACAAGAGAAAAGAGTGAAACTAAACCAAGCATGCAGTTTTTCTTCCCAAAGTAACTAGTTAGGTCACTTTACTTCCACTAGGGTGGAGTGAATAAAGAAGGGGTGAAAGGCAAGAGTGTGCTGAGAGAAAAAACCTGCTCTTGGAAGCCTGGAGTGGGAAATGGCATTCCCCTCCCAACCAGAAAGTTTGATAACTTGCCCTGTGTCCTATAACTCTCTAAAGGAAACTAGATGTCTGGTTCTAAGACTCCCGTTGTTTTCACAATGAACTGCTGTCTTTTTCTGCTGTTAACTTAAAAACTCAGTCTTACAGCTTTATTGGAATTATTAGTTGTCATTTTTGTGGTTATGAGATTACATTTCAAGTATGAAATTCTATGTATCTATTTATGTCTCAAGAAATGACTTGCTAATATGATTTCATTTCCTATAACAGCGTGCTCTGCGGCCACTGGCAAATTTTAAGTTGAAAGGCAGAATTATCCATTTAAATTTTTATTATGTATTTTTGCTCATATCATTGACTAATAATTAAAATCAATTCACTGGGGTTTGGGCAACATACTCAAGTGTCTTAAAATCGTTGAAATTATTTGCAATTAGAGTATTCCTTATTCAAGGGTTATTTTAGGAGTCACTAATTTTAAAGTTTTCCAAATTATATCAACTTTAAATTTCTAAAAATATATTAAAATAGTGATTGGTACCACAAAAAAAAAAAAAAAAAAAAAAAAAAAAAAGTAGTGATTGTAATAATAATGCCTAAGAATTTTAAAAGGGTGTTCGCACACATCCATTTCATTAAATTTCATGTCACCCTATGAGAAAAGTGTTATTATCATCTTTGTCAGTGGTGAAAACAGAATTAAAAGGTGTAAGTGACTTTCCAGGGTCATACAATTAAGAAACAGCATGTCTTGAACCTAGACTGTTATGACTTCTAGGTTAGTGTTTGTTTCATTATACAGGCTTCAGGCCAGGAGGGACACACATGGATCAGTTGAACTCTACAGACCTGATTAATGTTCAGCTCTGATGGAGATGAAGTGTGTCCTCAAATAACACATTCCTCAAAGTTCTCTGGAAAGTTATGGACTTCCCTGGTGGCACAGTGGTTAAGAATCCACCTGCCAATGCAGGGGACATGGGTTCGAGCCCTGGTCTGGGAAGATATCACGTGCTGAGGAGCAACTAAGCCTGAGTGCCACAACTACTGAGCCTGTGCTCTAGAGCCCATGAGCCAGAACTACTGAGCCCACATACCACAACTACTGAAGCCCCGCACCTAGGGCCCTTGCTCCCCAGCAAGAGAAGCCACTTCAATAAGAAGCCTGCCCACCACAACGAAGAGTAGTCCCCGCTTGCCACAATTAGAAAAAGCCCCCGCGCAGCAACTAAGACCCAACACAGCCATTAATAAATAAATTAATTTTTTAAAAAAGTTCTCTGGAAAGTTAAATTATGAAGTGGTTGTTCAACATTTCCATAAGGACTCATCAGTGCATATTTTTTGTGTTTCTTCTAGAAAGGCAATACATTATTTCAACTTATTTGCATAAATTTTGCATTACATCATTAACATAACCAAAAAGCCTAGGACTACAGTACATTCTGCTCAAGGAGCAAATGTGGTATCTATTTTCTGGGACACTCCTATCTAAGACTCTTCCATAGTAATGTGACTGATGATTTTAGTGTAAATAAAAAGTACCAAAAATTTGTACAATAATAAATAATCATTTGCATCATTGCTGCTAGGTAAAATGCCCTCCAATTTCTTTCTCGTTTTCAGATCTTCTTGTAGAAAGTGAACAATTTATGAAACACCAGATGTGAAATCAAGATGCATTTATATTTTAAAAACCTCAAAATTTAGAGATATTTCTCACTGGTGAATAAAATTCTTATTACTTAAAGTACTCATCATAGAAAGGTAGGGTCTTGGATTCAAGTCTCAGTTCAGCAATCAGGAAGAAACCTGTGAAATTAAGTCATAGAATTTTATCTCTTAGGGTCCTGTTTTTCTGGCTTATGACATGGAGTTAGAAGCAGATTCATTTGATGCACTTGAGTGTCTCTTCTATGACCCGCACACATGGACCACTGCTGCCGTTGGTTGGTATTTCTAACTCACACTTTACAGAATCATGAAGGATAATGTCATTCACCTATGATTACTGCTTTCTTTGTTTGTGCCACTTACAGGCAGAATTGCAGCTAATATCATATATTAACGCATATATGTGGAATCTAGAAAAATGATACAGGTGAACTGGTTTGAAAAGCAGAAATAGAGACACAGATGTACTGAACAAACATATGGACACAAGGGGGGAAAGCGGGGGGTGGTGGTGGTGGTTGGTGGTGTGATGAATTGGAAGATTGGGATTGACATGTATACACTAATATGTATAAAATAGATAACTGCTGTATAAAAAATAATAAAATAAAAATTAAAAAAAAAGAATTGCAACTATGGCTTAACCTGATTATTGTAGAAAGATTTAATGGCCATAATGACCATTACCTGAAGGGTCATTGAGAACAAGTCAAAAGAATGTTGTGGGCTTTCAATTATTCATGTGAAAAGACAGAGTTCTGGTTGTGGAAAGTTTTAATTCTGTACACTATTGTATCAGTAGCAATAGAGACAGAAAGACTGCAATCCTTAGAGAGAGACGAAAGCCCTCTTGCAAAGAATTCATCGCTCATGGTATTGAATCTGCTTTTTTTACTCACCATCTTTGATGCTTGGCCTCTAAATGTTTTTTATCTGTTTTATGTAAGGGAACAATAAGGACATTTTTGCTGGAATGTGATTAGTAGTTTTTTTTTTTTAACATTTTTATTGGAGTATAATTGCTTTACACTGGTGTGTTATTTTCTGCTTTATAACAAAGTGAAGCAGTTATACATACACATATATCCCCATATCTCCTCCCTCTTGCGTCTCCCTCCCTCCCACCCTCCCTATCCCACCCTTCTAGCTGGTCACAAAGTACTGAGCTGATCTCCCTGCAGTTCTATCCACCTCATTACAAATAACTCAGTTTCATTTCTTTTTATGGCTGAGTAATATTCCATTGTATATATGTGCCACATCTTCTTTATCCATTCATCTGTTGATGGACAGTTAGGTTGCTTCCATGTCCTTGCTATTGTAAATAGAGCTGCAATGAACATTTTGGTACATGACTCTTTTTGAATTATGGTTTTCTCAGGGTATATGCCCAGTAGTGGGATTGCGGGGTCGTATGGTAGTTCTATTTGTAGTTTTTTAAGGAACCTCCATACTGTTCTCCATAGTGGCTGTATCAATTTACATTATTCCCACCAGCAGTGCAAGAGGGTTCCCTTTTCTCCACACCCTCTCTAGCATTTATTGTTTCTAGAGTTTTTGATGATGGCCAATCTGACCGGTGTGTGATGATATCTCATTGTCGTTTTGATTTGCATTTCTCTAATGATTAATGATGTTGAGCATTCTTTCATGTGTTTGTTGGCAATCTGTATATCTTCTTTGGAGAAATGTCTATTTAGGTCTTCTGCCCATTGTTGGATTGGGTTGTTTGTTTGTTTGATATTGAGCTGCATGAGATGCTTGTAAATTTTGGAGATTAACCCTTGGTCAGTTGCTTCATTTGCAGATATTTTCTCCCATTCCGAGGGTTGTCTTTTCGTCTTGTTTTATGGTTTCCTTTGCTGTGCAAAAGCTTTTAAGTTTCATTAGGTCCCATTTGTTTATTTTTGTTTTTATTTCCATTTCTCTAGGAGGTGGGTCAAAAAGGATCTTGCTGTGATTTATGTCATAGACTGTTCTGCCTATGTTTTCCTCTAAGAGTTTGATAGTGTCTCGCCTTACATTTAGGTCTTTGATCCATTTTGAGTTTTCATCAAACTTATTTTCTAGAAGGCCCTGCAGAAAGCATAAGATTTTTTAAAATTCTAGAGCCCAATAAAAGGGTTAGGGGAATATTTATCACATTGCCATCTTTCTTTCCTATCTTTTTTCTCCTGATTGTATTATCTTTTCCCTCTCTAAGATGTCTTCTCTCATTTTTTTCTCAAAGACTAAATAATGAATGAAGCACTGACTAAATCTGAGACTGTAGAATGGAATAAAGAGAAAGCAACTGAGGAAAAATGTTACCTGAAAAGTAGTTGATAGGAGAAGCAGAGCTGGAATGCCTAGGTATTAGGTAGAAGAGAAATCTGGCCACAGCGAAGTTATAAATCAGTTATATCAATACAGAGTACTGAAAAACACCCAGTAAAATACAGCACCAGTAGCCCTTAGTTGCTATATATCCATAAAAATAACTAGAAATGACAATGTGGGCAAGCACATCATTTAATATTTATATTTGCAGTGCTAATGATATCAACAAACACCTTCACTATTTAGTCTTCACATCATTGCTAAATACAAAAACGTAAGAGAAGGGTCATCATATTCTCCTTGGTGTTGGCTATTCTCACGCAGCCTTATTCAGCATATCTTTCTCCATCCTCTTAGGAGACAGGTTATATACCTGACCTGCATTAGAAAAGTTAGCAAGTGAAATGAGATTTCCCTTAAGCCCCTAACAGTGTTCGTTGGAATATATTTGAAAGCTTATCCTTTAATACAGTAACATTCCTTTCTCTACAGTGTTATTACTTTGCAATTGGATCCAATCCCAACAGTCAGCAGAGAGGCACACAAGGAAATGGTACCTTGACTACCTCATGAAGAAACTTATTGGTGTTCACACACACACACACACACACACACACACATTTTCTGTATACCAAGTAGTTTACTTGGCAAACAAAAGAAGGAATCAGATCTAGACCCAGAATTTTGATGGAATTAGACCTCAGATGCATATACCCCACTACTCTCAGTGGAGTTCACCTTACGTTTATGCACCCACCATCAATCACAGATTTTCCTCATCTAGGACAACTCCCAATCATTTTCACTTTTTAAATCCTCTCTATCTTCAGAAACTAACTGAGGTTCTTTACAACCCACGAGACAGTCTAGTCCAATCCACACACAGATGTGTCTTTCTTTTCTAAACTGATGCCACTTCTAGTTATTATCAAAATCGATCACTTGCAAATGCCCCAGGCACATTCTTATGATACCTATAGAACTTTCTCTCAAATACTGTTCTATTTCATTTTAATTTGTGTAAATTGGGGCTTATTGGTTTCTTCCTATGTATATTAGTCTGCAAATAAGGTCCACGGCTATAAGCCGACTGTTATGTCACGAGTAATAGCTCCACAAAGGCATTTTCTATAGCTTCATGTGGTTATGAGCTTTACATTTTTCACTAGGGAAGCAAAGGGAAAAGGAAAGAAGAAAATATTAAAAATTCAGGAAAAGAGACAAAGGAAAAGAATAAAAGTATGCTCTAGATAAGATGCAAACTTCCTGTAAAGGCAGCACTCATGAGAACAGAGCACGGAGCTGAGAATGTATGAAGGGAATGTCATCTATAATGGCTCCTGGAGAGACAAGAATTGAGCCTCAGTGAGAATTTAGCAAAGTAATAGGGATACAGGTGCACTAATAGCTCTGGAAGCAAGGCTAGTGGAAAGGGTCTCTGTCCGCAGAGACTGTAAGTATCAGGAATGAATATGTAAAACATTGAGGTTTAGCAGGACTTTCAGTTTGCACATATAATCTCTTAAGTTGATTTCTGAATTTTTTTTTCTCCTAAACTTTCTTCCACCTTATGTTGAGACCATTTGCAAAAAGGTAAATATGGCATGTTCCTCAGACACACTGAATACTGCAGGCTCAGGTTCAGGAAAATCAGTAGGATTCCATAGACTTATGCCTTATTTGTCAACAACTCGATAGTGAAATTCTTGAGATCAGCAACTATTTTTAGTCATCTACTATGGACCGAATATTTGTGTCCCTCCAAAATTCATATGTTGAAACCTAATCCCAATGTAATGGTATTTGGAGGTGGGGCCTTTGGGAGGTAATTAGGTCACGAGGGTAGAGCCCTCATAAATAAGATTAGTGCACTTATAGGAAGAGGTCAAAAAGCTAGCTAGCTCTCTTCCCACTATGTGAGAATGCAATGAGAAATTAGCCATCTGCAAGAGGGCTCTCACCAGAACCCTGCTAGCACCCAGATCTGTCCTACAGCTTCCAGAACTAGAGAAATACATTTCTATTGTTGATAAGCTACCAGTTTGTGGTATTCTGTTATAGCAGCCGGAGGTGACTAAGACATCATTCTTATATTCCCCCCAAACCTATCACAACATTTTTCATGTGATAGATATTCAACTAATATTATGTTGATTAACTTGTCCTTGATTCTTCATGCTTACCATTTAAATGTTAGGAATATTCAATATTCTTTCCTAAATGATGTAACCTTGTCCAATTAATTTAAAAAATCATTAAAAAGCCAGTCACATTATTAATATATCTTGAGTGCAATAAAAAGTCAGGTGGGTGGAGCTGATAATACACCCAAGTCTTCTTTTTCACCATTATTTTTATACTTTTGAGCTGTGTGTGGAATTGCCTTTGAAAACATTGTGCTTCTCATTTAGATGAGCTCTGTGACATGCAGAGAAAGATGAAAAACAATCTCTGTGTGAAGTCTCATATGAGGGGTTAGTTCTAAATTTACCAGCCACTAATTCCTTTGAGTGATCATATTTGTTCTTTGATTATGCATAACCTTACTGATTTCAAAGCAAAAGAGCAGGAGGAGATGAAAATGCTTGAATCACACAACAGCCTCAGGTGGTGCCTTTGGCATTGAAGAACTGACATTCCATTTCCAAGTCTCAAAATACATGAGGCGTAACAGATTTTGGGCAAACCTGACGCAGTAGCAACAGCCTGTGGCAATCCAGGACTAAATACCAAGTGGAAGACAGTACGTTTAATGTGTATAGGAACCTATGCAGCCCAGACAGGGAGCATGAAGGAATGGAATAGGAACTCCCTGACATGGTTTCTTGGGGAAAGTTTAGTGGTGTTGCACAGGCAGTACCATGGTGGCAATGCCTCTGAACCTTGGGAAAGCTCTTTGCCAAACACGAAAGGACACTTCTTTCTTGAAGGGGATTAAAACTCACTTATTATTGACTGTATAAAGAACTTTGTTCCTACAGAGTGGCTGGAGATAGACATAAAGCAATCTGGTAAAAGACAGAAAGTTGCAGAGTATACTAGAGAAAATAAAGTCTCCCTTAGGAATTATAAAGATCAAATAAAGTCATAGGTTGAGAAAGCACATAAAGTTATACATCAAATCATTTCACTCTATAATTGTATAATTGTTCATGTTGGTTTTTTAACTAGGTTACAGTTATTTAGTGATTACTATATGCCAAGTCCTGCTCTGAATATTTCACAATGTTATTGCTTTTAAGCCTTATTGAAAATCATAGGAAATATGTACAACTATCAACCATATTTTTGAAAAACAGGAAATCAGAGCTTAGAAAAGTTAAGTAAATGGCTCAAGATCATACGGCTGCTAATTTCAAGACTGAGATTAGCCAGCTAAAGAATGTCATTTACCATTGGCTCTACAAGGATTGAGTCATTAGCCACTTCAGCTGCTGACCTCCCACGCACCCTGAAATGAGTTCAGGGTGGAGATCAGGAATGAAGCGCTCTGTGCTCTGTGGAAACTGGCAGAACAGGCCTTCAGATAGTGAGACATTTTCAGGAGGAAATTTTATGAACCCAATTTCTTGCATCTCCCCATACTTAGAAAAGCACTAAAACAATTTAACTTAGATCTGTTCCTTGTGACTGGCAGTAAGCTTCCACCGACATGTGTGCTTGATTGCATGTACCCCCTTCTCCAAAATCACATATATGCTGACCACCCCCCACCTTAACTCTTTGGAGCATTTCCTCAGAGTTATCTGAGAGGCTGTCTACTGGGCTATTGTCCTCAGTAAGGCCCCAGATAAAACTGAAACTCACAGCTCTCACGTTGTGAGTTTTTATTTCATTCGACAGACTTGAAGACAGTTCTGACGAACTCCAAACCCCATGTTCATAATTACTAACCTGGATGATCCCTAAAGCAAGAAACAGTTTTTTTTAGCATGAACTGTGATGGTCAGCAGCAAAACTATGCACCCCAGAGAGAAGTCAGATGGGACAAAATTTGTTTCTTAATAATGTGGCATTGGAGACCTCTATCAAGAATCAAGAATTGGGCTTCCCTGGTGGCGCAGTGGTTGAGAATCTGCCTGCTAATGCAGGGGACAAGGGTTCGAGCCCTGGTCTGGGAAGATCCCACATGCCGCGGAGCAACTAGGCGCATGAGCCACAATTACTAAGCCTGCGCGTCTGGAGCTTGTGCTCCGCAACAAGAGAGGCCGCGATAGTGAGACACCCGCGCACCGCGAAGAAGAGTGGCCCCCGCTTGCCACAACTAGAGAAAGCCCTCGCACAGAAACGAAGACCCAACACAGCAAAAATAAATAAATAAATAATTTAAAAAAAAAAGAATCAAGAATTATTGTGTATCCTCCTGCACTAATTGTATGTATGTATAATATGCCTCAATTAGACTTACTCAATTATAGTATGTCTCAATTTAGGTTTAGTCATTCTCCAAAAAATTATCTTTATGGATTCCTGAGTTAAAAGAGACCTACCAGATATTATCATATAAGGACACTGTGATGGTTAATTTTATGTGCAGCTTGATATGTCATGGGATGCCCAGATTAAACATTTTGTTTCTGGTGTGTCTGTGAAGGTGTTTCCCTAAGATTAACATTTGAATCAATGAACTCAGTAAATTGTCTTCCCCAATGTTGATGGGAATCATCAAATCCCCTGATGGCTTGAATAGAACAAAAGGTATAGGAAGAAGGAATTCACTCTTTTATTTTTCTGCCTCACTGCTGGAGTGAGGCATCTCATCTTATCTTCTGCTCTCAGACTGTGAGCATTATATTATCAGCATCCCTGGTTCTCAGGCTGTTGGACTTAGACTGGAATACACCATCAGCTTTCCTAGGGCTTTGGATTTCCTGGGGCTCCAGCCCACAGACTGCAGATCATGGGACTTCTAAGCCACCATAATCATGTGAGCCAATTCCTCATAATAAATGTATCTATCTGGCATCTATTTATCTGTCTATCTAGCTATCTATCTATCCCATCTATCTATCTATCTTTTATCTACTATTGGTGTGTGTGTATATATATATAAACTCCTCTTGGTTTTGTTCCTCTGGAGAACTCTGACTAATACAGACACTTAAGTTAGGGGATAAAGATTTTGATGCCCAGAGAAGATAAAGTTGAGTAAAGAACAACCTGTGCAGAATCCTGCCTTAGCAAGGCTTTCTTTGTTTTTTTCCCTGGGATTGCTGTGAGCTACACTTACAAATGTGAGCAGTGAGTCTGTATCATTGAAAAGAAAGGCTGCTGTGCTTTGTAGTTCATAGCAATTCAATGAGAAAGAAATTTCACATCTTTTATCCCCTTGTGAAAACAAACTGCCTTAATGTTACTAAACATTAAGACCGGGGTCCCAGGGTATAAAAGTGTCCTGACATTGGTGAGTTGTATTACAGTCTTCAAATCTTCTTGCCAACTGGTTTTGGAATACATTGCATTCTTACATTAATTTATCTATTCATTCATTTAGTCATTTCAGAACAACATGTGGAATGCCTACTCCATGCCAGACATGTTTTACATGTTAACAAGGAAGGGATGTGCAAATAGGCAAATTCCTTGTGCTGGGAAACACATCAACAAATAAACATGACATATTTTATCAGTTATAAGTGATAAGAGAATGAAAAACCTGGGAAAAGAAAGAGAGGGCATCTAGAAGGTTGGGAGTGTGTTTTAAAATAAGGTGTTCACTTATTTACAAAACAGAAACAGACTCTCAGACATAGAAAACAATCTTATGGTTACCAAAGGGGAAAGGGAGGGGGGATAAATTAGGAGTTTGGAATTAACAGATACACAACTACTATATATAAAATAGATAAGCAACAAGGACCTACTGTATAGCACACGGAACTACATTCACTATCTTGTAATCCCCTATAATGGAAAAAAATCTGAAAAAGAATGTATATATATATTATATATATATTTTTTATACATATGTAGCTAATTCACTTTGCTGTACACCTGAAACTAACACAACATTGTAAGTCAGCTATACTTCAAGTAAAAAATTTTAAAAAGAAAAATAAAAAGTAAAATAAGGTGTTTAGAGATGGCCTGGCTGAGGAAGTAGCACTTGAGTAACGTCATGAATAAGGCAAAGGAGTAAGGGAGCACATCTCTGGGGTGTGAACATTCCAGACTAAAAAAAACTCACGAACACCTTGAAGAGAAACCTACTAAGTGTATCTAAGGTTCTGGGAGGAATCTGGAGTGCTAGGGCAAAGCAAGAAATAAGAAATGAAGTCAGAGTAATGACCAGGGGCCAGATTACCAACAGCCTTGCACACTGTGGATTTTGTTCTAAGAGTGACAAGAAGTCATGGGGAGTTTTGAGTAGGGTATGGAAAGTTCTGATTTGTGTTTAAAAAAAGAACATTTTTATTGTGTAGGATAGATTGTACTCTGTATAAATTAGGTCTCTACAATTCTGAAGTTAAAGACAAACTCATCACTTGCCCTTTAGAAGGACATTCGTGTTATTTTTAAGTAGAATTATGTATACATGATTGTCATTTGCTCTGTTGTTCAAGGTTTTTTTTTTCTTTCAGTTTTATTGACTGCAGCATACATACAGAAAAGTGCATAAATCAAAATGTATAGTTTAATGAATTGTCACAAGGTGAATAAAGCTGCATAGCTATTATCTAGGTCAGGAAATGAACTATTTCCATTACTTTCAGGAACTCCATTTGTGACCTCTCCCAATCATATGCCTTCCCTCCTCCCAAAGGGACTACGATCCTGACTTCTAAAATCATAGATTGGATCTGTCCATTTAAAAAATATGTAGAGATGGAATCATCTATTATGCACTATTTGGGCCTTGGTTTCTTTTGCTCAATGTTGTATTTGTAGGATCTTGGCATTATAAATCCATCTCCAATGCATCTTCATTTTCTATCTTATTAATGTATCTTATCATTAGTATTTTTCCTCTATATTCTTTTAAGTTCTCTTTTTAATGTCAGAAGGTCTATTTCCTTTTCTCTCTCATTCCTAAAGTGTAGTCCTTTTGGATCCTGAACTAAATCCTGGAGCGCCTACCACAGCCTCTCATCCTTAGTGGGCTCTGGAGTCCAAGTTTTGTCCTTGCTGTACATGAACCTGTCAAATGCTCTGCTTGGCTTCTCAGTCTCTCAGTAATCTCCTCTCTAATTGTCATTTGCCCCTGGGAAATATATAGCCCCATAGTCTGGGCTTATCTCCATGGTACTTCCTTTTCTTCTCTCCTAGATCTTGGCCTTGCAATTCCTCTCTATCTTGGGAAATCTTTGGTATCACCAAACAGATTATTTTGTTGTTCCAAATTTTCTCATTCTCCTGAACGAGAAGGTAGATATGAACAAGTGAGTTCACTTTTACCACCATATTTTGATAAAGTTTTGATCATTTTTTAAGGTAGCTAATATTCTGAATGCCTTGAATTTACTATAACTATTGTCATCAATTTAAAATTCTATAGATTATTTTTAAATGGAAACCTCTTCATTCACAAATGTAGCAGCCCTACCAAACAATTAAAAACTAAACAAAGAATAAATTATAAAGGTTTATTTCACTAATTCTTTTCCAGAAAAGCTCTAGGAAATCACATATAGGATTTCTAAATGCTGAATTTAAAATTATATTTCCTTGAAAAGAAATGCAGACTTTTAGCATAATTACTGCAAAGTATTTTTTATCACTCAGAAAGAAACCAAATACTTACTCTAAACCAATGTGACTTGAAGAAAGGTAAATCTTATACCCTAACAACTGAGAAAAGATCTTGGAGAAATTACTCCAATTTAGATGAATTGTGTTTATAAAGTTATTTTACTTCCCTTATTAAATTTTTTTCTAACTTCATAACTAAAGGAAGATAAGTGACTTCCCCATGTCACACAGCAAATAAGTAACAGAGACGGACCCCAAACTCTCCTTCTTGCTATAAGTGTTCTCAAGTGTCTCACACCTTCCCCAGCCCTTCTTTAACTCTTAGTTCATGTCTAGTTACTATGTTCTCCCCTCCTTATATTTACTAACAAAATTTCTTAAAGTGAAAAAACAACAATTATTTTTGAACTTCTTCAATCCCTGTGTTCACAGTCTGAATGACTAAGGATTGTTCATATTTCCAAGTTTTTGGAATTTTGTGAAACTAAACAAACTAAAAATAAATAACTTAAGTCAATGGGTCAAGATATTAAAAAATGAATTTCTATATTAGCTGAATGGTTGTATGGAATTACTTCAAAATTACCTTCCAAGTTCAGTACTGTGTAATGTTATAACTATCTTCAAATTGTCTTATTATTTAAAAACAACTTAAAAAATAATTTTAAAACATTCAAAATATTTTTATAACAGTGACTATTTTTTTCAAAAATATGTAATGTTAATATGAAAACGACTGTCAAACCTTTTTCAAGATGAATATAAAGACACCACAAAGCTCTATGACTAGTGTCTCTATTTGCCACTTACATTTCTCTTTCAAAATATATGTAATTTGTTTTTCTATAAATAGTCCATCTTTTGAGTCCAGCCAATATGGTATCTAATAATGGCTCTCTGACATCAATCAGCAGTGCATTTCTCTGAAGGAAATGATGTAGTCTATGTGCAATGCCTATTGTCTCTTTGTGGTGCATAGTGTATATGTGGTAATTAAAGCAAGCAGCTAGTGTAATCATGGGTTATTAGGAGGAAATGCTTGTGACTAGAATAAAAGATGATTGTTGTATTAATATTTCAGGTGGCAGAATCTGTCTGAAAGGAAGCTATTTCTGGAAGGATTCTGGGACTCCATCTTTTAGATGCATATGCTAATCCCAAACCCCGTAACTAAAAACCAGACTATATTTATCCAGTATGAACCTGAATGACTTTTCCTACAGATTACTTGAGACTCATTTAATATAGAGAGAAGAAGGAGAAAGGGTAGAGTATGATACTGTAAGAGGAGCATCGGATCAATCAAATAAATACTGAACCCTTCTCACTATACACAAAGCAACATACTAGATAGATGCTATTGGTTATAGACAGAGATATTGAAAGCTCTGTCTGACCTCAGAGGGCTTGTATTAGCAAGGAGGCAAGACTATGCATATGTTTTTTAATTGAATATCACAGTATAATGTTGTATTAGTTTTCTAATGCTGCTGTGACAAATTACCACCAACAGTGGCTTAAAACAACACTAATATATTATCTTACAGGTCTGTAGCTTTGAAGTCTCAACAGACTAAAATAAAGAAATCTCCAAGGCTGCATTCATTTTTGGAAGTTCTAGGGTAGAATTTGTTTCATTGCTTTTTCCAGTTTCCAAAGCTGTCCATATTCATCTGCTGGGAACAACATTACTCTATCTTCAAAGTTTACAACATTGGATTTCTCTCTCACCCTTCCCCCATCATTGCATTTCCATCTGCCATCAGAGGAGAAAGGTTCTTCACTTTTAAGGACTCATGTGGTAAAATTGGGCTCACTTGGATAATCCAAAGTAATCTTTCTCAATGTTCTTAACCTTTATTGTAATTGCAAAGTCCCTTTTGCTGTGTATGGTGACATATTCATAGGTTTCGGGGGTTAGTTCATGGACATCTTTGGGGGCCATTATTCTGCCTACCATAACTACTGAAAAAGTAGTTTAAAAACTAAAACTTAAATTAAGATTCAGAGAAAGAAGAGAGATCATGTGGGCAAGATGCTAAGGGAAAGGTTTATCAAGAAGGTGGGGAATAAATTGATCTTTGAAAAGTAGGTTATTTGTTTCTTGATGTTTTCTTCCAGAAAATCAATTATTTCATCAAGATTTGCCAAGTTATTTGCATAGATGATAATATTATTCATGCTATCTCAATTTATCCTCAAAACAACCTCATCAGGGAGGTATTATTATCATCCCTGTTATATAGTTGAAGAAAAATTAGGTTAAGAAAATTACCCCAAATCACATTCTTTGTATAAATTGAAACTAAATGGAAACCTACATAATTGGCACCCATATCGACACTTAACCATCATACTGTATACCTCTTGTTTTATATTTTCCTTCAAATGTCTTTTGTTGTAGTATTTTCCTTCTTAAAACCAGGTTTATGTTTATATTTTATAGCTGAAATTATACATTCTATACTTTTTGTTTGCTTATATTTTGTTTGCTTTGTTTATGTTATTTTCAAATGTATTGATTTCTCCTTTCATGTTTATAATTTTCTTACTCATTTTTTCTTAAAAAATATTTTTTCTTCTAACATCTTGTGTTGAATTCTTAATTATTTTCTTCAAAAAGTGTTAAAGCATGGAATTAGGTTCTAAATATAAATTTTACAATATCTCAAAAATATTGCAATTCAGTATTTTTGTTTTAATTGTTTTAAGAAAGTCAGTAATTGAGTTTTTGGCAATGGTAATTCCCACGGCAGAAAAATAAAAATCAACAAAGAACTAAGAAAATAAATGATCTTTCCACCTAGACACCCAGAGATCTTGATAGTTCTGATGGTAAATAGCTTCTAAGACTCCAGGACTCTTTTATTTTTTTGGCATATATTTACAAAAATAAGTTAATAAGATGTAAAAAGTTTATAATTTTTAATTTTTCTTGTAGAAATATATTAAAGGTATGTTATGTCAACAAATCTTTTTATGTCATCATTTTTGCTGATTGCATAGTAGGCCTTTAACGAGGATAGTATAATGTATTTGTCTAATCCTCTATAGTGAGGCTGTTTTTTTCCCAATTTTGGATTACTATAAACAACACAGCAATGAACATCTATATACTTCTAGATCAACTATCTATCTATCAATCTGTCTATGTGTCTATCTGTTCTCTCCATATATCTTATTCGCCTGTTTGATTATATCCTTTGTAAGGGAACATAGTATATGTTTTTAAGTATGTGAGTTTTGGTCTCAGTTTTCCTGGAACTGAATCTCTCTCCACAAATTATTATGTGAGTTTTGGCTAGTTGTTTAACCCCACTGTGACTCAGTTTTCTCATGTATGGCCAAATAATAGGCTTGACCTCTTTTTTGGATTTCCTTCCCATTTAGGTCACAGTGCATTGAGTAGAGTTCCCTGTGCTATACAGTATGTTCTCATTAGTTATCTATTTTATACATAGTATCAATAGTGTATATGTGTCAATCCCAACCTCCCAATTTCTCTCACCCCCTCCTTCCCCCTTGGTATTCATATATTTGTTCTCTACATCTGTACCTCTATTTCTGCTTTGCAAATAAGTTCATCTATACCATTTTTCTAGATTTCACATATACGTGTTAATATATGATATTTATTTTTCTCTTTCTGACTTCCTTCACTCTGTATGACACTCTCTAGGTTCATCCATGTCTCTACAAATGACCCATTTTCAGTCCTTTTTATGGCTGAGTAATATTCCATTGTATATATGTACCACATCTTCTTTATCCACTTCTCTGTTGATGGACATTTAGGTTGCTTCCATGGGACAATCACCTCTGAGCATCTCATTTGAACTGAATGGGCTCCAACCATGTTCTGGTTATTACGTTTTCATTAAAAAAATGTGCCAGTGCTTAAGAGCTTGAAAAACATTTTATCATGCTTATGGAGTCTGCATGTCAGGAATCCAGGCAGAGGTCCTCACATTGAGACCCTAGCTGGAAAGTCTTAACAATAGTTTGAGGCACTCTATATCTGGGTGCTGAAATTATTGACTGGCACCTTTATTCTCAACTGACAGTTGCTGTCAGCTGTAGTCTGGGACCTCAGCTGGGCTTGTCAACTGAAGCATCTTCACAAGTTCTCTCCATGATGGCCTCAGGGTGGTCAGAATTTTTATGTGGCCACTCAAGGTGCCATAACATATGTCTCAAGGAAAAAAGCAGAAGTTTCACTGCTTTTCGGGACCTAGTAGTATATGACCTAGGAGTCATATAACATCATCTCTGCTGTATTCTATTGATTGAGTTAGTCACAACGTCATTCAGATTAAAGGGGAAAAGATAAAGACTCCATTTCTCAAAGGTAGGGTGGCAACATTAACTATTAATGTAGATGGCCATGTGGATTGGGAGATGTTATAGTTACCTTTGGAAAATATTAGCTGTCAACCTTTCCTATTTATATGCAAGCATATATTTGATTCCAGGGGACATCTGAATGGATAGGTCTTATTTCTATATTTCTGCCTGGGATCTCACTTTCTTCACTAGGGAGAAGGTACCTTGTGGAGAAGAGGGTCTTCATATTTAGAGAATATGCATCTGAGAGAAATGGTTACTGGATGAAATACCAAAGAAGAAAGTTAGAGTCTAACGTGCCTTCTGGTATCATAAATGTCACAGCAGTAGGCAATATAGAACAGGGGCAGTGACTCTAAGAATGCCATAAGATTTCTTAAAACTTTGAATGTCTCTGTGTTTGTTGCTATGTTCTTCTGACTGTTTCTCCAGAAGGATTTGAAGTAAGAACCTTAAAACCAAAAAGGCAAGTATTTGTCTTTGAACATACCAAGAAAACATTGAACTGGAGAAATGATAAACCACTGAGGAGGCAAATGTGGGAAGGAAAGGAGCCCCAAGAGAAAGGCTGTGTAGCATCAGCTGCTAAAGAGGAAAAAAAAAAACAGTCTGGGTCCACAGAGACTACACGGGGGAAAAGAAAAGCCCAGGAAACTGGCCTTCACCTTAGATGTGGCCCAGGGGATTTTACAATCTGAAATCCCTAGAAAGGTGATAGCAAACCTGCTGTTAACTATGCCAGCTAAATCAAGACGATCCAAAATTTAAAAAATGAAAAATACCAGGATGTAAACAAGAAACTGTTTGCAACGGCCAAAATGTGATTATGATTCTTTTCTCTTGGGTCCTTCCATTGGTTTTATTTTCTCCATCCCCTCTCTCTTTTCTAAACCCCTCACTATTTTTGTTTAGTCTTAAGTCATTTTTAGTACCTGCTCTCCTTTTACACTTAGTGAAGGTAGAAAGAAAAAGGAAAATATTAAAGATCATCTAATTCAACACTCTAATTTTAACAAAAACAAAGCAGCCGCAGGGAGGGAGTGACAGGCTCGGAGTCAACATGGATTATTGGTAGCAGCAGAGTTGTGGCTGCAAGTAGCTCTACTGACCCTTCATGTGTTTCTCTGTATATGAGACTGCCTCTCTGGCCTACCTTGAGGCTGAAGTCCCAGACAAGAAAAACTGTCCCTGTGTCAATTTTAGTTCTCTGGAAAACTGATGCCAAGACACAATGAAAAGGGCATGGGATTTTTGAGGGGAGGTGCCATGAAGAATGAATAAGAATAAATGAGGGGGGTGTTGTTTGGTTCACAGTGTCAACCTGACACTGTGAAGGAGAGAGGGGAAAAGGAGGAAGAGACTCTGATTGCTATAGAGTTCTGGGAAAATGGCAATCAGGTTGATGGAGTGCCTTAGAGCAAAGATTAACAATTAGAGGAGTCCCACATTAGGCAGAAATGGCTTGGCTCTAATATTACCAGGCATTATTCAGCCATTGGCTGAGAACAGCCTGGGGTGACAGGGACAGGAGGAGTGGAGGTGTGTGGGGGGAGATGGGAAAAAGAAGAGTAGTGAGAGCAATGCA
Source organism: Physeter macrocephalus (assembly GCF_002837175.3). Taxonomy (NCBI): domain Eukaryota; kingdom Metazoa; phylum Chordata; class Mammalia; order Artiodactyla; family Physeteridae; genus Physeter; species Physeter macrocephalus. The sequence continues at coordinate 55,524,213 of NC_041220.1, forward strand.
GTGGATCCCAAAAGTGTGGCAGCTGCAGGCTTTTGGTTAACTACACTTCTTTCAGCAGATCTCTTTTTAAGCAGATCTGAGTCATACCCTCCTATGACTGCCTCAGTTCTCTTCTATATAACTTACTTCAAATAGGACTATAGTAAGGTGGATAAGTCAATTAGTTGTCTATTGCTGTGTAACAAATTACCACAAACAGTGGCTTAAAACAGCATATAGTTATATCTCATAGTTTCTGTGGGTTAAGAGTCTGTGCACAACTTACTTTGATCATCTGCAAGGCTGCAATCCAAGTGTTGGCTTGGGCTGGGTTCTCATCTGAGGCTCAAATGGGGAAGGACCTGCTTCCAAGTTCATATGGCTGTTGGAAGAATCTAAATTCTTACAGATTGTCAGAGTGAAAGCTTCATTTTCTTGCTGGCTGTTGACTGGAGACTATACCCTCAGGTCCTTCTTTGTGCCTTTTTCTACAAGGCAGCTCTCAACAAGTCAGCTCACCTTTTCAAAGTTAGCAAGGGAGAAATTCTTACAACAAGATGGACGTTACAATCTTATATAAAGTAATGATGTACATATAATCACACATATTCCAACATCTTTGTTGTATTCTGGTCAGAAGCAAGTCCCAGGTCCCACTCATACTCAAGGGGAGGGATAGAGGAGGGCATGAGTATCAGGAGGTGGGGATAGCTGGGGACATCTTAGAATCTTTCTGCTACAGTTGGAGGCTCTATTTTTTGGGCCCAAAGGGCTGTTGAACATTTATATACATGAGCATTTGGGTTCTGTCCCAGAAGACTTAAACATTGAGAAATTCACACATAGAGGTGTTCATGATCTCAAATTATTTTAAACATTCCTGCATAGGACTAGTTCATTCATATATATATATATATATATATATATATATATGGGGAAGTTGGGAGACACTGAATATGTCTGTTTGCTAAAGACTGAACATATTTTTTCCAGCCTGCAAAATACTCTTTCACTTAGATTCATCCTAACTTGAGCACGTCACTTAATGTTCCTTTTTTTTTTTTTTTTTTAATTATTTTTTAATTTTATTTATTTATTTTTTTGTGGTACGCGGGACTCTCACTGTTGCGGCCTCTCCTGTTGTGGAGCACAGGCCCTGGATGCGCAGGCTCAGCGGCCATGGCTCATGGGCCCAGCTGCTCTGTGGCATGGGGGATCCTCCTGGACCGCGGCACGAACCTGTGTCCCCTGCATCGGCAGGCAGACTCTCAACCACTGCGCCACCAGGGAAGCCCTCCTTTTTATTTTTTTTAATGGTTTGGTTTAGGCCATGTCATCAGAAACACAAGCAATTTTAAGATGAAGTCACTTGAAAACATGTCCTCCCTGAAGCTAACCATCAATAATCAGTCTCAACAGAGATGACTTTTTTTTGAATTTTATTTTACTTATTTTTTTATACAGCAGGTTCTTATTAGTCATCCATTTTATAAACATCAGTGTATACATGTCAATCCCAATCTCCCAATTCATCCCACCTTCACCCCCACCCACCGCTGCTTTCCACCCTTGGTGTCCATACATTTGTTCTCTACATCTGTGTCTCAATTTCTGCCCTGCAAAAAGGTTCATCTGTACCATTTTTCTAGAGTCCACATATATGCATTAATATATGATATTTGATTTTCTCTTTCTGACTTACTTCACTCTGTATGAAAGTCTCTAGATTCATCCAAGTCTCTACAAATAAACGAATTTAGTTACTTTTTATGGCTGAGTAATATTCCATTGTATATATGTACCACATCTTCTTTATCCATTCATCTGTTGATGGGCATTTAGGTTGCTTCCATGACCTGACTATTGTAAATAGTGCTGCAATGAACATTGGGGTGCATGTGTCTTTTTGAATTATGGTTTTCTCTAGGCATATGCCCAGTAGTGGGACTGCTGGGTCATATGGTAATTCTATTGTTAGTTTTTTTTTTTTTTTTTTTTTTTGCACAGGCTCCGGACACGCAGGCCCAGCGGCCATGGCTCACGGGCCCAGCCGCTCCACGGCATGTGGGATCTTCCCGGACCGGGGCACGAACACGTGACCCCTGAATCGGCAGGCAGACTCTCAACCACTGCGCCACCAGGGAAGCCCTATTGTTAGTTTTTTTAAGGAACCTCCATACTGTTCTCCATAGTGGCTGTATCAATTTACATTCCCACAAACAGTGCAAGAGGATTCCCTTTTCTCCACACCCTCTCCAGCATTTGATGTTTGTAGATTTTCTGATGATGCTTATTCTAACTGGTGTGAGGTGATACCTCATGGTAGTTTTGATTTGCATTTCTCTAATAATTAGTGATGCTGAGCAACTATTCATGTGCTTCTTGGCCATCTGTAAGTCCTCTTTGGAGAAACGTCTATTTATGTCTTCTGACGATTTTTGGATTGGGTTATGTGTTCTTTTAGTATTGAGCTGCATGAGCTGTTTATATATTTTGGATTACTCCTTTGTCCATTGATTCAGTTGCAAATATTTTTTCCCATTCTCAGGGTCATCTTTTCGTCTTGCTTGTAGTTTCCTTTGCTTTGCAAAAGCTTTTAAGTTTCATTAGGTCCCATTTGTTTAGTTTTGTTTTTATTTCCATTACTCTAGGAGGTGGATCAAAAAAGATCTTGCTGTGATTTATGTCAGAGTGTTCTTCCTATGTGTTCCTCTAAGAGTTTTATGTTGTCCAGTCTTACATTTAGGTCGCTAATCCATTTTGAGTTTATTTTTGTGTATGGTGTTAGGGAGTGTTCTAATTTCATTCTTTTACATGTAGCTGTCCAGTTTTCCCAGCACCACTTACTGAAGAGACTGTATTTTCTCCATTGTATACACTTGCCCCCTTTGTCATAGATTAGTTGACCATAGGTACACACCTATGGGTTTATCTCTGGGCTTTCTATCCTGTTCCATTGATCTATATTTCTGTTTTTGTGCCAGTACCATATTGTCTTGATTACTGTAACTTTGTAGTATAGTCTGAAGTCAGGGAGTCTGATTCCTCCAGCTACGTTTTTTTCCCTCAAGACTGCTTTGGCTATTCGGGGTCTTTTGTGTCTCCACACAAATTTTAAGATTTTTTACAGAACTCTTGATGAGTTCTGTAAAAAATGCCATTGGTAATTTGATAGGGATTGCACTGAATCTGCAGATTGCTTTGGGTAGTATAGTCATTTTCACAATATTGATTCTTCCAATCCAAGGACAAGGCATATCTCTCCATCTGTTGATACCATCTTTAATTTCTTTCAGAGTGTCTTATAGTTTTCTGCATACAGGTCTTTTGTCTCCCTAGGTAGGTTTATTCCTAGGTATTTTATTCTTTTTGTTACAATGGTTAATGGGAGTGTTTCCTTAATTTCTCTTTCAGATTTTTCATCATTAGTGTATTGGAATGCAAGAGATTTCTGTGCATTAATTTTGTATCCTGCAACTTTACCAAATTCATTGATTAGCTCTAGTAGTTTTCTGGTGGCATCATTAGGATTCTCTATGTATAGTAACATGTCATCTGCAAACAGTGACAGCTTTACTTCTTTTCTGATTTGGATTCCTTTTATTTCTTTTTCTTCTCTGATTGCCATGGCTAAGACTTCCAAAGCTATGTTGAGTAATAGTGGCGAGATTCGACATCATTGTCTTTTTCCTGGTCTTAGAGGAAATGCTTTCAGTTTTTCACCATTGAGAATGATGTTTGCTGTGGGTTTGTCATATATAGCCTTTATTAAGTTGAGGTAAGTTCCCTCTATGCCCACTTTCTGGAGAATTTTTATCATAAATGGGTGTTGAATTTTGTCAAAAGCTTTTTCTGCATCTATTGAGATGATCATATGGTTTTTATTCTTCAGTTTGTTAATATGGTGTATCACATTGATTGATTTACATATATTGAAGAATCCTTGCATCCCTGGGATAAACCCCACTTGATCAGGGTGTATTATCATTTTAATGTGTTATTGGATTTTGCTTGTTAATATGTTGTTGAGGATTTTTGCATTTATATTCATCAGTGATATTGTTCTGTAATTTTCTTTTTTTCTAGTATCTTTGTCTGGTTTTGGTATCAGGGTGATGGCGGTCTCGTCGAATGAGTTTGGGAGTGTTCTTTCCTCTGCAATTTTTTGGAAGAGTTTGAGAAGGATGGGTGTTAGCTCTTCTCTAAATGTTTGATAGAATTCACCTGTGAAGCCATCTGGTCCTGGACTTTTGTTTTTTGGAAAATTTTTGATCACAGTTTCAATTTCATTACTTGTGATTGGTCTGTTTATATTTTCTTTTTCTTCCTGGTTCAGTCTTGGAAGGTTATACCTTTCTAAGAATTTGTCCATTTCTTCCAGGTTGTCCATGTTATTGGCATAGAGTTGCTTGTAGTAGTCTCTTAGGATGCTTTGTATTTCTGCAGAGTCTGTTGTAATTTCTCCCTTTTCATTTCTAATTTTGTTGATTTGAGTCCTCTCCCTCTTTTTCTTGATGAGTCTGGCTAATGGTTTATCAATTTTGTTTATTTCTCAAAGAACCAGATTTTAGTTTTATTGATCTTTGCTATTGCATTTTTGCTTCTATTTCATTTATTTCTGCTCTGATCTTTATGATTTCTTTCCTTCTGTTAACTTTGGGTTTTGGTTGTTCTTCTTTCTCTACTTCCTTTAGGTGTAAGGTTAGATTGTTTATTTGAGATTTTCTGTTGTTTCCTGAGGTAAGCTCGTATAGCTATAAACTTCCCTTTTAGAATTGCTTTTGCTGCATCCCATAGGTTTTGGATCATCGAGTTTTCATTATCATTTGTCTCTAGGTATTTTTTGATTTCCTCTTTGATTTCTTCAGTGATGCCTTGGTTATTTAGTAACATATTGTTTACCCTCCATGTGCTTGTATTTTTTACGTTTTTTCCCTGTAACTGATTTCTCATCTCATAGCATTGTGGTCAGAAAAGATGCTTGATATGATTTCAATTTTCTTAAATTTACTGAGGCTTGATTTGTGACCCAAGATGTGATCTATCCTGGAGAATGTTCCATGCACACTTGAGAAGAAAGTGTAATCTGCTGTTTTTGATGGCATTTCCTATAAATATCAGTTAAGTCTATCTGGTCTATTGTGTCATTTAAAGCTTGTGTTTCCTTATTAATTTTCTCTTTGGATGATCTGTCCACTGGTGTAAGTAAGGTGTTAAAGTCCCCCACTATTATTGTGTTACTGTTGATTTCCTCTTTTAGAGCTGTTAGCAGTTGCCTTATGTATTGAGGTACTCCCATGTTGGGTGCATATATATTTATAATTGTTATATCTTCTTCTTGGATTGATCCCTTGATCATTATGTAATGTCCCTCCTTGTCTCTTGTAACATTCTTTATGTTAAAGTCTATTTTATCTTATATGAGTATTGCTACACCAGCTTTCTTTTGATTTCCATTTGTATGGAATATCTTTTTCCATCACCTCACTTTCAGTCTGAATGTGTCCCTAGGTCTGAAGTGGGTCTCTTGGAAACAGGATATACATGGGTCTTGTTTTTGTATCCATTCAGCAATCCTGTGTCTTTTGGTTGGAGCATTTAATCCATTCACGTTTAAGGTAATTATCGATATGTATGTTCCTATTACCATTTTCTTAATTGTTTTAGGTTTGTTTTTGTAGGTCCTTTTCTTCTCTTGTGTTTCCCACTTAGAGAAGTTCCTTTAGCATTTGTTGTAGAGCTGGTATGGTGGTGCTGAATTCTCTTAGCTTTTGCTTGTCTGTAAACTTTTTGATTTCTCCATCGAATCTGAATGAGATCCTTGCTAGTAGAGTGATGTTGGTTGTCAGTTCTTCCCTTTCATCACTTTAAATATATCATGCCACTCCCTTCTGGCTTGTAGAATTTCTGCTGAGAAATCAGCTTTTAACCTTTTGGGAGTTCCCTTGTATGTTATTTGTCCCTTTTCCCTTGCTGCTTCCAATAATTTCTCTTCGCCTTTAATTTTTGCCAATTTAATTACTATGTGTCTCTGCATGTTTCTCCTTGGGTTTATCCTGTATGATACTCTCTGCACTTCCTGGACTTGGGTGGCTATTTCCTCTCCCATGTTAGGGAAGTTTTCAACTATAATCTCTTCAAATATTTTCTCAGGTCCTTTCTCTCTCTCTCTTCTCCTTCTGGGACCCCTATAATACAAATGTTGTTGCGTTTAATGTTGTCCCAGAGGTCTCTTAGGCAGTCTTCATTTCTTTTCATTCTTTTTCTTTATTCTGTTCTGCAGCAGTGAATTCCACCGTTCTGTCTTCCAGGTCACTTATCAATTCTTCTGCCTCAGTTATTCTGCTATTGATTCTCTCTCGTGTATTTTTCATTTCAATTACTGTGTTGTTCATCTCTGTTTGTTTGTTCTTTAATTCTTCTAGGTCTTTTTTAAACATTTCTTGCATCTTCTCAATCTTTGCCTCCATTCTTTTTCCGAGGTCCTTGATCATCTTCACTATCATTACTCTGAAATCCTTTTCTGGAAGGTTTCTTATCTCCACTTCATTTAGTTGTTTTTCTCAGCTTTATCTTGTTCCTTCATCTGGTACATAGCCCTCTGCTTTTTCATCTTGTCTATCTTTCTGTGAATGTGGTTTTTGTTCCACAGGCTGCAAGATTGTTGTTCTTCCTGCTTCTGCTGTCTGCCCTCTCCACTTAACGTTCTTGAGCTTCAGTTTCCACACTCTCATTAACTCCTGCTCCCATCTCAGGAGAATTGGCCCCTGAAGTTTTTCCCTCAGCCATAAAAGATTTCCTCAAATATATGCATGACTTTGCAATCACCTTATTCAAGGCATTGCTCAAAAGACACTTTCTCAATGAAGTCTATCCCACTAATTTATTTTAAATTGCAACCCACCAGTTCCTTTAACACTCTTTTTTTTTTTTTTTTGCGGTATGCAGGCGTCTCACTGCCGTGGCCTCTCCCATTGTGGAGCACAGGCTCCGGACGCACAGGCTCAGCGGCCATGGCTCATGGGCCCAGCCGCTCCACGGCATGTGGGATCTTCCTGGACAGGGGCACGACCCCATGTCCCCTGCATTGGCAGGTGGACTCTCAACCACTGCACCACCAGGGAAGCCAACACTCTTGATTCTATTTACCATGCTCAACTTTTGTTTGTTGCCATAATACTTATGGCTGAGTATACCAAATGTTACTCATTTATTAGGCTTCTTTTTTATTGTCTATCTATGCTCTAGAATATAAGCTCCACAATAGCATAGATCTTTGTCAGTTTCATTCATTCATGTAGTTCAAGTACCTAGAGAAACAATGTCTGGAAGATAGTAGGCACTCAACAAAAATTACTCATGGAATGAATTAATGTCTTAAAACAACTCTCTGGGATCGGTATTATTATTACTACCTTTAGCTTGCAAGTGAGAAAACTGATGCACAAAGAGGTAAGCAATTTTCCCATATTTTTCAATTAATAAATGACAGAACTTAGAGTCAAGTGCAGATAGTATGATTACAAAATCTGAGCTCAAAAAATAATGTGCAATGGTGCCTACACTGAGGAAAAGAAAAGCTGATATGCAAAACTGTAACTGTCATATTACCTATAAAGACAAAGATATTTCTTAAAAATTTCAGTTTTTTATCCCATTATCAGTTTTCAAGAACCTTAAGCTCAGAATTTGTAGAAAAATACAATATAACAGCAAATGATCCTGTCACATGGATGCATATTTTGCTTTTAAGTATTGTTAAGTTTTACATTCAAATAATATAAGCGATATTTCCCCTCAGAATTCTAACATTTTTCCTTAGCAATTGAAAATCTGAATACTGGAGAGCAAGCAAATATTATTAATAATGTTCCTTTTAGTGCATCTTTCTAGATGACTCCTTAGCAAGGAGAATGAGCAAATTTAAGTAAATGACTGTTCAGATGTTCCCAGGCGCTTTATAGATCTCAATATTTGGCCTAGTTCATTACATTTAACGGATCTTACTCTCTTTCACTAAAATACTCCTTTTAGTTAAGTTTGACATCAAAATCTGAGTCAAAATTATCCAAGATTGGGCTTCCCTGGTGGCGCAGTGGTTGAGAGTCTGCCTGCTGATGCAGGGGACATGGGTTTATGCCCTGGTCCGGGAGTATCTCACATGCTGCGGAGCGGCTGGGCCCGTGAGCCATGGCCATTGAGCCTGCGTGTCCGGAGAATGTGCTCTGAAACAGGAGAGGCCACAGCAGTGAGAGGCCCGAGTAGCGCAAAAAAAAAAAAAAATTATCCAAGATTGACCTTGAAGAAAACCATAAAAATAATTGACATGATCTAATCAGGGAATTCCTGAGTAAGTTGGTTACCATTATGAAAGCTTTCAATAAAAATGTTTCACAGGATAGTTTTCATAAACCTGAGAAATCATGATAGTCACAACAGAAGAATCCTGGTTTAGGAGACAAGAGACCCAGTCCTGGAGCTGCTATTGTCTTGTAATGTGGCCTTGTGTAAATAATTTTCCTCCCTGGGCCTCTGATATTTCATCTATTGGGAAGAGTTACAGTATAATCTTTACTGTGACTTCTAGCCTTTATGTATGAATTTGTGAAAAATAAGAAATCCACTTTTAACAGTGCAAGTATATGAAGCAGCGTTCCTTGCTGAGACTGTGATTTGAAGTCTGCTACCCTAGAATCCTGAATCTGAGTGTGTCTGAAGAACTGGTGAGATGTCCCTAAGTGTTTATTGACTTCATTTATGTTATACGAATAATGGAAGAGACCTCAAGGAGGAAAATTTTGTGTACCTTCCCTACATACTGTCTCAGTTGGCCATTACCAACAATAACTCCATATAATAAAATCCCAAAATACAGTGACTTACAATAATAAACATTTATTCATATGACCACAGGTCAAGAGGTTGAATGCAGTCTGAGCTGATCTAAGCTTCTCCATTAAGTGGTCTACTTCAGGCTGTGGATAAGCTGAGCCTACCTCCAGGTTGTCAGTTGGGCTCAGATTTATTCCATGTGGTTTGTTCTAGGGAACAGGTTGATGGGACATCAGTTAGTATGAAAAATTCTTCTCATGGCAAATTCCCAGAGCAAAACAGACAAGCCAAACCATGCAAGGTCATTTAAGTCTTCTGCCTCTGCTACCTATGTCAATATCACATTGGCCAGTGCAAGTCAAGTGGCCAAGCCTAAAGTCATTAGGATAGGAAATGTACTCTGTCCACCAGGAGATGGATTTAGATGTAGTGAGAGTAGATGGGTATAGATATAGGCTAGTGAAGAAATGACAACAGTAGTTCAATATATGGCAGGGACAAGATGAAGGAGGGGGCACAAATTTCCTGGGCCAGCCTTGTGGACTGCTCTGAATCTTATGAAAGGAGAAAATTTTCCCCAATTTTTGACAAATTACACAGGATTCAGTCCTCAGTAAGGGCTGGAGGACTATAGTGCTCTTTTGTGCATGAGAAGTTTTTTATCTGTTGTGGAGCTATTTCGGTGGCCCCACTGTGGGCTGGCCATGTGGGGCAACAGCAGTGTCAATGACACTGGTGGTATGTGGCTCTCAAGTGCCTCTTTAGGTGCTAGTGCTCACTGTGGAACACAAGAATTTGAGTAACCTTGTTCGTAAACAGATGCCTCATTTTCCTAGGAGCTCTCAAAATTACATGGAAAGAATAGCAGGTGTTGAGGACTAAATTATGTCCCCTAAAAGTCATATGTTGAAGACGTAACCTCAAGTGTATCTCAAAATGTGACTGTGTTTGGAGATAGAGCCTTTAAAGGGGTAATTAAGGTTAAATGTGGTCTTAAGGGTGGGGCCTTAATCCAATAAGATGGAACTTCTTATTGGTTCTCCAAGTACCCAGTGCAGGGAGAAAAGTGAAGGCTCCTCTGCTGCTCTCTTCAACCCTGCAGGGAAGGTGAGAAAGCAGAGCTGCAGGGATGTTAAGAAACCTGTACCAGGTCATTCAGCTGGAGATTCAGTACCAAGAATGAAATTGCTGGGAGCTCTGTTGCCAGAGTAAACCAGCTTTGCTGTTGGTGTTGGTTCCTTCCTGTTGCAAAGATACCTGTTTCCTTGTGCTGAGATCCTGAGGTGGTGCCGTGTGGCTGACAGGGTCTTGGTGCTCTGGCCAGGTGTCAGGGCTGTGCCTCTGAGGTGGGAGAGACGAGTTCAGGACATTCGAGCACCAGAGACCTCCCAGCCCCACATAACATCAAACAGTGTAAGTTCTCCCAGAGATCTCCATCTTAACGCTAAGCCCCAGGTCCACTCAACAACCAGCAAGCTACAGTGCTGGACATCCTATGCCAAACAACTAGCAAGACAAGAACTCAACCCCACTCATTAGCAGAAAGGCTGCCTAAAATCATAATAAGTTCACAGACACCCCCAAACACACCACCAGACATGGTCCTGCCCACCAGAATGACAAGATATAACCTCATCCACCAGAACACAGGCACCAGTCCCCTCCACCAGGAAGCCTACACAACCCACTGAACCAAATGTACCCACTGGGAGCAGACACCAATAACAACAGGACTAAGAACCTGCAGCCTGCAAAACAGAGACCCCAAACACTGCAAGTTAAGCAAAATGAGAAGACAGAGAAATACGCAGCAGATGAAGGAGTAAGGTAAAAACCCACTAGACCAAACAAATGGAGAGGAAATAGGCAGTCTACCTGAAAAAGAATTCAGAGTAATGATAGTAAAGATGATCCAAAATCTTGGAAATAGAATGGAAAAAATACAAGAAACGTTTAACAAGGACCTAGAAGAACTAAAGAGCAAACAAATGATGATGAAAAACACAAGAGATGGAATTAAAAATTCTTTAGAAGAAATCAATAGCAGAATAACTGAGGCAGAAGAACGGAGAAGTGACCTGGAAGATAAAATAGTGGAAATAACTACTGCAGAGCAGAATAAGGATAAAAGAATGAAAAGTACTGAGGACCGTCTAAGAGACCTCTGGGACAACATTAAACACACCAACATTCGAATTATAGGGGTCCCAGAAGAAGAAGAGAAAAAAAAAGGGACTGAGAAAATATTTGAAGAGATTATAGTTGAAAACTTCCCTAATATGGAAAAGGAAATAGTCAATCAAGACCAGGAAGTGCAGAGAGTCCCATACAGGATAAATCCAAGGAGAAACATGCCAAGACACATATTAGTCAAACTATAAAAAATTAAATACAAAGAAAACATATTAAAAGCATCAAGAGAAAAACAACAAATAACACACAAGGGAATCCCCCTAGGGTTATCATCTGATCTTTCAGCAGAAGCCCTGCAAGCCAGAAGGGAGCGGCAGGACATATTTAAAGTGATGAAAGGGAAGAACCTACATCCAAGATTACTCTACCCAGCAAGGATCTCATTCAGATTCCACAGAGAAATTAAAACCTTTACAGATAAGCAAAAGCTACGGAAGAGAAGGAAAAGACTTACAATAACAAACCCAACACAATTAAGTAAATGGTAACAGGAACATACATATCGATAATTACCTTAAATGTAAATGGATTAAATGCTCCCACCAAAAGACACAGACTGGCTGAATGGGTACAAAAACAAGACCCATATATATGCTGTCTACAAGACACTCACTTCAGACCTAGGGATACATACAGACTGAAAGTGAGGGAATGGAAAAAGATATTCCATTCAAATGGAAATCAAAAGAAAGCTGGAGTGGCGATTCTCATATCAGACAAAATAGACTTTAAAATAAAAACTATTACAAGAGACAAAGAAGGACACTACATAATGATCAAGGGATCGATCCATGAAGAAGATATAACAATTGTAAATATTTATGCACCCAACATAGGAGCACCTCAATACATAAGGCAAATACTAACAGCCATAAAAGGGGAAATCGACAGTAACACAATCATAGTAGGGGACTTTAACACCCCACTTTCACCAATGGATAGATCATCCAAAATGAAAATAAATAAGGAAACACAAGCTTTAAATGATACATTAACCAAGATGGACTTAATTGATATTTATAGGACATTCCATCCAAAAACAACAGAATACACATTTTTCTCAAGTGCTCATGGAACATTCTCCAGGATAGATCATATCTTGGGTCACAAATCTAGCTTTGGTAAATTTAAGAAAATTGAAATCGTATCAAGTATCTTTTCTGACCACAACGTTATGAGACTAGATATCAATTACAGGAAAAGATTTGTAAAATATTCAAACACATGGAGGATAAACAAGACACTACTTAATAACGAAGTGATCACTGTTGAAATCAAAGAGGAAATCAAAAAATACTTAGAAACAAATGACAATGGAGATACGATGACCCAAAGCCTATGGGATGAAGCAAAAGCAGTTCTAAGAGGGAAGTTTATAGCAATACAATCCTACCTTAAGAAACAGGAAACATCTCTAATAAACAACCTAACCTTGCACCTAAAGCAATTAGAGAAAGAGAAACAAAAAACCCCCAAATTTAGCAGAAGGAAAGAAATCATACAGATCAGATCAGAAATAAATGAAAAAGAAATGAAGGAAATGATAGCAAAGGTCAATAAAACTAAAAGCTGTTTCTTTGAGAAGATAAACAAAATTGATAAACCATTAGCCAGACTGATCAAGAAAAAAAGGGAGAAGACTCAAATCAATAGAATTAGAAATGAAAAAGGAGAAGTAACAAAGGTCACTGCAGAAATACAAAAGATTATTAGAGATTACTACAAGCAACTGTATGCCAATAAAATGGACAACCTGGAAGAAATGGACAAATTCTTAGAAATGCACAAGCTGCCGAGACTGAACCAGGAAGAAATAGAAAATATGAACAGACCAATCACTAGCACTGAAATTGAAACTGTGATTAAAAATCTTCCAACAAACAAAAGCCCAGGACCAGATGGCTTCACAGGCGAATTCTATCAAACATTTAGAGAAGAGCTAACACCTATCCCTTTCAAACTCTCCCAAAATATAGCAGAGTGAGGAACACTCCCAAACTCTTTCTATGAGGCCACCATCACCCTGATACCAAAACCAGACAAAGATGTCACAAAGAAGGAAAAGTACAGGACAATATCACTGATGAACATAGATGCAAAAATCCTCAGCCAAATACTAGCAAACAGAATCCAACAGCACATTAAAAGGATCATACACCATGATCAAGTGGGGTTTGATCAATACCCCATATACACAAATATATGCAAATCAATCAACGTGATACACCATATCAACAAACTGAAGAAGAAAAACCATATGATCATCTCAATAGATGCAGAGAAAGCTTTTGACAAAATTCAACACCCATTTATGATCAAAATCCTGGCTCACGGGCCCAGCCACTCCGCGGCATGTGGGATCTTCCAGACCAGGGCACAAACCTGCGTCCCCTGCATCAGCAGGCGGACTCTCAATCACTGCACCACCAGGGAAGCCCTCTCACCACTTTTATTCAACATAGTTTTGGAAGTTTTAGCTACAGCAATCAGAGAAGAAAAAGGAATAAAAGGAATACAAAGTGGAAAAGAAGAAGTAAAACTGTCACTGTTTGCAGACGACATTATACCGTACATAGAGAATCCTAAAGAGGCTACCAGAAAACTACTAGAGCTAGTCAATTAATCTGGTAAAGTAGCAGGATACAAAATTAATGCACAGAAATCTCTTGCATTCCTGTACACTAATGATGAAAAATCTGAAACAGAAATTAAGGAAACACTCCCATTTACCACTGCAACAAAAAGAATAAAATACCTAAGAATAAACCTACC
>NC_041220.1:55538939-55558672 GCF_002837175.3 Physeter macrocephalus
AAAAACAGAAATATAGATCAATGGAAGAGTATAGAAAACCCAGAGTTAAACCCATGCATATATGGTCACCTTATCTTTGTTAAAGGAGGCAAGAATATACAATGGCAAAAAGACAGCCTCTTCAATAAGTGGTGCTGGGAAAATTGGACAGCTACATGTAAGAGAATGAAATTAGAACACTCCTTAAAACCATACAGAAAAATAAACTCAAAATGGATTAAAGACCTCGATGTATGGCCAGACACTATAAATCTCTTAGAGGAAAACATAGGCAGAACACTCCATGACATAAATCACAGCAAGATCCTTTTTGACCCACCTCCTAGAGAAATGGAAATAAAAACAAAAAAAACCAAATGGGACCTAATGAAACTTAAAAGCTTTTTCACAACAAAGGAAACCACAAACAAGACAAAAAGACAACCCTCAGAATGGGAGAAAATATTTGCAAATGAAACAACTGATTAAGGATTAATCCCCAAAATATACAGGCAACTCATGCCACTCAATATCAAAAAAACAAACAATCCAATCCAAAAATGGGCAGAAGACCTAAACAGGCATTTCTCCAAAGAAGATATACATATTGCCAACAAACACATGAAAGGATGCTGAACATCACTAATCATTAGAGAAATGCAAATCAAAACTAAAATGAGGTATCACCTCACACCTGTCAGAATGGCCATCATCAAAATCTCTACAAAGAAGAAATTCTGGAGAGGGTGTGGAGAAAATGGAACCCTCTTGCACTGTTGGTGGGAATGTAAATTGATACAGCCACTATGGAGAAGAGTATGGACGTTCCTTAAAGAACTAAAAATAGAACTACCATATGACCCAGCAATCCCACTGCTGGGCATATACCCTGAGAAAACCGTAATTCAAAAAGAGAGAAACGAAATTGAGTTATTTGTAGTGAGGTGGATGGACCTAGAGTCTGTCATACAGAGTGAGGTGAGTCAGAAAGAGAAAAACAGATACCATATGCTAACACATATATATGGAATCTAAAAAAAAAAAAAAAAAAGGTTCTGAAGAACCTAGGGGCAGGACAGGAATAAAGATGTAGACATAGAGAATGGGCTTGAGGACTTGGGGAGGGGGAAGGGTAAGCTTGGACGAAGTGAGAGAGTGGCATGGACATATATACACTACCACATGCAAAATAGATAACAAGTGGGAAGTGGCCGCATAGCACAGGGAGATCAGCTCAGTGCTTTGTGACCACCTAGAGGGGTGGGATAGGGAAGGTGGGAGGGAGATACAAGAGGGAGGAGACAATGGGATGTATGTATATGTATAAATGATTCACTTTGTTATACAGTAGCAACTAACACACCATTGTAAAGCAATTATACTCCAATAAAGATGTTAAAAAAGAATAAAAATAAAGCGGCTGAGAAACCAAGAATATACATACATAGAACAAGGCCATGTGAGGACACAGTAAGAAACTGCCATCTGCAAACCAGGAAGAAAGGCGTCAGGTGAAATCCAACCTGCTGACACCTTGATCTTAGACTTCCAGCCTCCAGAACTAAGAGAAAATAAATTTCTGTTTTTTAAGCCACTCAGTCCATGGCATTTTGTTATGGCAACCCTAGCAAACTAACAGATTTTGGTATCTAGAAGTGGGTGTTGCTGTAACAAATACCTAAAAGTGTGAAAGTGACTTTGTGGAAAAATGGATAATGGGCAAAGGCTGGAAGAGTTTGGAGGTGCATGTTAGAAAAAGCCTAGATTGCCTTGAAGAGACTATTGGTAGAAAAATAAACATTTAAAGTCGATTCTCTTATGAGGTCTCAAGTGGAAATAAGAAATATGTTTTTGGAAACTGGAGAAAAGATGATCCTTGTTATAAAGTTGCAAAGTCCTTGGATGAATTGCATTTCAGTGTTTTGTGGAAAGTAGAAGCTGTTTGAGATGAACTGGGATATTTACCTGAGGAAATTTCTAAGTAAAGTGTTGAACATACAGGCTTGGGTTCTCCTTATTGTTTATAGTAAATGCAAGAGGAGAGAGATGAATTGAAGAAGGAATTGTTAAGCCTAAAGGAAACAGAATATGAATATTCAGAAAATTCTCAGCCTATCCATCTTTAAGAATGCTAGAAAACACATTCTGGAGAAAACATCAAGGATGTGGCTGAAAAAATCCTTTGGTGAAAAGATAATGAGTATGACTCTTGGCCACAAAGATAGGTATGAGTGGCACCGGAATTTGAACGTAGCAATCCCAGGTATAGAGTTTGAGTCCTTAACTCCAAGTCTCCCATAATTAGTATTTTAAAGACTTTGACAAGTTCTTTTGAAATCGTTTCACTTTTGTTTAAAATCTTCTCAGATTTATTTAAGTATCACACTTTGTTATTCACAGAATGCATAAATATCTAATTTTATGGGATGCATACATGGGAACTTACCAACAGATTTTGGAAGATAGGATATGAGAAGTTTTTATGAGAAGTTACAGGATTATAAAATTAATAATACTAGTGCTACGGGTGACTCATGTTGGAGGGACACTTTGTCAGCATTAAAATGTATCTACAGTCATAATGTGGAAGGGTTTGGTATCTCGTGTTTCCTGGAATGAGTTGAGCAGTAACTTATATTTGGTAAAAAGAAGAGGGAGGTCTCCATGTCCCATTGTGAAAATTCCACAAGAGTTTTAATGCATAGAAACTATCATTGGAAAATACTGCAGATGTCTGAAATTAATTGAAAACTGGGAAGAAACCTTTGTTTTTGTCAGTAGTAAGCTCATTGGCAGCTAAGAAAGGCATTTTAGTAGAGTGGTAAGAAAGTTCCAGCTTATTATAGCCATGCATTAAGAAGATGTACTCTTGCCAGATTTTCCTTTTATGGTTTGGTTTTGTTTTTGCTTTTTGAGATTTCATGCATCTGAATTTTTATGTAAATTGCCATTTTTTTAATGTTGGGAAGTACTTAAAAATTAAGCACCATAAAAGAAAAGAAAAATGCCTATGCATTGAATTAAGACCCAAGACCTCTAGTTCGCAATCTCTGGTCTGACAGTCAGTGATGAAAATATTTAAAAAGAATAAGCAACAGTCTCATTATGGGCCAGCTAAGGCTGCATAGCAGAAACCTACAGTGTAGCCAAAAAACTTGGCCATATTTAGCAATATTGGAGGAAATGTTGGAGGAAAGGAAACAGATAGCTCTATCTAACATAGAAGTTTTGTTCTGTGGGTTTGGCAGGAGATCAAAAGAGGGAAAGGAATCCGCATACAGAGGGAGGGGCCTTCATGAAGAATATGGTTAACAAGCTGAGAGAACCTAGAGAGGCCCCCTTTGCTCCTTCGAAGATAGGTTTATAGAAAAAATAAATCGATCAATCACCAGAGCCACTAGGGCGAGACAAGTGACCCTCCTGGAGTACAAAATTCAAGGACGCATTCATTCCCAGCACCATGCAGGTTCAGGTTTGGGGTTTGCACCAGCCTGGGACTGAGTGTCTTCTTACGCTGTGTGCCTTAGATGCCTCATTCACCTCACCCAAGTGCTGCTTCTGGTGCCGGCATTATTTCAAAAACATTTATGTATTCTTTTCTTATGTGATATGGTTATATTTCAGGTTTGAGGATAGCAAATCTCAATAAAAAATAGTAAAAAGTGGTAAAAAGAAAAAAAGTATCTGGACACCAGTGACCCATTTCATGATGATAGAATTTGCAATCATATTTGTGTTTTGTCCCTGCAAATCGCTTTTTATTTTACACGATAGATTTTCAATTGTACCCTCAACCTATGTTACAATTTCATTTTCCTGGTTTATATATTTATTCAAAAATATTTATTGAGTGCTTAACCTAGTGTGCCAGTCATTGTGCTAAGAAATGACTACATATTTGTGAATAAAACAGAAACAATCACTTCTCTCTTAACGTTTATGGTAAGTGAAGAAGAAAGAGACCATTGACATGTATGTAAGTAAATACATATGTACTTATCATTGTGGTAGGACAGACAAAATGCTGAAGTATCTACTGTGATTGGTTCATATGAAGTAGGACAGTCAAGGATCACCTCCAAGACCTGAATAATGGGGCAGATCAGTCATGTACAAAAAGTTTGGGGGTTGCAATGTGGTTGGAGAGCATTCCTGCTAGAGGCCTTGAGAGACTTGAAGAAGTAAACTATGTAACATCTTTTCCTATTAAATATTAAAAATAAAATTAAATAATTCATGTATGCTGCAAAAAATTGGAAATTAATTTTTAAGTATATAGAATGAAAACCAAACACATATAATCATACCACTAAGATACTACTGTTAGAGGTATTTTTATTTATTTCTAGTTTTTTTTCCCCATGTCAACACTAATAAAATAGTAGTTACTCTGATTATTCCTTTCTCCTTTTTTTCCTCCTCCTCCCTTTTATTCTTATACATTTAGGATTTATCTAATTTTAACTTTAATTTTTTTCTCATTTAAACTACTCTTGGATACTTTGTTTTTGTTGCTGTGTGAGCAATGTCTCATCTCTATATTTTATTTTCATAATTTTCACCATCTACGTAGTCTAAATGTTTCACTGTGGAGAAATTTTAAAAATAGAGACAATTCTAAAGAAGGAAAAATCACACACAATGTGATATCTGGTTGATGTCTTCAGTATAATTTTCCAGGTCTATGTCTACATATATAAAATAGCATATTTTTGTTGAGCATATGTAATGAATATATTTTGCAATTATTATTTACTTTATAAAAGAAAGCATGTATTTTTCTATATGTAGCTTGCATATGACATTATCCTATTTTACCTAATAGCTAAGATTTTATAATCAAATGCTTTATCTTCATTTATTGAAATAATCGTTATTTTTATATTCTACCAACTGATTAATACCAGAGTAGATTTATAGATTTTCTGAAACAGAAATGGCTTTGAGTTTCTGGGACAGAATCTGTCTATTCTTGGTAGGTTATTTCTATTTAGTTTATGTAAATTTACATAGATACTTAAAATTTACAATTGCAAATTCCTTATGCATTATATGCCAAAATACTGTTCCTCTTTAATTATGAGTGAATCTTCTGGTAGAACCTAATAATTCATCTGTTTTTGCTACTTTCATTCAAATACTATTATTTCTTTGACCTTTCCACATCTCACACTAAAGTCCACTTGTTTAAAATTAAAAACATAATTTTATATTTTTAGCTACATTAATAGTGGAATTGTATAGAATTTACCGTGTAGTGATGTGCTGGTAAATGTTTATCAACCGACTCCCCAGAAGGAAAAAAAAAACCCCATAATTTGTAACATTTGCTCGTTTCCATGGTGCAAATACTCCCACCATGGAACTACCAGTGTGACATCACTGAACATGGACTTGGGAAGCGATGCACATAATTGACTTTCATGAACTTGTAGGATCCAGCTCCAGCACAGTACTGAAATTGATGGTGCAGGAATTAGTCATTGAGAGGCTGAATACAAGAAAAGTCTTAATATCTATAAATGGAAATGGCCTTATGCAATAAGACAGGATTGTCCATATTTTATATGAATAATTCAAGAAGCTTTTGAAGGCTTACTCATCCAACACATTGCAGTAAAAAAGTACTGAAACAGGAGCAGGAGACCTAGACAACAATTTGAGATTCACCACTGACTAATTGTTAAGTACCTGAGCAAGCAACATAAATTTTCTGGGTCTCTGTACTGGGGTGGGGCGGGGAATTGTGTATGTATATATCCTTAACTCCAAGTTTCTGTGAGTGAGACACAAATGTCTTTATTCCTTCATAAAGTATACAAATATACATTTTCCCAGCTGTTTATAGAAATTGTAACTACCTTTCAAGATCATAATTGAGCTCCTAAGTCCTTTATCAAGCCTTTCCTGACTATATTAGTCAGGAAAATGGATAAAATTTTCATCTTTATCCATTTTCTTCTTTAATTCTGGTACATTCATTCTCTCTACCACACAACACAACATGTGTATATCTATGTTTTGCATTATTCACACCTTCATGTTTTCTGATCTTTCTCTTTCAGATAGATGCAAATCCCTTAATGATTAGAATGGCAATGTACCCAAATATTTAGTATATTGCCACACATATAGCAGTTGTCCAATTAATAACAGTTCACTAAATATAAAAATAAAATGTAACTGTGAACTTGAAAGAGCAAGAAAATTAAAACAAATCCTTATGCTCTGATAATTTAGACCTGTGTTGGTATTTTTGAACTTGAATAGTTGCCATGTTTATTGTTGATTGCTTAATGTAACAGTGTCTGGCAAATTATTATGGGCTTACTAAATGCCAAGAACCCTACTAGGAACTTTTATTATCTTCTCTCATCCTTACAATAACTCTAACTAGATAGGTCACTTCATCCCTTATTTCTGAAACAAAGAAAATGTGCCTTAGCAATAGTAACACTGTCAAGATTATGAAGCTTAAATGATAGATCCAGGAATCAAATCCAGGTGTGTCTGACTCCAAAGTCCATGTCTTAAAGTATTGCATTACAAATGCTAAAAGTATTTTCAGAAGTTAACATAGAAATTAAGAACATATTCAAATATATGGAAAAGAAAAATGAAATGCTCTGGGTCTAAATAATACTAATGGTTGGTCATACAGGAAATCACAAGACAGCTACTTAAATTTAACCTTACCCTAGAAAGAACTCTAATTCTAGCCAGCAAAATTGAATCAGCCATTAATAATGCAAGATTACGTGCAGAGACTCTGCGCCCATAAAAGTGATTCATTCACCCTCTTTCCGGAAACAACATTCCATTGGGGCAAATCAATGCCGCAAGCTGCTACTGAACACGGTATCTACACGAGCCAAAAATCACTGAGAATCACTTTTATTCTTTGATTGTGATTCTAAAAGGTACTTGGCAAATATTGCAGGATGTCTGTGCAAGAAGGCAAATGGTAATACTTGGGGAGAATTGGGTATAGTACATGAATGGACTTCTGAAGGATCCCTGACATTGTTTTTCTTTTTATTCCCTTTTATAAGTTTTAATTGAGGGTTAGCAATAAAACATTTTATGGTAAAAAAAAAAAAGGTTGTGTTGCTTTTAATTCTAAACAAAAATACCTGGAAGAAGGATAAAATAAGAATTATAATAAGATACACATATAAAACAAAAACTTAAAACATTTAGGTCTATATTAATGTTTAATTCCTTTGCCTAAACAAAGATTTCCCTTACACATAAGATTAGAATTGAGATTTGTTGGTTCCAATTTTTGATAAAAATTTTGAGCTAACAGAAAGGATAGGGCCAGATTCATATTTGCAAGTCACTCAAGTTGCATACACATATTAGTTATTCAATATGTATTTGTTAAATGAATAAATGTATTGGATTGGCCAAAAGTTCGTTCGGGTTTTGGTAGGGGCATACCAAAAACCCGAACGAACTTTTTGGCCAATCCAATATATACGCATATATACATATATCTATGTACGTATATATTTTCACAGGAAGAGTTATAATCATACATATACTCCCAGGAGGGTATATACATATATATTGATATACAGAGAGACATATATAGATATATATAGATATATACACAGGCATAAATATATATATGTCTCTATGTGTACCTGTTATTAAAATATAAAACCTAAGTCAGAAATATTCTAAACACTTGGCCACTGCTATAGGGGAAGCTACTTGGCTCCGTGCTATAGGGGAAGAACAGATTTTATAGGCAAGCACACCTGGCTTTGAATCCTCGTTCTACCGTTACCCACACTTTAACCTTCGGCAGTTTATCCATTTCTATGTCCCAGTAGTTGTCTGTCAGTTCACATTATTGCCTACCTTTTCAGATTTGTTGAGATGAATGCAGCAGATAAGCCTAGCACAGTGATACAGAAAAGTAAATACAAATAGCATTTTCCTTTTTTTCTTCCCCCCTTTCATCGTATAAGAAAACTACTCAGTACAATCTATCACATTTTAAATACATCAGTTTGATAATCCAGTTCTTCAAATGGCTAACTCACATTTTATCCTTTATACAAATTTGTAAAGACTGCCTAATATCATCTCTACACTGAAGTATGCTAACATTCTATGAACATTTCCTGTTTATTTTTATTCTGGAGACATCATTTATGCCTTTCCAATAACCAGGAAAGTAGATACTCTCATACCTGCCAAGCTAAATTTTCAACTTTTTCAAGGTCCATCTCAAATCTTATTTCAACTCAACATGACCAAAACATCTTTCTTTAAGTTAATCCTCTCAGCATTGTGTCTCTACCTGGTTCTATATAAACTTCTAGTGTATTTTGGTGGTCTCTATAGCTGGTAATTTTTTAATGCGTTTTGTTCCCCCATTTATCTAAGCTCGTTCATCTAAGCTCTTCAAGGAGTTGAATGTGATCTTAAACTTCTTCAACATTCCTCAGAACCTAGGGGAATGCCATAATACGTGCAAAGAAACAAAATAAATAAGAAAAACACTCTCTTGACAATAACTGAGAACTTTGATAATGCATGGAATAAGTTTGCTCAAGCAGATACTTTCCAATTTCTTGGGTGCAGTCACCTCACACCTGCTGTCCTGGAACATGTGACTTTCAACCATTAGCTATGTCACTGCATCAGCCTACCTGGGACTGAGGTGCAGAGGACACCCAGTGAGATTTTATTTTAACTGTTAGATTAGGGCCTGACCCCTGAACTTGATCATTTAGCACATATTCCTAAGACAATGTATGCTGTGAGCAAAATGTCTGTCATATGGGAAGAATTCAGTACATGTTATGAATTTTAGTTTTAATAAAGTTTGGGTGATGATCTACACTCAGCATTTATGCTTCCCTTTTGTCATGACAACAGAATTTCAAATATGAAATATAAAAGAATACAGATGATCCCAACATTTTAATGTTATATGGTCTTGCATCTTTCAAGAAGGATACGGTGTTGTGTGATTCTTCCTATAATGGTATTTTTAATAAAACAAGTATAATATCATGATGACAAGAAAAAGACAAATCCTGAATAGATCAATATAACTGAAGTGTTATCTTCACTTCAGAATTTCAAACATAGATTATCACTTTATGGCCTAGATTTATATTGTTTGTGTTAATATACACAAACTCACTTGCTTGGTTCTTTGGTTTGCACACAACCCAGTAAGTTCAGATGCAATGTCCTTTTTTAATATTCATGAATTAATTAAGTTGTTTTTCTTCTAGAGTTTAGGCTGCCTTTATTTTATTTTATAATAGAGTGAGATTCCAGACATTCTATTCAATTAAATGGATTTGGAGAGAAACCAAATGTATAATTCAATGGGAAAACAAATCTTTAAAGATAATGTAATAAGATCTTAGAATTTTACAAATAAGTAGCAGAAGTTTAGAACCAATAAGTACCTACCATGATTTCCATTATAGAAAATTGGAAATAATATAATATAAAAATTAATTTTAATTGGGCAGTAATAATTTTATTTATCTCTTATTATGAATAAAGGTAGCATTTATGAAGATCTGGTTCTCATCATATTTAATGAATCATTTCCAGGTGTATGTACAGTTTTCTTAAATTTTCTAATTCCAAGGTAGTAGACAGCATTCATGTTGCATTCCTCCCCACCCCCCATATCTTTCAAACTCAGAAACAATAGAACTATTATAAAAATAATTATGTATTACACTGAAAGTAAGACAAGGGAAGTATCAATAAACAAGAAACTGAAATGAGTCTCTGGCAAAAAGATAAAGTAGAAGAGAAGTAGCATCTGTACTTCTTGACTACCATTAGAAAAAGACAACCAGTACAGGTACATGATGTCACCTGGTGCTGCTTCAGAAAGCTGCAGTTCAAAAACTGTAGAAGATGCTGCAAAAATATGTTGCAATAAACTTAATCACCATATATTTAAGAAAATCCAAATTTATGAAAGAATAACAAATTCAACAAGTAGAATTTGCACTTGAAGAAACAGAGTTAATAGAACAATTAGACCCTGCCTTTACAACTAGTACATTTAATGTGTTAGTGAAATAAAGCGAGGACTTATACTCTTGGAAATAAAAACACATGTGTAAAACATCAAAAAGATATATTTTGGTAAAGAAGTCAAGTCAGTGCATGTGTATAATTTTTGAAATGAATTCTTATTAATTTTGAAGGAAATGTCACAGGAAATCATGGTAACCGGGCTTCATTCTCTTTCTTTTTATCCTCTTCTTCTTCTAAATTCCACGTGCCTTTTTGTTTTTTTGGTTTTGGGTTTTTTTTTTTTTAATTTTCATTATTATTTTTGCCTGAAACTTAAATCCTTTTTATTCATTCATTAGGGGATTCCATAAATTTGCATGATTACTTTGTCTGTGACAGTTATACAGATTTTGGCTCTGTTATTCTATATTCTGAATGTATAAATAAACAAATGCTAAATATAGCAAATTAAACTCAGATGCTTTAGGTTGAACATTCTACTTCCTATGACCACAACACAATCATCTAACTCTTTGAGGTCAGCCTCAATTTTAGTAGTCATTATGTTTCTCTATTTTCTCCCCTTTGCTCTCCTGTGGACACTGCTTCCTCTGTAGTCCCATTAAGCAAGTAATTTACAAAACACAGACTCCACTTCCGACTAATTCTCACCTGTGAGCTTGTGAAATCTTTTTCTATTTTCCTAGCTCAACGGCCTGAGAGACCTCCTTTTGGATAGTATTAACTCATCTTGTGGAATCCACATTCAGTGCAGACTTTGGTGTCTGGTCCCCAATATCTTCCATTCCTACTGCATCTTCTCCAGTATCACTCATCCATCTAATCATACCCTCATACAGTCACACTGTGGGCCTTGCAGTCGCCCCAACTCACCCATTTCCAAAATTATTCATTGAAACTTCCCATTCTCCAGCCCCTACTGCTTGCGCTTCCAGACTATTTGTTTAACCATTTCCATAACAACTTTTCTTTCTTTGACCTTATTGGAAGTTTAAACTCTGATTTCTCATCTTTCTTATTACCCATCATTACCTCCTTTCTTCACTGCCTTCTGTTTTAGATTGCATCTTCCTCTATCTCAGTCAATCTTTTCCAAACCTGAAACTCTTTGCCTACATCATAATGATCCCAACGACTCTCTGCATCTCCACCTGGGCAAGTGAGCATTGCCAAAGGAATCTACACACTCAGATTGGAATGATACTATTGTCAATTTTTTTTTCAACAATATAAACACTGCTTAAACATCAAAGGACATTTTCCTATTCAGCGAATTGTCTTATTTTCCACAATAACAATTTCAGATCTTTCTATTCCACCCAGACTTCCAGCCTCTTCTGCTTCACCACAATCAGCAGAGTTTCAGAAGTCTCTTACTTCCTATAGAAAATAAAAGTCAGTATTTTGGAACTCCTTCAACCTCCCACCACTAAACATAAATACCTCCCTGAATGCTCAGCCATGCTCCTTTTTCCCGTGTTTAAAATAGAGGAATTTTTTTTTTTTCTCAAGAGCTGCCTAGAGCTTCCATTTTCTTCATATTTTCTGATTCTTTAACCCACTCCAGTCCAATCTAATGAATTGAAAGTGCCAGAGCCACTTCTGTAAAACTATGCTGCCCAGGGAAACCTATGGGATCTCAATTCACTAAACTAATTTTTCAACAGTATACGAGCCTTTGCTTTATAATACACTCCTCTTGGTTTTCTTCTTACATTTCTTTTCTACTCAGCCTTGTCTCTTGGCTCTTTTTTCCTTCAAGACCTAAGTATTTTCCTCTTCTCTTCTCAGCCTAGCAGCCTCATATGATCACATCGATTTCCAGGACTTTAGTCAATATCCACACGCTGAACATTTTTATATTTATATATCCAGCCAAGAATTTTTTCTGAGTTATAGATCCATACAATTATTTGCTTACTTGGCATTTATGCTTGGATTTTTCAGAAACGTTTCAAGTTTAACATGGTCCAAACTGAACTTAATGCTTCTTGCTTTCCACATTCTCCTGTTACCTCCAAACAGGTCCTTAAGTCAGAATTATGGAATTCTTTCTTGATACTAATTCCCCAAACAACATTATTATGTCTCATCTCTTCTACTTCTCTTATCACTCACTGGAAGTCATCATGTCTCCCCATTTCCACCTTACTCAGGTATCTCCTGAACTACTGCAATAGCCTTCCAACTAGCCTAGCTTCATTTACATATCTGTTCAATTAATGACTTAATAATTGAAAGAATGAATGAGTTCCAATTATCCCTGTTGAAACAATTTACTCCCTACCTAGAAATTAACTCCTACTCTAAGATCTGAGACCAATTTATTTCTTTGAATGCTTAACAGATATTATCGCCTTAGGTCCTCCTTTTCTTGATATTATATATCCCTTGGGACCCCTTCTGGATTGATTCATGAAGTTCTCTCTCATAACTTCACACAGTCTTTACAGTGTGAAATAAAGACCTTGAAAATCTCCGTAGTACTAGGATGGGGGCATTTAATGCTTGTCAAGGTCCACTGATCTAAACTTGAGAATAACCTCTTCTTATTTCAGAGAAGTGAGTTCTAAGACCAAGATTAGTGAATAGGTCTAGTGGAAATTGTTTAAGTGGAGCAAATAATATCCTTCCATATAAGTGCCAGTTTTCTCATCACTTCCAGGGTATTTCTACATAGGTATATGGAACTGACGTTACTTATCTTTTCTGTAGAGATTCGAATATGCTCGGTTAGAACATGATCTTGCCGTTTGGTGATTTGGGATTTGTCTCTCTCTAACAACTTGGAATTTATAAATGTTCTTCTCCTTCTCCATGCCCAGCTCCTATTACTGTCTGGTTTTATTTTTTCCATCTTGATTGGGGTATGGTGTTCTGAGGTAATTCTTGAGACAAGGGACCTGCTTACCTAGTCCTCCCTCCCTCTGAGAAATGGAGTCATCTCGGAGACCCATTCTTGGTGTTGTGTCCATGATTCCTGCTGCACCCTTTGAACACTAAGCTCTTGGTAGGCTGTTTTTATGTTGCACCATACTGCCTGATTTCTCTGCTTTTATTTACTGCTGGAAGCTTGCTTGAAACTTTTTTCTGGACCTGGGGAAGTTAATTTTGTTCCTTTCATCACTGAGCCCAGGTTCAAACATGCAGAGCCCATGTCATTTTATGTTTGTTCGTTCTGATCAGATTAAGAAGATAATACTTATCTGATACAGAAAATTGTAAGGCCTAGAAAAACATTCAATCACAAGTCACACAACACAAATACACACATATACTCACAGTAACTTGTTAAAGAACTAGCATTGAACTGAAGTCAAATTGTCAAAATCTTGTATTTTAAGAAGATTTTTGAATCACCTGATGCTTTGATACACTTTGAATATACTGACACACAGTCTGACACCTCATTATTAGGGCTGTATATTGATCGAATGAATACTACGGTAGTAATTTAATCAGCCGGGGGGAAAAAAGACTCACTTGGTGACCTAGTTAGTTAATAGATGGGAAATATAGGGCTTCCCTGGTGGCGCAGTGGTTGAGAATCTGCCTGCTAATGCAGGTGACACGGGTTCGAGCCCCGGTCTGGGAAGATCCCACATGCCGTGGAGCAACTAGGCCCGTGAGCCACACTACTGAGCCTGCGCGTCTGGAGCTTGTGCTCCGCAACAAGGGAGGCTGCGACAGTGAGAGGCCCACGTACCGCAATGAAGAGTGACCCCCGCTCCTCGCAACTAGAGAAAGCCCTCGCACAGAAACGAAGACCCAACACAAACATAAATAAAATTTTTAAAAAAAGAAAAGAAACTTGTTTAAAAAAAATAGATGGGATTATAAAATTAGCACAAATATTGCTTGTTTTATTTTATTCAAATATTTTTCAATGTTTTATTGTTTTTTCTTTTTGACTGAATTAAAAAAAATCTATATCTTACAAAATTGGGCTTAATAGAGTATATATCAATAGAGTACAAAATTTAAGATGCATATAAAACAGAATAATAAAATCCAAATTGAAATAATACAATGCCATATATACAAATTCAAATGATACAAATGTACGGTATGTGAAAGAGTCTAGCCAACATGTTGATATTGTGTTGTTATTTAAAGAATGAAATGATATTTTAACTGAATCCTGTGGTGGCATTTTAGGAAGAACTTTATGTTAAAATGGAATATTTGGTATTTGGAGAACTTATTTAAGGCCAAGGTTTATTTACTGAAAGAATGTTGATTCTCTTTTCAGTGCTGTCATATTCCTTAACTGACATGGCAAAAAATTACTGGTTTATTCCCTGCATTTTCCTATAGAGTAGAGAATCCATTTTTTTTCCCACAAGGTTAGATTGCAAGTAGGTATCAGAGTCTAAGTGATGAAAAAGTCTGCTTTCTCATAGACGCAGAACATATTTTAGCAATCTAGCTTCTATTATATTTTTCTTCCAAGATCCTGCTTCCTCAAAACATTTTCTGGAACACTCTACTACTATATCTGCTCTACTTAAAATGACTCACCTATTTCTTGGGGTAAATTATATTGCCTTTCTTACTTCACAGCTGAGAATAACTGAACAATGAGTAAAATATCCCAAATGGAGCTTTCAACTTGAACATTGCTTTGGAATTATGCCAGCTCTTCCTGAGTATTAACTGCTCTACTAATGTTTGTTTAATTCTTTAAATTGCAGTTTGAGTTCTGGCTATTTTAGATCCACAGATGGAAAGATCCAGATGTTTCACAGGAATTTGGAGAATTAATTTTTCATGCTAATATGATTTGCTATGTTCTAGAAAAGGAAATAAGTGAATTATCATGTGTGGTTTAATAAAACTCAAAGAAGGGGAAGGGAATGAGTATCTTTATATTTGCACAGAAACTTCTTATAATAGTCATTAAAAATGTGCTTTGGTCCATTTTTGGATCCATCCCCAAAATGCAATTTTCTCAATAGTTCAATTTGCCTTATCTTGCTTCCACTCACCATAAGAGTAATGTCTAATTCATTGGAGATTGTCTTTGGGACCTGTTTAGTGGTGGGGAGAAAACACCAGCTCTGTCATCCCTGTGAATCTCAGAACAGTTTCATTTGAATTCAGTAATGGTTCCAAGTTCGTTTTATTTCTTTAAGACATAGAGTAAAATATAAAACGGGGCCATGCCTCTCTCTCAATGGAATTTTTAACAGATAGTTTAAATACCACACTAATTTGAGTTTTCTTTCTACCCTTGGAGGAATGACCTAAGAACAGGGAAGAATCTGTAACTTGATCTCATTAAGTCCTGGAGACGAGCTCATCATTGACTTCATCTTTCTTCTTTTTTTTTGGCTCTCTGCTGATGCTCTGTGGATGAGTAGAGAGGTGCCAGCATTAAGTATGTTTTTAGACTTCATTTTCACTAATGGCTTAATTTCCCTATTTAAAAAAGTAACCAAATTGCTAAAAAAAAAAAAAGTGCTGACCAAGATTTGTAGTATATTCAGCAAACTTTTCATTGATGTATGATAGCATATGAAAGATGCTGAGTACCTAACCCTGCACATTTCCTTTTTCGTAATGATAATATTAAACTTTAGTCTGACAGAGCATTTTCTTTCAAGAGCACTCAATGTGAACCTCACCTCTTCCCAGAAACTCCATGCAGAGAAAGCCATTTTTCTACCTATCTTTCAGTTGCCTAACAGGCTACATATTTAAATAGGGTGACCATGTGATTTATTGCCAAAATATGGACACGTTGGAGAGGAAAACAGGATGCTATTAATAATTAAACCAAGTATAAATAAGGATGCCTCAAGAAAGGCAAGACTTAAAATGACACTAGAAATTGGGATAAAGTAGGACAAATAAATGACTGAACTTGGATTTTGGTAAGTGAAACCTGACTTTTATGATTACCATAACTCTGTATAGATTAGCTACGTGAAGCCCCAGTTTTACCATTCCACACTTTCGACCAATAAAAACTGTATTCTGAAGTTGTCAAGGAACATACCATGCTTTTGCTTGACTCTCACGGGTTTCTCCATGCTCTTTTCCAATAAGTTTCTTTGTTCTGTTTGTTTTAAATCAGGATTATGGAGGTATAATTTACTTACAGGAAAATATATCCTTCTTAGGTATACAGTTGTATAAATTTTCCCACCAACATCATCAAGATATAGAATATATCCATCACCCACAAAATTTCTTTATGCCCTTTTGTAGTCACTTTCCTCTGCCTAAAGTCAGAAGCTGACAACTACTTAGCTAAATTTCATAGAAATTAAATTTTACAGTATGCAACTTTTTGAGTCTGGCTTCTTTCTCTTTGTATAATGCATTTAAGATTTGTCTATATTGCATGGATCAGTAGTTTGTTGCTTTTTATTGATCCTTTTGCTAAGCAGTATTCCACTGTATAGTGGTACCACAGTTCACCATTCACCAACTAAAGGGAATTTGTGTTTTGGATAATTGTTATTACAACCACTATAACTCTTCCATACAAGTCATTGAGTGCACACTGTTTTCGTTGTCTCAGATAAATACTTAGGAGCAGCATCATTGGGTTGGATGGTAAATGTGTACTTAATTTTACAAGAACTACCAATTTGTTTTCCAGTGTGACTGTACTGTGCTTCATTCCCATCAGCAATGTATAAAAACTGCAGTTTTCCTGTACCCTCACAGCAACTGATACTGCCATTACAAATTTTTTTTTCCATTCTTATAGATGTGTAGTGGTACTTTATCATGGTTTTAACTTGCTTTCCCTGTTGGTAGTAATGTTGAGCATCTTTGCATGTGCTTTTTTATCATCCATATATCTTCTTTTGTGACACATCTGTCTGAACCTTTTGCCTATTTTTCAGTTGTGACCTTGTTTTCTTATTGTTGAATTAAGAGATTCTGTATATATTTTGGACACCAGTCCTCTATAAGAGATGTGTTTTGCAAATATTTTCTTCCAGTCTATAGTTCGTCTTTTTATTTTCTTAATAGTGCCTTTTGAAGGGCCGGAACGTTAGCTTTGATGAAGTCTAATTTATCATTTTTTTCTTTATGATTCATGCTTGTGGTGTCCTATCGAGGAAATCTTTGCTTAACCTAAGGTTGAAATAATTTTTCTCATTATTTCTCAAGAAACCTTAGATTTTTACCTTTTACTTTTATGTCTATTTTCCAATTTATGTTAATTTTTGTATGTGGTATGAGGTATGAGTTGAAGTGGGTTGTTTTGCTACTGATGTCCAATTGGTCCAGCACCATTTGTTGAAAATAGCATCTTTTCTCCATTTACTTGCCTTGGAATTTTAATCAAACTTAATTGACCATATATGTATCTATTTTTTGGACTCTCCTGTTCTTTTGATATATGAGTCTATGCTTTTGCCAGTACTACAATCCCTTACTTATAGTTAGTCTTAAAGTTAGGTAGTGTGATTCTTCCTTCAACTTTGTTTTTCTTCTCCTCTCCATCTTCCTTCTTCTTTTTCTCCCCTTCCTCCTTTTTCTCCTCCTCCTTCTTCTGGCTATTCTAGTTCCTTTGCTTCTCCATATACTTTTTAATGTCAGCTTAATTGATTTCTCCAAACCAACCAACCAAACAAAACTTTTGCTTGTGTTCCATTTAGAATTGTATTAAATTGTGTAAATAAATTTGGGGAGACCTGAAACATTAACAGCAATGAATCTTTCAATTTATGAACACAGTACATTTCTCCGTTTATCTATGTCTTTGATTTCTCTTCAATGTTTTCAGGGTTTTAGTACTCAAGTCTTGAATATATTGCATAAATATATTTAGATGTGAAAGATACATCTAAGTGATTTTGGTGCCATTGTAAATGATAATTGCTCTTTCAATTTTTAATTCCCATTATTTATATGTGAAATAAAATCGATTTTTGCATATTGCCACTATACCTTGTTATACCTGAATTCACTTATTGGCACTAGTTGCAGCTTTTCTGTAGTCTTTATGAGATATTTCTATGTAGACCACCATGTTGTATGTAAATGTAGTCACTTTTCTTTTTCTTTCTTTCCCTCTCTTCTTCCTTCCCCTCCTTCCTTCCTTTCTTCCTTCCTTGCTTCCTTCCTTCCTTCTTTCTTTCTCTTTCTTCTTTATATTTTTTGCATTATTGCACTGGCTAGGACCACTAATATGATGATTAGGAGTGGTAAGAGAAGACACTTGTTTTGGTCCTGATGTAAGAGGGGAAGCCCTTACACATTTACCATGAAGTATGATTTAGCTGTAGTTTGTTGTTTTTGTTGTTTGCTTTTGTTTTCATAGTTCCCTGTTATCAGGTTGAGAAAGTTGTTTTCTTTTCTTAGTTTGTGAAGATATTTTTATCAGAAATGAATTCTTGAAGTATATCACAGATATTATCTGTTTCCATTGAGATGGTTATATGTTTTTCTTCTTCACTTTATTAAAGGACAAATTTAATTGATTTACAAATTTTTGAACGTGGAAGAGCCCTGAATTCCTGAGATAATGCCCACTTATGATGTTAATATATTTCTGGATTTGATTTGTAGTATTTTCAAAAGCTTTTTATGTCTATATTCATGAGGGATGTTGGTCTGTAGTTTTCTTTTCTTGCAATATCTTTGCCTGACTTATGTATCAGTGTAATCATGTACTTGTAAAATGCATTGAGACTTTTTCTCTACACCTCTACTTTCTGGAGTAGTTTATAATGTAGATGTTATGTTTTTTAAATGTTTGGTATAATCCACTGGGCCCAAAATAATTTCTGCTTGTTTTGTTTTTGTTGTTGGCAGTTGTGGTAGAAAATTATTAACTAACAATTCAATTTCTTTAATAAATACTGGATTATTCTGGTAATGTATATCTTCTGGTAACATATGTGTTCTTAAGTAATCTTTGGTAGATTGTATCATTTAATAAATTTGTCTATTTTATCTAAATTTCAGAATTTATTGTCATAAAATCATTCATAATATTCCTTTATTAATTTATTAATATTAGGGTGACCTGTAGGAATATCACCCTCTTTCTTGTTAATACTGATTTTTTTTTGCATTCTTTTTTCTCTCTCTTTTTTTTTTTTTTTTTAAACATCTTTATTGGAGTATAACTGTTTTACAATAGTGTGTTAGTTTCTCCTTTACAACAAAGTGAATCAGTTATACATATACATATGTTCCCATATCTCTTCCCTCTTGTGTCTCCCTCCCTCCCTATCCCACCCCTCTCATGGTCACAAAGCACAGAGGCGATCTCCCTGTGCTATGCGGCAGCTTCCCACTAGCTATCTAATTTACATTTGGTAGTGCATATATGTCCCTGCCACTCTCTCACTTCGTCACAGCTTACCCTTCCCCCTCCCCATGTCCTCAAGTCCATGCTCTAGTAGGTCTGTGTTTTATTCCCGTCCTACCACTAATCTCTTCATAACATTTTTTTTCTTAGATTCCATATATATGTGTTAGCATACAGTATTTGTTTTTCTCCTTCTGACTTACTTCACTCTGTATGACAGACTCCAGGTCTATCCACCTCATTACAAATAACTCAGTTTCATTTCTTTTTATGGCTGAGTAATATTCCATTGTATATATGTGCCACATCTTCTTTATCCATTCATCTGTTGATGGACACTTAGGTTGCTTCCATGTCCTGCCTATTGTAAATAGAGCTGCAATGAACAGTTTGGTACATGACTCTTTTTGAATTATGGTTTTCTCAGGGTATATGCCCA
>NC_041220.1:55563600-55598401 GCF_002837175.3 Physeter macrocephalus
GGGAGGGGCACGGATGCGGGGCGAGCCTGCGGCGGCAGGGGCCGGCGTGACGCTGCACCGGCCCGAGGCGCGCCACGCGTTCTCCCGGGGGAGCTGTCCCTGGATCCCGGGGCCCCGGCAGTGGCGGGCTGCACGAGCTCCTGGGAGGGGCGGTGTGGAGAGTGACCTGTGCTCGCACACAGGTCTCTTGGTGGCGGCAGCAGCAACCCGAGCATCCCACACCTGTCTCTGCTGTCCGCGCCGACAGCCGCGGCTCGCGCCCGTTTCTGGAGCTCCTTTAAGCGGCGCGCTTAAACCCCTTCCTAGTGCACCAGGAAGCAAAGAGGGAAGAAAAGGTCTCTTGCCTCTTCGGCAGCTCCAGACTTCAACCGGACTCCCTCCCGGCTAGCCGTGGCGCCCTAGCCCCTTCAGGCTGTTTTCACTCTGCCAACTCCAGACCTTTCCCTGGGATCCAACTGAAGCCCGAGGCTCAGCTCCCAGCCCCCGCCCGCCCCGGCGGGTGAGCCGACAAGCCTCTCGGGCTGGTGAGTGCTGGTCGGCACTGATCCTCTGTGCGGGAATCTCTCCGCTTTGCCCTCCGCACCCCGCTGCTGCGCTCTCCTCCGAGGCTCCGGAGCTTCCCCCTCCGCCACCCACAGTCTCCGCCCGCGAAGGGGCTTCTAGGGTGTGGGAACTTTTGCTCCTTCACGGCTCCCTCCCACTGGTGCAGGTCCCGTCCCTATTCTTTGTCTCTGTTTATTCTTTTTTCTTTTGCCTACCCAGGTACGTGGGGGGTTTCTTGCCTTTTGTGAGGTCTGAGGTCTTCTGCCAGCGTTCGGTGGGTGTTCTATAGGAGAAGTTCCACGTGTAGCTGTATTTCTGATGTATCTCTGAGGAGGAAGGTGATCTCCGCGTCTTACTCTTCCGCCATCTTGCCTGCTAATCTAGCATGTATGCATTCTTTTTTCTTAAGCAATGTGTCTAATGTTTATTAATTATATTGAACTTTTAAAAAATAATCAGCATTTGGTTTCATTAATTTTATATGTTGCTTTTCTGTTTTCAACTTCATTGTTTCTACTTTTGTCTTAATATTATCTTCCTTTTGTTTGGTTTGAGTTTCGTTTGCTCTTCTCATTCCAGTTTAAGATGGAAGTTAATATCATTGTTTTGAAACTTATAATACCAGCTTTTAATAGTATAGTTTTAAAATTTATTAGCCATATTAAATAAATTTGGATATAGTATGGTTTTATTTTCAATAAAACACTAAAAATATTTTCAGACCTTTGGAAACTAATCAAAAGCCAGTAGTCGCCAGTGAAACGTTTTATCAAGAAAACCCAGCTGAATCTCAGTTAAGAACAGTGAGCTTTGTGGTGTTTTAACATACTCTGGCCCCATCCCCTGCTCCCTAACTCAGAAGTGGCCCTAAAGAAAACAACCATAAGTTATGGTGCTGGAGGAAGTAGAATAGACCTCATTTGCAAAGAAATGTGTTTAGTTTTTGTTTCTCTTGTTGTTGCTGTTGTGTTGACTTGTCTGGTGGTTTCCTGAAGGAGCAGTTCAAAGGGCTTGTTTTTAACTTAGAATTAAACTCATTAACTCACCTAACTTAGAATTCCTACAGTGCTGAGGCAATTACCCAGGGGACATTTGTGAAAAACATTTACAGGCAATTATATTAATTGCTGTTGCCTTGGGAAATGGATGACGGTTGGAGCAAACAATGGACTAACCAAAATTTGGAAGGAAAGGCAGGTGATTGAGATGCTTTGGGCCCTAGGGCCTTGAAAATCTCTGACATATTCCTGGAAATCTAGAAGGCCACACACATACTCATGGCTGGATGTACGCTGAGGCAAGACCTGGGAAGGACCAAAGCTCTCATCTCTGCTTGACCTTTGGGTCTCTATACGTAGGTGAAAGAAAAACATAAAGGCCACATATTGTATGATTCCATTATATAAAATATCTAGAATATACAATCTGTAAAGGCAAAAAACAGACGAATAGTTGCCAGGGGCTGGGAGAAGTGGGGTGACTGTTTATTGGGTATAGAGTATCATTTTGGTGTGATGAAAATGTTCTAGAATGAGCTAGTGGTTATAGTTGCACAATATTATGAATATAATAAAAAGCCACTGAATTGAATACTTTAAAATGGTGAATTTTATGCTATGTGAATTTTACCTTAATAAAAATATTTCTATGGCAGTGCTGTTATTCTGTGGTTGAAACAACAATGGGTCACTGGTGGAGGATTTTTCTCAAAGTCTGTGTTCCCCTCCCAGTTTTGCCCTCACTGGAAGCCTGAAGTTCCTTATACCACACCTGTCCCTCCTCTAATGTTAGACTCGTATGGCTGGTACTTTGTTCTTGTCCAACTGATGTTGGGCTAGTTCACCATCAAGTCTTAGGTAGTCTCTGTGTGACCTCAGGAGTAGGTTTCTCTTGGTGTTCTTGCTTCTCCTCCCATAGTAGGCAGCCTACAAAAGACATTCAGAGAGTGGAAGGAGGATCTGTGTCTCTATATACATTTTTATTTCAATATAAAAGTGTTGAAATTTAAAAATAATGGATTTCCATGGATTAACTTGTCCACATTCTTCTCACTTGACATTTTTGGACAATTTTCACCGCCAACCTCTATTCTCCTTACAACAGAAGCATTTTTATCATGAAACAGCAAGACTTTTAAAATTACATGCCAGACTATAGGTGCATAAATCTCAGATTATCACCTTCGATTACTTTCCTTTTTGTTATGCTATTATTTATTGAATTATTTCTTAATTCCTGTCCTCTACTCCATCCAAGCATTTATTTAAATGTTCACCTTTTCAGGAGGCTATTCTTGACTTATCCAATCTAAAATAATAGCCACCTTCCCTAACATCACATCTGTTCTGCTACATGGTTCTTTGGTTTTCCTCAGGGCATATTACAACATGACATTATATGTATGTATATATATATATATATATATATATATGCATATATATATATATTTTTTTTCACCAAGCAATGTGAAATATGTTTATTTTTAACATGATCTCTGTACACCAGAAGTAAGAGAGTAATCCTTTTTACAAGTGGAAGTGATTACAAGAAACAATGGCAAAACAAACTGGTATTTAATGTGAATCCATGGGAGCTGAAATTTCAACTCAGGTTTGTTACAATCTCTTTCAGCTTTGCATCTGATCCTCCTGAAATCTTTCCTTCAGTTCAAGTTCAACTGCACTGGGTATTGGCAGACAGCATGAGTCAAGAAAGCATTCTCAAACACTGGGTTCTTGCCAGACTCCAGTTTGTCAAGATACCTCTACCAGCATAGATGACAGCCACTTATTCTTGACCAGCCATGGGATGATGCTGTGTTGGCTTCAGGAACTTGGTCAGAGACACACTAAGGCTCAAGAGTTGTGAGTGGCAGCATCGAAGTCAGAAATGATTTGGACAAAAGTAGCGACTTCATGATACTGAGGCAATTTGTGGTATTTGCTACCTGTTTCATAGCCCCAGTTTGGGTAGCAGACTTAACGTGTACAGTGGACAAACTGACGTTAATGAAAGGGTGGGTACTTTTTTTTTTTTTTTTTTTGGTACGCAGTTCTCTCACTACTGTGGCCTCTCCCATTGCGGAGCACAGGCTCTGAACGCGCAGGCTCAGTGGCCATGGCTCACGGGCCCAGCCGCTCTGCGGCATGTAGGATCTTCCCGGACGGGGGCACGAACCCGTGTCCCCTGCATCGGCTGGCAGACTCTCAACCACTACGCCACCAGGGAAGCCCAGAGTGGGTACTTTTGAAGAAAAATTATTTCTCACTTAAAGGATTAAATTCAAAGAGGGATGGGATTTTCTTGTGCACATGATGTACTCTTTTGCTGGAAGAGTACCTGGTAGACAGGCAGATTTTTTTAAGCAGATGCTTAAAAAGTATTAGCTGAATGAGTGAAATTCTTAGCCAAATGCATAGCATTAAGAACCTTATTTTTAAAATGTATAAGAGCATTAAACCATCAGCTGACATATGAATCTAATGAGTCCCTTTTCTATACAAATAATTTCCAGCATTTTAAATTTTCTTCATTTTGCTCATCACAGGTGAAGATGTGCCAGTTTCCTTCTTATGCCCTTCTTAAGTTTTCTTTTCTTCTAATCCAACAGGGACATAAGTGGATCACTTGAATTCCTATCTTTTAGGTATTGATATCTGAAATTTCTGGCCTGTATTCTTGATTCCTCTGAAACACATGAATTCTGTCAGAAAAAAATCTAAGAGAAAAGGGGACAAAATCTTAGATACTTTTTTCTTCATTTTTACTTTAAGTTACATAATACATGAATTGCCTAGTCAAAAAAATTAAAAATTAACTATGTTTTTTTTTTCCTCACACCATGGTTTTCTCTCCTTCCCTTTAAACAGTTTGCCTGGAAAAGTGGCATTGATCTTCTTCCTCTGAGTTTTGTTCTTCCAAAAGAATCTGCTAATCTACTACTTGGCACTGTAGCATGCCATGCCTACTTCTATAGACAGTCTGTACATAAACCATTGCCGTGTTGTGCCTCATCTATTTACATTGCATTTTACATTGCTAAATGAAATAAAACATGATTTGGGGGGTAAAATCTGGGGATATAAGCCATCGATATTGAAAAAAAGTAAGAATCACCACTCCATGATATTGGGTTCAAGTACCTATTAAAATTGCACCCTAAAAGATGAATAAACTGAAAATGAGATTTACATGAACTCCTCTCACCTCGACTGAAATAGCAATGAAATTAAGCCAGGATCTTGAAATTGCTTTGGAAAAAGTCATCAGTTATGTTCTAAATGTCAAATATAATCAACTCTTTTAACTCTTATTTCCATTTACTCCAACATATAAAAACTTTGCTCATCATTTTCTCTTTCTTTGTAATGACTTTTAATTGTAGAAATAAGATTTGGTCATTTTAGAAAATGTGGAGAATACACAAATTGTTCTTAAAGATGAAAATAAAGGAATTGGTTTAAAAAACACCATATAGGAGTAATTAATTAACTTTTGTATACACACATAGTGTGCATTATACATATGTACATGGTATATGTGATTAATATAATAAGCACGTAATGCTTTATATGGTATATATTATACTCATATGATATGCATTATGCAATATATAATATACATTAAGCTGTTGTGTATAACGCAAATTATAGAAATTGATATGTGTATATAAAGGATTGATTTTTTTACTTTAACATGATAGCTTTTTTCAAGTGTTATAAAAAAATCACAAAAATAAATGTGTTCATGCAGAAATTCTTTTTTAACATGTCATTTTATTCTTATAAATATTTAAAAATAGAGATATTAGATTAAAGGTTAAATACATTTTAAGGCTGGACATATTTTACCCAGGTTACTTTCCCAAGCAGCTGTATTTCTGTATTCTTTCATCAACAATGAATAGGAATACCTATTTCACAGCTCTGAATAATGCCATGTTTTAGAAACAATGTTAAAGTGATGAAGAAAAGTTATTCCTGATTATTATTTTTATTGATATCTTTCACTATTACTGAAGATGAATATTTTTTCATATGATTATTAGCCTTTTGCATTTCTTCTCTTGTGAATAGACTGTTTATGTCCTTTGTCCTTTTTTTTTTTCTTTCTGCTGAACACTATCTCCTTGAAACTTACTTCTGCCTTGGTTTCCATAAAAATCACTTGTATTGATTTTTCCTCCCAGTTCTTAAAAACTTACTTGTCAAGCTCAGCATGGCTTGGCCTTCCTGGGAGTCAGCAGTAAATTCTGCTATTTTGTGTATTTTGGGTCTGAGAGAAGATGCTTGAATATCAACCAAAGTTTTCTCCCAAACTCACCTTCCACATTTCCCTGGAACATGATACCTTCCCCAATTCCAACATCTCAAGAAGAATTCATATTTTTATAACAGGAATGCTTTTGAGTTTCAAAAATGACATTTGAAAAGCACGGCTTTTTGATTTGAGAGAATTAAGCTTTTAGAATTGAAAGTGCCTCAAATTCTAAAATTTTCCTTTTGTTTGTCAATCATTAAGTTTTTAGGAATCAGAGTACAAGGTGCATGCCATGAACAGTGATAGCAGAGGGACAAGATAACACTGGCCAAGCCCCCTGAAATGGGAAGTGGAAACATTAGCGAGATGGGGAGCTGCTGGTGTATGACTCTCAGAAGGGGTCCTGTACCCTTCCTCCCTGCTGTGGGAGCCCAAGAAAACTCTAAATAAGGTTGAAGAATCTGGGACTGAAGGAAATGTGTTCCTCACTTTCCAAGGTATAGCTGAGGTTAAAGGTGAACTTGGAGTATAGTCCTTGGCGAAATAGGACACCGTACCAGGAGAGCATCAGTGGTGGCCTTAAGCCTCACAGAATTCTATTCACTTCAGATTTTTGGAGGGAGCAGCAGAAATATCTCCTACCCTGAAATATGGTACAGACATCAATGCGGGGAGAGATTAAAAGCTCATGCTAGGGCTTCCCTGGTGGCGCAGTTGTTGAGAGTCCGCCTGCCGATGCAGGGGACACGGGTTCATGCCCCGGTCCAGGAAGATCCCACATGCCGAGGAGCGGCTGGGCCCGTGAGCCATGGCCGCTGAGCCTGCGCGTCTGGAGCCTGTGCCCCGCAACGGGAGAGGCCACAACAGTGAGAGGCCCGCCTACCGCAAAAAAAAAAAAAAAAAAAAGCTCATGCTAGGATATCTTAATGGTGTTGTAGCCTTCCTTTCCTAGAATGCCCTTTCTAACATTGCCAATCTGGTTTCCTGCCCACACTTAGATCACAGCACTTAAAGTTTTATTTCAGTGATTGTTCTTGTTTGCTGTACGCTAAGCTCATTGAGAAAAGAGCTGAATTTCATTATTTTTAATCCAGCATGAGTTAAATCATGTCTACAACATAGAAGGCATTTAAAGGAGTAATCTCTTAACAAACCCAATGCAATTTTCAGGCAAGCTTTTAAGCGGAAGAGACCTCTGAGTTGGTTTCTTTCTCCTCCCATGAACAACTTTCGAGGTGCTAGCCTGAATTCATGGTGGAGATAGATTGGAAGGCAAGAAGCAGAGGATGTGTTCCTGCCCTTTGACCTCAACTACTATTTAAAAAATTTTTTTTAAATTGAAGTATGGTTCATTTACAATGTTGTGTTAGTTTCAGGTGTACAGCAAAGTGATTCAGCTATACATATATATATATATTTTTTTTCAGATTCTTTTCCATTATAGGTTTTTACAAGATATTGAATATAGTTCCCTGTGCTATACAGTAGACACTTGTTGTTTGTCTATTTTATATATAATAGTGTGTATCTGTTAATCGCAAACTCCAAATTTATCCCTCTCTTCCCTCTTTTCCCTTCAACTACTATTAATATGATCCAATGAGCATCTTAAAAATCTCACCAGTTGAACTGGCAACTTCTATTCTGGAAAAGAATTGGAAAAGGAGCAGGCAGACTAGGACTAATGGGAAAAGGTTCAGAAGTGTCCTTTCCCCTTTCAATATTACTACTCCTATTTTATAGCTTAGAAGGCAGAAGATAGGATATTGTTATTTTATCAAGAGCATAGAGCTATGGAATAGCAAAGTCAAAATGCAGACCCTGGCTTATCTGGTCACAACAACATACTCTTTCCCCTACATCAGCGCTTCCTAATAAGTGTAAGAATATATTAAAGGTGAAATGTTATACTGATTCTCTCAGTCCTGTAGTCAGCAGACATGGCCTGGGGCAACTGGAATCCCTGGCTTATTGCCTCTGACACAAGCAGTCTCATTAAATGATCCTAGAATATACAAAGATTAGCTTTTTCTATGTGTACCTTGATAGGAAAATGGCTGAGAGGCATCACATCATTCGACATTCCCAATGAATTTTTTAAGGGAAGGAGCTGGAGAAGCAAAATCTGGCTGCAAAGTATAAACTAATAGATAACAAGAGAAGAGATGGGTTATAGACATAACATAATGAGAGCAGGTGTATATTTCAGAGATACAAAGAAGATGGATGTCAGGTTACCAGACAGCTACATATATAAATTGAGTGAGCAGAGCACAGTGAGAGGATGGCTAGATGAGTCTAGAATGATGAAATGAGAAGTCTGGGATGAACATTTGCAAAGGGATCAGGTAATAGTGATAATATTTGGAGAGGCAAGAATAAGATTTTAGCCAGCCTATAACTAACATCAGCATCCCTAATTTCTATGTGTATATTACGGTTATAATTGTTAAATATGCACATTAAAGCCTTATTTACACTATTAATTTGCCTTGCAGAGTTTTCACCATCTATGTATACAATTAAAAACTACAGATTTTTTAGTGTTACACATTTCAAATGACGAAGTCTCAGCAAATGAAATGTTAATTCATCTAATAATAAGCTACTTTTTCCACATAAATTCAGCCTCCTTATTATACTCTGGCTTCCAGTGATACACAAAGAAGACAGTCTGGCTTACAGACCTCTGGGAAACTTTATATTTCCCATGAATCCTGGAGCCCCCTGAAAACAGGCTGGCTGCGGATTCAGGTCTGACATG
Organism: Physeter macrocephalus; assembly: GCF_002837175.3. NCBI lineage: Eukaryota > Metazoa > Chordata > Mammalia > Artiodactyla > Physeteridae > Physeter > Physeter macrocephalus. The sequence goes on from NC_041220.1 coordinate 55,572,167, forward strand.
AAGAATGAGATTTTCATTAAGATAACAATGAGCTTCAGGCCACCATTACGATACTGTATCCAGGCTCCAGCACTTACTCTGCTCCTAGTTTTAAAATAATCCTTATCCTTTGGAAAGCCATTTTGTATAGTGGTCAATGCACAGACTCTAACTGCTTGGATTGGATCCTGGCTGAATAACCCTGACTGGATTACTTAATCTTTCTGTGCTTCAGTTTCTCATCTCAAAAGAATAATAACAATACATCCCTCATAGTGTTATTATAAGGATTAAATGGGTTAATGCATGCAATGTGCTGAGAATTGGTCCTGACACATGGTAAACCTTCAATGAATGTTAGCTATTATTAGTATCACTTTTATAAGAAACAGCAAGAGTCCTTAAACAAAAGGCTGACTTTTAATGTTGAACCCTTGGGGAGTGTTATTTTTTTATTAGCATTTCAGTATCGAAAGTACTAGCAATTAATTTATAGCCCGCAATCTTCCCAGACTGCTTGGCATCTCATAATATTTAAAGTCCATATGTATTTTCCCAATGTGTAATATGCACACACAAAAACTCTTCAGTTATAGACCAGCATGATAACTTTTTCACTTCTCATATGCCTTGTCCACGTGAGATGCTAAACTAGAAAGTCCCCAGACCATCTCTTAAAATGTGGCAATACCCAGAACATAGTAGAAGGCATTATATATATGTATGTGTGTGTATATATATATATATATATATATATATATATAGTAGAGAGCAGAATAAAACTAAACTAAGGAATGTCATTCAGAGATAACAAAGCTGTAGGAAACATGAGCTTTATGAAGATTCCAAGTTGGAATGAAGAAGAGGGATAAAATTTAGAGTCACAATCCAACTGCCTTTCAGTGCATTTCACTCTAAATTCTATTGAATAGTATGGCACCAATTGTCAATATTAGGTCTTCGCACTATTAATAATTCTTAACATCTATATCACACAGGATTGTGTGGGGAGATATTTTCCTTTGCTATCTACATGGCAATAAGTGACTTCTTGAGGAAGTCATCAATCCCCCTCGTCCAAAACCATCTCTCTCACCAACAAAACCAAAGATATTTACTTCTACAGTCTTCTCTCTTTTCTAACTTCATGCAAGTGCAGAGAGACAAAAGAACTTCAAGGCATACTTGCTTACTTCATGGCTTTATCTATGCATGACTTTAATAATTGCAATGAAGTTTTTTTTACTACAAACTCAAAACAGTTGATCATGTCACCTCAGGTATTCTCATGACACCTTGGAACAGTGAAGGGCAGAGCATATTTTTTCTGATCTACAAATAGAGCCCTAGATAAAGTTATTACAGGTTTCAAAGTCACATAATAGGGTGAAGGCCAGACAGGTACTAGGACAACTCTCTGTTGGTGTTTTACTGAATGCTCCAAGGACTTCCCTGGGCCAATAATGTTTCCATAATAGATATACAAACAAAGCCTAAGCCTATAAAAGACGTATGAAGTCAAGAAAATATCCATATGGCCATGGCTGCACTTAAGTAACTGTGAATGTCAATCTATTGGACGAACCCTCATACTCTTGGTTAAATACAAAATTCTTATAAAGTTGTTACTGCAACACCTTTGGTGGACCTGCTTATCCTTGTAAAGTGTTAGCCTGAATCAAACAGTCCTTATTACTGTATTTTTAATAATTTGTCCCAATTGCTGTTACATGCATAATAATGTATTTTTTGGAACACTGATAAGATTCAGTCTCCCTAAATCAAGAAGTTTACAAATTCTTTGGAGAGATAATGTTAAATACATAAAATATTATCAGAATGTCTAAAATAAATATATAAAAAGTATTAGTACTCCACGAATTCATAAAATGGTAGTTTGAAATAATTATTTCATAAAAAAGGAAAGTCAGTATGCTTTGGAAATGATAGGAGAACAGTGGACTAGGAAGCTGCTTTGAAGGAGTAGATTCAGGGTCTGATTAAGAACACACTTCCTCTCCTGGATAACATGTCTCAGAAGTCCCTCTAGCAACTTTAGAGCATGACGGTCAACCCATCAATGTCATGTGCCAGCTATCCTTGTCCTTCCTGAATGTGAATATTTCCTAGGTTTGTTGGTTAGTTATGTTGTGGGCTTTTAATTTGTCTTTTTAGTTCATAAATATATAACTCAAGAGGAATTATATCCTGACCTGATATAGATATAGAATATCATCAGGTCAGTTTTTGGTCTCACATGTCGTGTGCTGAATTGTTTCCCTTGGAGAGGGAATGAGTATATTTTGCAGGCAGAATGGAGGAAAGTAAATATTTGTGACAGAGAGTGGACTGTAGTAGACTTCATAAATTTTCAGAATATTAGCTGCTCCTCTTTATGGACGTATTATACATCCTGGTTCTGTTGACATCAGGCTTAGCCATAGGATTTTCTGTGCCTCTCTCTCCATCTGAGGAAAAGATTCATCCCCACCCGACTGACATCAAGCTTCACCAAGTGACCTACTTTGTCTAGTGAAATGTGAATAGATGTGAAATGTTACAATTCTGAGAAAAAGCTTTAATAGCCTCTACCATGTTGATTTTTTTGCCCTCTACAACAAGAATCTGTAGACTGATACAGACAGATAGGATCTGTATTGGTGGAAGGAGAGACACATCCTCATATAACAATAGCAGATGTGAGTAAAGAAAGTAAAGTAAAGAAAAGATACAAGATGGTTTTGAGTACCAGTGAAAGGCAGCCCTGAATAGAACATAAGTGTTACAAAGAAGTGAGGTATGAACATTTGTATGTCGTTCTTTTCTTTGGTGATGGGAAGTCTGAACACTAGTCATAGGAGTTTAGACTTGATGTAGTAACATCGGTGAACATTTAGGCTTTTAGGTAGGGGGTCACAAGATGAAAATCCATGTAATGATAACTAATTTGCCTGTTATAAATCAGAAAACTTAATTGAGTGAGGAAGGAACAGCAATTCTGGAAAAGCTAAAGAAAGTGCTGTAACAGTCATTTAATTGTGAGGGAAGTGTGGTCCATAATGGTGGAGATAGGAAGAAGCTTAAGAACAAAATAATTCTTTACAAGTAAAAATATGGAGGTCTAGATCATTTACAGAATATAGAGAATAAAGTAGAGGAATGAGTCAAAGAAGACTGTGCAGTTCCAAGTCTGAAGAGCTGGGGCAATGGAAATACCATGGACAGAGGTAGGTAAACTAGAAGGGAGGGCTAATTTTGAGTGAAAAGTTTATGTTTGGAGTAGTTATGTTAGTTTTTTATACTTGACATGAGCCATTCAGTGAAAAGTTAGAGGTTTCCTGTCTGGATTAGAGATTAGATCGCATGATAGAAATTTGTGAGTCATCTGCACTGGGGTTATCACTAAAGCCAAGAAAATGAATGCATCCTCTGAGACAAAACATACAGTGAAAATGAAAGAAATTTAAGAAAGAAGCCAAGTTTAAGGTGTCAGGAGGATGCAGGTAGCTATAGAATCATGAAGTTAGTTATGCATATATACTAGACATATGAATTATTACTAAATTGATACTTTTTCTCAAAGATAGCTCCTTTAGAATTATCTGAGGCATGAGAGAGAGCAAGAATAGGGAGGATGGGAAAAGTTCATTCTTAGGGTCTGTCTAAAGAGTCATTTAGTGATAAAGAGAATTGAGAATATTTGTAAGGTTTATAGATGGCACACAGTAAGCAATGGAAATCAAAGATTTTCATGAAAAAAAAAAGTGGGGGGGAATAAGTGTAAAAAGAAACAAGGTCATTCACAAACCAGAAGGAGATGGAATTAGATACAGGTAAAAGGATCTCTAGTTGAGATAAGTGTTTCTACTTTATTTGACTCTGTGGGCTGGGGTGAAAATAATAAAAATAGCCACATAGATTGAGTCCTGGTTATGTGTGAAGCACTGAACTGAGAACTTGACATATACTATGTCATTTAATCCTCCAAATAACCTTATTGGTTAAGAAGTGTTATTATTATTCCCATTTATAGGGAAAAAAACCCAAAGGCAGTGAAAAGTAAAATGAATTAACATAGGTCATTAGTAAGTAGAAGAATTGAGAGTCAAACTCATAGGTTTAGATTCAGAACCAGTACCCTAAACCACTATATTTGGGATGAAAGTGATAAGAGCTGAATTTGAAACAAGGAAAACTAGGTATGGCCATTATAACAAGCAAATTGAGGAGAATAGCAGGCTTTTAAAAAAGTCACTAAATACATATATCTGTTATATTACCTACTATTTCAAATACTAGGACATTTCAGAATAAAATAAATACTTATAAAATCCAGTAACTGATTTAGCATAACTCTTCATAAATTATGATTCACCTATAGTATCTCATTTGATTCTTACAGGAAATTACATAATAAGTAATAGTGGTTTTCTTTCTTTCCTTTCCTTTTTCCTTCCTTCCTTCCTTCCTTCCTTCCTTTCTCTCTCTCTCTTTTGTCCTTCCTTCCTTTCTCTCTCTCTTTCTTCCTTCCTTTCTTTCTTTCTTTTTCTTTCTTTCTCTCTCTCTCTTTCTTTCTTACAGATGACAAAAACTAAGGAGTAGAGGAAGAAGATGTTAAATTTATCAAAGGTGACCTGTTAGAATATGACAGGCCTGAAGTTCAAAGCCAGGTCTATCCTTTTACTCCAAACTCAGTGTTCTTGCCACTTTCTTAACTGATCTTTTACCAAGCACATACACTCTTTTGTAAATAACAGCATATATACATGCATAGCATTTGATAAAGTCCTTTAAGTTTCTCTAATTATTCCTGAAGAGAGCATAATATAGGAATCAGAGAAATCTAACTCTCCAACCTGGACTGGCTTCCTGACTTCCTCATTCCTACCCAAAGTCCACTTATTGCCTTGAACACAGAAGTATTGATAGTTTGTTTATAAGGGATGCTTCAGCCTTCTTTCTCTATTACTTTTGAGAAACATTTCCCTGAGGCAGTAAAGAAGTGCCTGTGTAGCCCTTTCATCATTCCATCCAAAATACAAAGTATTATTTTAGCTTTGAAATTGAGCATTGCTGGGGCTGGAAGGGCATAATTTATCCCATGTTCCTATGAGTCACATATTTTAACAAAGCCCAACTTTTGTCACAATGTTGTAAAAGCTTTTCTTCAGTATTGTTCTTGTTCTTGCTTAAGCTATTAGGAATATATTAATCTATAATTAAAAATAACATTTTAGGTCCCATTCTTCAAGTAGGCACTTTACAAATTATTTTTGTTTACTTCAGTTCAGCACTGTGAAATTACCACCAAATGTTTGGATTTTGGTCAGAACAAGATAAATTATTTATTAGGTAAAAAATACAAAAAAATGAAATTCATTGCCATTGTTATTAGTTGTTTTCTTTTCCCTAAGACTAGCTAAATAATTTAGCTTCATAAACTACCACAATTCACATTGAAAAAGCAGTCTTAGTTTGTTTAATTGAACCTAGATGCTTGAGTTTCATGATTAGCAATATATAAAAGCAAACATCCATAAGCAGATGAGGCTTAGCATCTTGTACAGAGGTCTGCTCTGACTATAGTCCAGTTCTCCAGACTTTAGCTCACTTCCCAGGAGATGGCATATGAAACTCTAGCAGCATCCTATTGAAACAGTTGATTGGAACCCAAAACAGTCCATACCTGCATAGCATAACCCCTGGGAGAATAAAATAATCTAGGTAGAGCTGAAGTTGAGAAAAGCTTATAAAATCTGGAATCATCTCAGTCTATCTAGAGCCAGCTGTGAAGAGAAAATGTGGCGCATGTGGTTCTTAGGTTTCTGGATCTATAACTTGGGAGTATGCAGGGAGATGAGCCATTTCATTTCGCTTCTATCCCCAAATAGCTCCTTTCACTTAGATAGCAAAGTCTTACCAACAGAAACTACTCTTCCAGTTTCTGTTGGATTTGCATGTCATCTTTTAAAATGCAAATATCCTGGACCAAGTAAGGGGTTAATGCCTTAGTTGGAAAAATCTTTCAATCAGATTACTTTTTTTCCTAACAGTGAACAAAGTTCATCCACCCTGAGGAGAGTTAAAGACCAGACTTCTTAGGATCGTGAAAGTCAAGCAGTCTTTGTACCGGATGTATTAGGCAACAACTACACTTCTTTGTGCAAGCATAAAAAAATACTGTTTAAGGAAAACTAGTCAATAAGATGTTTGGGGTATGGATTAGACCATTACAAAATAATAAACAAGCATGATTTCAGACCCATGAGTCAGTGGACTTTCCCTATTCTCTGCTCTGTCACAAACCTACTATATTATCATGAACAATTCAACTTATGTTTCTTAGTTTTGGTTTTATCATTCTAAAATGAAGGTGTTAAGTTATATATTTTTTTAGGTTTGTATATATGCACTGATTTTTAAAATTGAAGTAGAACTGACCTATAACATTATATTAGTTTTAGGTGTACAACATAATGATTCCAAAAATGTATATATTACAAAATGATCACAATAAGTCTAGTTAACATTCATCATTATACACAATAACAATTTTTTTCTTGTAATGAGAACTTTTAAGATCTACTCTCTTAGCAACTTTCCAATATGCAATACAGTATTATTAACTATAGTCACCCTACTGCCCACAATGCGGTATTGCCTCACACTTGTTAGAATGGCTATTATAAAAAAGACAAGAAATAGTGTTGGCAAGTGGGGAGAAAAGTCAGATTGCTCTAAGGTTCCTTGTAGCTCAGATTAAAAATTAAAACAATCATCAGAGTGGAATCATAAAACCACAGACACTTAAAGTTAGAAGAGACCTCAGCAATCACTTCACCTTCTATCCATTTTAGGAATTCTTTTTTAATATCACTGATTAAATAACCTGTAGCTGAAGATTAACCCTGAGAAGGAGCTCTCCATCTTATAAAGCAGGTTCTTCTAATAAGCAGATGGAAGAGTGCCATGGATTACAGTTGGAACTCTAGAGTTATACTCATCTGAGTTTGAGTTCCTGCTCACTAGCTGAGTGACTTTGGGAAGGTTACTTTATTTCATCATTTGTTACAAAAATATTATGATTACTATTAGTATTACTATTATTGAGAGACTGTCTCCTTGACTGAATTTTAGTTAGGCTCCTTTAAGCCCTCTTCTCCACTAGGTTTCCATGTCCATCCTTGCCAATCCCAGTCTTAGCAAGAATTCTGCTAAGTCAGTTTAGTGAGAATCTCCCACCCTTGATATCTGATCACCCTTGATAGCTGATCAAATTCCTCATCCCCATTCATGATATATAATCTCTCTGGCCTATCTTCAGTAAAAATACTAAGTAATTTTAGTAAGAATCTCCTTATTCCTGATGTCCCCTCTTAGCAATTTTCTATCTACGGATGCCCCTCACTCTACTCATTGGCTATAAATCCTCAGCTGTCTTTGCTATATTTGGATTTGAGCCCAGTCTCTCTCCCCTGTTGTAACAGTCTTGAATAAAGTCTTGCCTACCATTTTAACAAGTGTCAGAATAATTTTCCTTTAACATTATCTCTAATTATTAGAAAGTTCTCCTTCGTGTTGAGCTGAGAACGTATCTTTTATCAGTTCCTCCCACTGGTCCTAACACTTTGCTTTTGGAGACATAAATAACATTTCTAGTCCCTCTTTCACATGAAAAATTTTAAATACATGAAAAAAGTGATCATATATCTCAATTTTCTTTCCTTCGGGTTAAATATTCTCATTTTCTTCAGAGTTCCATATTATTATTATTTTGGTCTCTCATATGAATGTTTAAATACATCATTGTGACACTTAGTTATAATACTTCAAAAGTAATCATAAAATCTTGGGACCCAATGACACCATTATCTTCCTTGGTCTAGGCCCTACAATTCTATGAAGTTGACCTAAGAAGTAGCCCACAGATGCATTACTTTTTGACAGGTGCATTACAATTTGGACACACAAATACTGATAGGAAACTGGGTTTTCTCTGACCTGAAATTTTTGCAGTTGATTCTTTTTAAAGCTAAGTGCAGAATTTAATAATAGGATGTGAATACTCAGGATAGACTTCCAAAAAAAAAAAGGCATTTCCAGTTGACTCATGAAACAGTGATGGACATGTGTCCTGTGAACTGAAGCCTGAAAGACAATGAACACTGTAATAATACAAAGTGAATATTTTCTAATGGCAGGATAGAAGAAAGAAACTCATGGAGATAGGAATTAGCAAAAGGCATGCAGGTTAGAAGGATGCAAAGCACTGAGTAACGGTAAGTCAGCTTTTAGCTGAGATATTACTTTCTTTGAGAAATATTCCTTGCACTCTTTCTTTCAATATTGGTGGATTTATCTCCAGAGCAGCTTAGACCACAATTATACCAGTTTCAACCTGTAGTGTTTTGTAGGCTCCGGACGCGCAGGCTCAGAGGCCATGGCTCACGGGCCGAGCCGCTCCGCGGCGTGTGGGATCCTCCCGGAACGGGGCACAAACCCGCGTCCCCTGCATCGGCAGGCAGACTCTCAACCACTGTGCCACCAGGGAAGCCCCAAACTGTAGTTTTTGACGTGTATTATTATTTTTGTTTTCTGTAACAAAAAAGCAATTTATTAGAGAAAATTTTGGAAGCATAGAAAAGCACGTTTGATCTTATCTATCTATCTACTTATGTCACAGAATTACATATATATTTATCTAACAATACATTATATATAAATATATATAAATAATTAAAAAATTTTCCCTTTTTCCCTGCCATTTCCACTTCTGAGACATAACCATCACAATTTATTTGTCTGTGTCCTTCCCCCTTTATGTTGTAAGTTCCTTGAATATGTAAGGTAATATCAGTGTTTCAAAACACTCTTATATCAAGGTTATAAAACCCATGATAAAAGATGAAGCCTGTGAAGCTAAGATCCTTTAAGTATTAAATCCTACCAGGCAGCACTTCAACATGCAGTCAGTATTTCACATTATATAAAAATACCTGAGGATGCAAAGGAGAATTCTACCCATAACACAATTGCCAGATAAGTGAGAATATATTTTGTCTGGAAAAATCTTAGCACAAGCTAAGCAATCCTGATGCCATTTAGACTTTTAAAAATTACTATGGGAAATAAACTTCAGTTGCACCCTGATAGAGAAATTTTGCCTAAAGACAGTGTTGTTAACCTTTTGTACATCTTAGCTTCATGCAACAGCACTAAAGATGAAAATTGGATTCAACTATAGCAACAAACATTGTCACATAGAGTAGACAGAACAAAAGTAACCAGGAGAACAAGCTTTAGAGATCATAAAAGCTCAGTATCTTGGCAACCTTTTGTGTTGGGTTATTTTTAAAAAATGGATAATACTGTGTTTCTAATTTATTCAGCCACTCGCTGAGGGATAGCAACGTTATAACTACAGAAACTGTATGTCATCTTGACATTGTGAATGTTTTTGAAATACAGTAATATTTGTTTTATTTTTTTCTTGTTTAGTTTTGCTGCAGTGGGAAGAAATCTTTAAAGTGGCCTGTAACTTGATTAGCTCAACTATGCTGTTTGGCTGACAAGTTACTATTTTGTCCAATCAATTTTTTTTTTTTAATTTTGAGAAAATTTTCTTAATGTTTCTATTAGAGAAAGATTTGTGAAGCCCACCTCCTTCCCTCTATTCCCCAAGTGCACCTTATGGGTTGAGTCAGACTCTTGAAAACCCTCCTCTCAAATTTGTGAAACTCACATCAGACGTTTTTCACATGAGGCTGTAACAAATCTGTAGTGCCCAGATTGTCTTACTGTAGATTCTTATCCTGCCGCAATCACCACCAAGCATATCATCATTTAATATAAGGCCAACGAAAGTGTGTGGTGCTCATCAATCTCTTTTTCTAGGCAATTTATTTTTTCTGTGTAATTTCTTTTCCCTGTTGGTTCTTCTTTTAACTATTTCTTAATGCCTAGCACAGTAAATATTTGTCAAATCTATAAATAAATGAATAAATGAATGAATGAATGATATTCCACTCTTTCTGCTCCCCCTTGAGAGCATTTCCCACCTTTGTTTGCTCTCTTGCTATTTGCTTTTAATAATGTCCCATAAACACTGTAGTTCTGACTGGATGTCATCCTGTCTCTCTCCTCCTGGCTCCAGATACCTTCCCTCACATCGTGTTGTTTTTTCTCCTCTTCTCACATTTCTCATGCTTAGGAGATGTTTTTTGTGTTTTCATTTTTTTTCTTTTTGCAAAATATTCCATATCACAATGATGTCTAGTAGCTACATAGAAACATTTCTAAAACTCTCCTTTTCCAATTCTTCAAATTTGTTTCATTACAGTCTCCCTTGGTACCCACAGGGAATTGGTTCCAGAACCCCCCTCGGACACCAAAATCCAGGGATGCTCAAGTCCCTTAAATAAAATGGCGTAGTACAGTCAGCCTTCGCTGTCCACAGGTCCACAGCTGCGAATTCAACCATCGGCGGATATATGGTTGGTTGAATCCACAAATGCAGACGCGCGATGTAGAAGACCTACTGTATTTCAATGTTGTCCCTCCACCACCACCCTGAGCCTTTAGATCTAAAACTGCTACCTCTACTAAAATCTACCACAGTATTTGAGGGCCTATGTGTTAAGCACTTTACATAATGACTACATTTAATTTCCACTATAACCTTGGAATACTGATAAACAACTGTTTTACTCATTTTACATGTGAAAAGAAAACAGACTCCATTTGGGTAACTGGTCCAGCCTTACAGCTGATGATTTAAAAGCCTGATGTCAAAGAGCTCCGAGCCTGCCAAAGCTGGTGCTTTCCCGCTGTGCTGTGCTTGTGCTTCATCATCTCCCAGTTTTTGCCACCTTCTGCCTTCATGTATTTGAAAGACAAAAATGTTGACTGATAAAATACTTTGACATTGATCATTTCATCCTCTCGTGAGAAATAAAGAGCCTGCTGTCAAGTTTTTTTTGCCCTTGTTCTATAAGGATGTTAAAATGACTCATCAATGAAGGAGCTGCATGCAGTTCGTGGGAGCTGTAATGTGCAAATACGATTTGGCACTTGGCGAAGCTTAATTATATGTATCCTGCATTCTAATACTTTTCAAATCCCCTATGTTTATTTTTAATTTTCTGTGCTGTTATTTTTATTGACCTAATGTCATTTTGCATCTTCCACCTGTCCAAAGCAAATTAAGCATTGCCAGTGGCCCAGCCAGCACTTTGATATCTTCGATATTATCATGTCTCTCTTTGCCTCATTTTATAGCACTGTGCCTCTTGCTTCAGCTTTCTGGGAGTACCCTTTATAGATTTTAAATATTCTCATCTTTGGTTTGTCTGCATTGTCAAGAGGATGTTATCTGCATAAGGTACCTAGGCTTATTAACCTAGGATAGCATCTCTTTAAAATCTTTTTCATTTGTCTTTTCTCCAGTTTATTTCTGTTGTCTTTTGAGAGGGTCTACAGAGCACACATGAAAATATAGGACCATGTGGGTACACTTACTTGCTTCACTCTTCTTGTCACATTAATTTGTTTCTTCCCCCACCCATTGAGCATTGAATGTGGATCACTTTGATACATAACATCTTCACTTATTTCAGCAGCTAATCTGGCAAATGCTATTTTGGATCTAAATTTAGAAAAAGAATTATAGTTAACCATCAAAGCCATATTTTTAATAAACTAATTAATAATTTTCCCACCTCCCTATTTTTGGCCTGTTTCAGATTGCCTCTGAAATTCACAATCAGCTGTTTCTGGATGTCTGGCATACCATTTGCCCTGTGAGTCCTGCCTTCTGCTAAGCTTGACAACCCTTGCAGCAAGATGTCTACATAAGTCTTGTGATCAGTATTCAGTAAGGTTAGTGGTCTCTAGATTCTAATGCTTTTCCTCTCTCCTTAATAGTTATTATTGGTAATTTCCTTTGTACTGGCCTTTGCACTTTTTATTCATATACCTTTAATAAAAAGCTTTTTTGGATTTCTTTTTTAAAGGGTTGTAAAACTCAGCAGAAAACCATCAAATATCAAACCCAAGAGAAATATCAAATTCTACCTTAATCACTCTGCACAGTTTTTGAGTTGATTTGTTTGCTGTAGAATAATTTTTAACCTCTAATTCCTCGGTATTGGCACACATTACTTTTCTTTTATGTGACTTCTAATATTTTGTCTTAAAGGACATTTCCTTGATTTCTAATTTCTCTTTCTGTATTTAAGGTATTTTTAATACCTTAAAACCAATCTGAACCTTCTCTTCTTTTTATATTCTGTTTTCTATCTGATAGTCTACTCTTGTCTGACATTTTATTTATGCTTTTTACCTTGATGGGATAGACAATTTCTCTCACCTATATTTTGAATCTTGCTATTTTAGCTTTAATTTATGTTTTTTTTTAATACTCTTGCTCTCTCCACCAGATGTTTCTGTAGCCCTATGGAATATTGACTTTCTTCTTGAAAGCCTTGTTTTTATTCAGAGCCTTTTAAAATCATTCTTCACATCACTTTTAACTTTCCAATCACTCTCTGACATCATAAAAGGGCATCTACACTTCACTCCCTTAATCAATCCTCCTATAAGCTCTTCCTGTTCTAACGTCTCATCCTCTACTTACCATTATAAGTTAATTCCTCTAGCTCTACAATCATCCTACAAAAACCTTTATAGACTCTTTTCAAAGAAAAGATTGTCTGCTATTGATTCTAAGAGAAGTCAGCCAGGAGAATTTGCCAGAAGGCAAAGGGCTGAGGTGGAGAAGCAGGCTTCCCATTAAATCTGCCTGGAATGGTTCTGCCTGGCAAAGTAGTAGCCCACTCAAATATGCATGCACTTTTTATTACAAGTACAGCTTTGGAAGGTGAGTCAGACATCATCTCTTTGGCAAGACCTAAATGAAAAGGATGGAACCTGCAGCTCTAGCATCTTGATTGTTTTCTGCAATCACTGGCTCATCCTCATCACCCTTTCCTCCAGGTCTAGTGAAGTTTACTTCATTTCTCAAATGGACCAGATCTTATCCTCCCTCACCTCAGGGACTTCATACTGTTTCCTTTCCCTGGAACATTTGGACCTCCCAACATTCAATTAGTTCACTTTCCGCATCAGGCTTCAGTTTACATGAGCTCTTCCCTGCTCTGATTCCCTGGGTTGGACACTTCTCCTATGTGCTCTCACAATACTTTATAAGTACCCCTGTACAGCTCTGTCACACCTCCTTATAACTACTTATAATTATAAATTGTTTATATTAACAATACGCCAGTCTATAAGTTTTCTGAGAGCACCAGATCAACTCAGAAGCATGTTCAGCATGGTGGCTAAGGGGACAGACCGGAGTCATGCCAGCTGTGACATTTACAAGCTCAGGGACTAGGGAGAGTCACTCACCTCTCTGTGCCTCATTTATTCATCTGTGAATCATGGATATTATTACTACTTGTTTTGTAGTTTTTTGTTTGTGAGAATCAAATGCTTAGAACAATCCCCAGCGTGACTCACAGTAAATACACTGTAAGTTTTCTATAAAGTATGCTATAATAACTATTATTATTATTATCATTATTATTAGTCACAAACACATTCCCAGGATATCTAGCACAATGCTGTCATAAAAGAGGGCTCAGTCAATGCTTGTTGAATAAATGTTTGTTGAACTAATGAAAGAATGAATGATTTTGAAAATAATACACTCAGATGAATAATCTCACACCGCAAGAGAATGTATAGATACTGGAATATGTAAGAATGGGAACTTCCCAGAGGCTGGATTGCTCTCTCTTTTATTTTCCCCCCCTTCTGACTGGCAGATATATCTAGAAAGGGACAGAATTTCCAGAGGAAACTTCACCTAAAAATAACTGGGCACTGATAATTAGCATGCACTTGAGTGATATCCTTTGTTATCGCACAAAACTTCCTTTCTGGCCTCTTCCCAAATTACACTTCGGCCAAATTTCTCAGTTTATGAGAAATTTCTGCTTTTCTATGACATTGTAAGAAAAGGGAACTTCTTTCGTATTTTACAAGCTAAATTCCTTCTTACACGCAAATCCTATCAGCTCTGTCACATCTTTTTTATTGAATTTGTTGCAGAGTATTAGCATCGGCGTGCAAATAAACACCTTGCAATCCTGTGCCATTTCAGATCATTTCTAGCTATCTCTTGTATGGATCACTTGTTGTTGCTCTCATTGCCCTCATCCCTATCACCTTTATGGGCAGGCAGCCAAAATCCTCTCAATTGGTTGTATGCAGAAAAAAACAGGGTGTTTCTACATTCCTCATTCTTTCTTTTTCCTTTTGAAATATATATACATTCATGTGTCCAATCACACCTCAAAATTTCCCTGAAATGACTCTATATCCAGATATTAATTGTCCACAATTCATCTTTGCGTTTCACATTCATTGACTTGATATCCATTGAAAACTTACAATGTACTATAAAGAAGGCATAGGCAGATGGCTTTTTAAGAAGTGTGTAGTCTTTTTATAATGTTAAATAATTTTATAGTGGTTTGTGTGTAATAATTCTAGTAAAAATTAACATTTATTTAGCCTTTCTCACGTGCCAGGCTTTGTTCTGAGCACTTTACATACATAAACTCATTTAGTTTTCACAATAAGCCTGTAAATACTATTGGGTTGGCCAAAAAGTTCATTTGGGTTTTTCTGTACCATATAATGGAAAAACCCGAATGAACTTTTTGGCCAACCCAATATTAATGTCTCCACTTTATATAGTAGGACACTGAGAAACAGAGATCCCAACAATTGCTTGCTATTGAACATACATTTGTTAAATAAAAAGATGTAAAAAAAATTTTTAATTAAGCAGTATATTATTATGAATCCAATGAGGTAAAAATATCTGACTTTTAATACAGTAGTTTATACAAGTTCCAAGGAGTGAAAGAGAGTTATGATGTGTGATGGCCAGAAGTAAATTTTGAATTATGGTTAGTTTGGGCATTGAAGGGTAGATAAGGTTTGAAGTGGTTATGAGGAGAAAGGAAAAATAAATAATCAAAATTCTTTGGGTGGGAACTTTGCATTTGACAATGCCCAAATATATTCCACTGATTATTTTCAAATTATTTTGTTTTCAAATTATGAGGTAGTTCCTATTATGGTCTCCATTTTATAGGAGAGGCATTTGAGGTTCAGAGTGGGTCAGTATATTGCTAATGTCACAGACTAATTGATAGAGGAAGATTCAAACCAGGCAGTCTGACTCGAAAACTCCACTCAACCACTGCAAACAGCTCCTTTGCTGAGGAAGAATATTTCAATTAATAGAGGACCATAGATAAGAGAATGGGCACAAAACACACACACACACACACACACACACACACACACACACACACACACACACCCCAAAACGGAAGGGAGACATACCACGTTCAAATAGTTAAGAAAGTTGAAAAGTACAGACACCAAAACCAATAACAGTAACCTCTGCAACTTTCGATGTTGTTATCGGATATTACAAAATAATAAAATTGAACTTTGAAACATATTTCTAAAATTCCCTGCTTTTAGCTAGTGTTTCTAGATCCTTTTGTAGGTAACCTTTGGTAGAAATATATAACCGGTAGTCAGAAGGATAAAGGAAGGATTTCAGAGGGCGAGGAGTCAGCAGGTCACTTTCATAGCGGCCCAGCTGAGAGTACTTTATCCTGAAGTAGAACTTCTGTTGGGAACAAGTTGGGACTTGAATTTACCTGGCAGGGGTTCCCTAGGCACCTCTCTTTATAACATATCACTGAGATTAAAGTCCCTGAACCAGTCTAACTGGGTTACAGGGTATATACACCCTAGAACCTCAAAATTCTCATTGTATTTCTTACTAAAAACATACTTTAACAGACACTCATAGCTTTTTAGAGAGCTCTTTGTTTTTCATAGGTACATAAGCTATTTCTGAGACCCTTCTTGTTTTCTTGCTCTTATAAAAATAACTCTCATTTTGGTATCTATAACTTCCAAGTGGATCAAATGCTGTATTAGTTTCGTACTGCTGCTGTAATAAGTTACCACCAACTTAGTGGCTGAAAACAACACAGATTTATTATCCTGCAGTTCTGGAGGTTAGAAGTCTGAAATAGACCTTCGAAGGAGAAAACTGAGCTGTGAGTAGAGCTGCATCCTTCTACAGGCTCTAGAGAAGAATTTGTTGCTTGCCTTTTCCAGCTTCTGGAGGCTGTCTATATTCTTTGACTAGTGGCCACATCACTATGACCTCTGTTTCCATCAGCACATCTCTTTCTCATACTCTGCATCTACTGCCTCCCTCTTATGAGGACACTTGTGATTACATTAGTCTCACCTGGATAATCCAAATAATCTCCCCATCTCAATATTCTTAACTTCTTCACATCTGCAATGTCCCTTTTGCCATCTAAGATAACATGTTCACAGGTTTGTGGATTAAGACATGGACAACTTTAAGAGGACATATTCGATCTCCCACAAATGGTAAAAATAAAACTACAAAAGAACAAGAAACAATACTAGCAGACATGAATCTGTCTTCAGATGGGGAAGAATATTATAAGCTTAAAGTGAATGAAGAAATCATAAAAAAGAGACTTAACAGTCTTAAACCAAGTTTAAAAATCTATATACATGGGGACAATATACCACATTAAGTAAAGTAACAGGCAAATGAAAACCTAGAATAATAGTTGCAGCCGATATGGCAAAGGGTAAATAAAATAACATTATTGATTAAAAAATAATATTATCAATAAGTAAGAAACAGATGAATACCTTGGTAGAAGGAGGAAAGGATCTGAATAAACTTTTAATAAAAAAGGAAACTCAAGAGACCAATAAAAATATGGAAAGAATTCAACCTTACTAGTTAAGAAATGCAAACTATTATGAAGAAATACTCTTTCCTTATCTAATCAAGCAAGATGTAAAAAACCATACTGACCAATGGTAATGATTGTAGACTATATATGGCCAGCAAAAGTTTTAAATTTCACAAACTGTGTGATGAATAATTTGTGACTATATATCAATGGTCCTTAAAATATTCAGTACTTTATCTCAATGACTACATTTCCAGAATTCATAAATGAATAAGAATAAAATATAAATATTTACCTACAAATCTTTTTTTACTACAGCTGAGTTCATACTGGGCAAAAATCAGAAAAGAACTCAAGTCTGAAAAGTGATTAAAGGATTGGTTATGCACATTATAGTGGACTCATGTAATGAACCATTATATTTCCATAAACATGCTGTTTTCAAAGATGATTTTTCAGAATATATTATTAAAGGCTAAAAGTCAGATACAAATAACATTGTGTTAGATTAGGACCTGCTGCAAAAAAGCTCAGAGGCTTAAAGTATAAAGATTCATTTCTCATTCATGCAACATCTGCTGTGCAAGTGGTGACCCAGGGCCTCATCTACTTTTATGTGGTGGCCCTGCCAGCTCAATCTGAGACATCAGGGTTTACCCCCAATTTTCAATACCTCACCCAGTAAACTCAACTAGCCATATGGTTCTGGGTAACTGCTAAAGAGGTGGAAAATGTATTCCTTTCGCCTGCCATAGAATGAGACAAAAATTAGTGAGAATTAAAAGTTTCTAGGGCTTCCCTGGTGGCGCAGTGGTTCCGCGTCCGCCTGCCGATGCAGGGGAACCGGGTTCGCGCCCCGGTCTGGGAGGATCCCACATGCCGCGGAGCGGCTGGGCCCGTGAGCCATGGCCGCTGAGCCTGCGCGTCCGGAGCCTGTGCTCCGTAACGGGAGAGGCCACAGCAGTGAGAGGCCCGCGTACCGCAAAAAAAAAAAAAAAAAAAAAAAAAAAGTTTCTAAAACAGGTAATATCTTTTGGTCCTGTTTTTTTAAATTAGTTGTTTATACCACGCATATATATGTAGACAGATGGATATAGCTGTATCTACATCTATGTGTCTAAACTAAGGGCTGGCTTAATATGGCCCTCGTCAAATCTGGCCGGCTGCTTGTCTTTTGTACAACCAGCCAGCTAAAAATGCTCTTTAGAATATTTACAAGGTTGAATAATATTTGTTGACACATGAAAATTATATGAAATTCAAATTTAAGCATCCATAAATAAAACTGTATTGAAGACACAGTCATGATCCTTCATTTACATTTGTCTTTGGCTGATTTCAGATATAACAGCAGAGCTGAGTAGTCATGACAGGAATCATATGACTCACAAAGCCTAAAATATTTACTCTTTAAGTCTTTATGAAAAAAGTTTTAAACTTTTAATTCTACTCTAAATAACTAGGAAAACTAAAACTAAAATCGTCATAGTAGTTAATGGTAGGTTTGGGATTTAAGATCATTTTTAGCTTTTATACTTTCTTGTATTTTCTAAAATTTCCAAATGAATAGATATGATAGCCATATTTGTGAAAAATTAATAAAAATAAAAATAACTCATATGTAGAATACCTAAGAATATTCTTACATCATTAGTTCCAGATAAGTGCTTTCTCTCTGGAGGCCTCCAACCTAGCACGAGACCAGGGAATTGTTGCTAAAGATGAAACGATGGTGAAAGATTTCTGTGTGTGTGTGTGTGTGTGTGTGTGTGTGTGTTCTCTCTGGAGGCCTCCAACCTAGCACGAGACCAGGGAATTGTTGCTAAAGATGAAACGATGGTGAAAGATTTCTGTGTGTGTGTGTGTGTGTATACACACACACTGAATAAATAAAACTCATTTTGATTATAACATTAATGTGTAATGCTATATACACATTGACATCTTACACAATCCCAATGAAAAGCCAAATCTTTCTGCTGGGGAAAGTCTCTCTAGCTCAGCAAAATCCCTAACTTTATGTTAGTCATCTATCAACACTTGAATTTTTAAACTAACTGTGCCAGTGACAATAAAAAAGTTAGTGGTTCTTATAACTGACATGATTTATTGCTGATTGAAGGTAAATGTGGCACACTAAGCAAATATAGTGAAAATAATTAAGAATTTCCTTACAAAATCATATGATTTGTGGGTATACTTATAATGCTGTTTTTCTGACAACATACTGATGATAGAAGGACAAAATATATGTGTTTATGCCTAATCAGTACCAACAACACACATTCATTAGACATCTAATTTGTGAAAAGATAAATGAAAATGTTACTGTTCTCAAGAAATCTTTAGAAAATGAGGGAGAAAGACAGGTAAACATAACTGTTACAAAGATAACATTTGTTGTCAACATACATTTAAGATATTGAAATATCTTATGTTATGAGACTAATATGCCCAATTCCTTTTTTTTTCTCCACTCATGATCCCATTTATCTTACAGCTCCATAATGCTCCCGTGGGCATTTATAACGTACTTGTAGCTGCCTCAACCAAAGCACATGAAATCTATTCCATGAGGTTTTCAGGATTTTTTCCAATCCTCATCTCTGCTCTGTCTGGGGTGGGGTCGTCCTTCTGCAGCCTGTGGCTTTTTTTTAAAAAGTGTGATCTTTATTTATATTTTTTAATTTTTACTTTATATTGGACTATAGTTGATTTACAATGTTGTGTTAGTTTCAGGTGTACAATATTCTCAATTCTTAACCGCTAATGGGAGAAAGCTACATATTCTTGAAGCAAAACTAAAATTAAGTTTTTGCAACTTAACCTTTTGCCTATGGCATTTCTGAACTTTCTTTACTTTTAGGAGGAGGACAGATAAGATTCCATGTCTTCACCAAAGAGTAAGTTTCCTATAACGCATTATTCCTAAGGAGTAAGATCTGATTTTCTTTCTCAAGTTATAGTCTTGGGAATATTGTTTCTGACTCTTGTGTATTTTTTTCTATACTATTTTTTTTACGTGACATTTAAAAATATATAAAACCAGCTATGGTCAGAAATTATTTTACTAGATTTGAGACATTGAGAAAAATAAGAATATATAGAAGGATGCAAACTCCGTATTGTGCAGGTCAGCTACAGAATTTTGCCCCTTTTCTAAAAGTCTTCATCTGTCACATGCCCTTGCATTTCTTTCAACTCTTCACCATTTTTATTTATTATTTTTGGTTTTTGCAATCACTTAGATTCAACATAAATCTCTTTGAAGGGTTCAACTTAGAGATTACAATTTTGTATCAGTGTCAGTTAAATAACACTCCCATGAAACACAAATAATTGGTGGAGGAGGAATACACTACTTGTCAAGAAGCAGAAAATACCTTATTTAAGGAGAGGCAGCAACGGTGACTTGCTTCCCTTGAAAAACGTTTAGATGCTTAGTGCAATGGGAATGACCTTGGTCTGCCTTGGTCTGTTATATGGAAAAAAAAATCTCAAAAACTGTTTTTTATTCTTGGCCACGCCTTGCAGCATGCGGGATCTTAGTTCCCTGACCATGGATCAAACCCATGCGCCCTGCAAGTGGAAGCACAGAGTTCTAACCACTGGACCGCCAGGGAATTCCCCTCACAAACTGTTATTGACTGTCCAAAGATGTATTAACTCCCAACAGAGTGGTCACAGAGAGATATTTAAAGTCCTATCTTTACTGCTTTTACAGATAAAATGTTTTTGTCTATAATATTCATGAATGTCTCTCAAAAATGGCATTCATGATACAATTTAACATAATGATTTTTATAAACCAAATGCTATGGTTTCCCTTCCAACGCTGTCACAAAGTCAGTTATTTCCATCCAAACCCTATTTTCTATTCCTCCTGGAGACAAAATAGACAATCATGCTCTACTCCCTGTCTTCACTGTACTCAGATGGAGATGGATGACTATGTTTTTCAATGGGAGGGGAATGAAAGTTATGTGGCCACTTCAAGGCCTGGACCATTGACACCTTCACCTTTCCAGACACCAACTGGTTGTTGATCCGGGCTGCAGGTTTAGCTATCTTCAATGCATTGCTCCCAGTGTCTCTGGTCCATGAATGAGCTATCAAGCAGGGTAGCTCTCATTCCTTCCACTGCCTGTAAAGTTCACCTGAGTATAAAAAATAGACCACCTTTCTCTTAAGTCACTGAAGTTTCAGGGATTATGTTTTATCATTGTGGCTAATTACATTAAATAATATAAAAAGTCTGCAACAGTATGTCTAACAATACTGCTGTCCAGCTTTTCTCCATGGCCATAGTTAACTTTCTGAATTGCTGAAGCCATTTGCCCAAATGGACTTTGAGTAGTATAACAGAGGAGAAAAAAATACCCATTCATCTCTTCAATAACTATTAGTCGATTATCTCCCTCATGCTAAACTCTGTGTCTAGACACACAAAGATACTGTCAATACACTGATACAATACACTTAAGTGCTTGTGTGTCTTATAGCTAAGGCTGTGTGCTTCTCAAGCCAGGAGCTGTAGTATCAGTTTGCTGGCTCTGCAGGCAGCACTTTTATGGTGTAGTAGCAGCATGCCTTTTGACTTCCTATTTCTATAGTGTCTTTGGGAATCATTCCTACAGGACCATATTTCCTTTGACTTCCTCGGGATTCCAAAAATCATTTGATGATTCTCTATACTACATTGTTTCCTGCTTAAACGAGCTTCAGGGTATTCTGCTCTCTGAAACTGAAACCTGAACCCCAAGTATTCAGCATTCCAAGAATATATCTACAGATGTCTCAGTTTTGGACTTCAGTTAGAAGTACTGCATTTAATATTAAATGTTATTACTTTAGGGTCTCACTTAGTACATAATGTGTGACTGCAAATTTAAATTCCAAAGCAGGACTTGAAATGTATCAGTATTCAATTATAAGATGATCATTCAGATAATTCAGAAGAGGTATATTGCTTATTAACAAAATGGCATAGAAAAATTTTAAAATAGTACTGTATAAATTTACAGACACAAGATGCTACACTTGATCCAAGGTTGAAAAATCCTGCTGTAAAGCAGATAGCTGCATAGCTCTTGGCCCAGTAATGAGAAAGCACTCAGTCAATTGTTTGTAATTTTAAACATAATGTTATTGTTAAACACCAAATGAGATAACAACATGGAGAACTTTGTAAAGTGGTAAAATTCTTTACATATTGGTGATAATGTCATCTACATAAATACCTCACGTTTCCTAGTGCCATAATTACAATGACCCAGTGTCACATTATTGTAACTGGAGGACAATACACTGTATATTTTATCTACCAAAGGCATAGATAAAAATTACATAAAGGGCCCTTCACTCTCCAGACAAGATTCAAGTTAAGTAGCATTAGTGTAAACAAAAAAAGAGTCCAATAATGGAATGCCTGCAGTGATTCTCTCTCGGTCAAGGTAGAGGACTACGTGTAGAACACTTTAAATTACTGCTTCTCATGTTCCACTTTACTTCCAGAATCTCAAGCTGCCATTATAACACTTTTCACCAGACTGAACTTGCAACTGAAAATAAATCAATCTTGAACGTGATTGAAATTACTATAGCCTGACTTCTCTTACTGTGTCATTCCACAGGATGCCAGTATAGGCAGTGGATAGAGAATCTATTTTTTCCTTTCATTTTGTTGCATCACAGGCTTTAAGAAAAATTAATTGTAACATCATTTTCTCCTATGAACACAAACTCATGAATTATAAATTTTAGTATATGTTTCCCATATTTATTTTATGTATATTTTTCTGTTTATATGTCCTTTAACTCAACATTACAATCTCCTTTGAGTTCCAGTCTTCACAGTTCAAAAACATAAAAATATTGTTAAACATACTATTAATATATGTGTGTATACAATCATCCCTTTGTATCCATGGGGAATTAGTTCCAGGCCCACCCCACCCCAATGATACTAAAATTTGTGGATACTCAAGTCCCTTATATAGAATGGCATAGTATTTGTGTATAAAAAACACACAGACTCCCGTATACTTTGAATCATCTCTATTACTTATAGTACCTAACACAATGCAAATGATTTGTAAATAGTTGCAGGACACCTGGAAAATTTAAGCTTTGTTTTTTGAAACTTTCTGGTAATTTCTTTTCCTGAATGTTTTTGATCTGTGGTTGGTTGAATCTGCAGATGCAGAATACTTGGCTATAGAAAGTTGACTGTATATACTACGTATATATCTATACATACATATATAAAATATATAAAATACAGAAAAGGTGAACTTAGATATATGTAAATAGTGCATATATATATACATACATATATATATATATAATGGATGATCCAACTTTCATGGATCATCTCCTTGAAATAATTTCCTATTTAACTAATTCCACTTTCTTTGAATTTATTAATTCTGCTTTTATTCTGCATAGCATCTACATATTCACTCATAGAACTTTATTTTTGCCCCCACTGACTTCTTAATCCCTTTCTGCCTTTTAAAGACAATCAAGAGAAAAAGCTAGTAAGATTTTACTAACAAAGGCCAGTTTTTGTCCCTCTCTCTTGTTCATTACTTTATATCCAAGCAATCAATATGTTCTTTTCCTTTGCCTCCTTGTATCACAGATTGCACTTTTTCTTATTTCCTCTGTACCGTGAGGGTCTCATCCTTGTTGCCTCACACCTGCACTAGGGCACTGAACACCCTGCCAATTTCCTGATACAATTCCCTTTTCCCCTCTCCACCTCCACACATTTCCTCCACCAGGTTCCAGATTCTGAAGGATGATTTTTACCATGATGCAAACTTGTTCACGAATCTGTACACATTCCCACCACCCTTTGCAAATTTTACCAAACCAAAAAGAAAAATATGAATCATCTGAAAAGGAGTTCAGTGTCTTAAGTGAACAAATGTGGAGACATTTCTTTGCTACACAACCCCATAGAACTACAATATGGTAAAACTGTAAATTGCCATGAGGGCATAGAGTAGGTAGCAGTGCCCAAGTAGAATAGTTTATTATTTTGGAGGGGAAGGGAGGTAGCATTAATATCTAATATCTGCTATAACACCAATGTTTTACAAAACACCATTAAAGAAAAGCTAATCTGTGAAAATCATTTTTTAAAGCCTATTGTTAAAGTCTATTAAGCAGCTCACTCATTTTTCAAATCTCCCCCTCACCTCATGATCCGTAGTCTAGGTGGTCTTGTGACATGGCCTACACCAAGCTTATTCATTTCTACTGAGCAACTGTGTATGCTGTGTTCTCAACAAAGAATATCTCCATTTTTTTCTTCACCAATTTTTGCCCATGATCACTGTGATTTGGGTCTAAATCCCACTCTCCCAGAAAGCCTTTCTTAATTATCTCTATTTTAGGCTATTATGCTTTTATCTTAGAACCATAGTAGACATGCAAATTTTTTATTCTTCCATCTAAAGTTTATATTCTCTTATATGTCAATCTTTTTTTCTGTTTAAAATGTAAACTTCTTTTTGGGGTGTGACATTTCTAATTCTTTATTTGTTTAATTCTTACTGTTTATGTTTATGTGTTTAGAATGACTTAGTAGTTGTACTATCTTTATGTGATATTTTCCTCATATATTATTTGTTTGTATCTATAAACATAAAATATCCTTCTGACTGCTATACTGAGTAAGCATGCTGTCAATATCCCTGGATGCATTTTAAACGGACAGTAGCAGCATAGTGTGTCAACAGCTGACAGTGACAGTATAGCAACAGACACTCAGTACTTTTGTATAGATGAACGCTATTTCTGACAGCTTATGCTTGACTCAAGAAAACAACTTGCAGTATACTATAAATGAGAGAAGGGACTAAAGGGTTTACACCAGCGACTTTATAATGTTAAATAAGCTAAGGGACAATATATGCATTTATCATATGTATAACATAAATTATGTAAATCTAAGTATCAAGGAATTTAAGTATTTAAGAATGAAATACACTAAATTTTAACATTTGTAATTCTGAGTGATGGAAATGTGAAGGATTATTGTGTCCTCTGTAAGTTTCTATATATTCATATTTTTCATAAAAATGGAAATGGCAAAAACAATTCTGCATAATTTACAGGAATTTTTGTGAAATCAATAACAGTTTGTACCTTGATGTCATTTTATTTGAATCCCATAGGTTATCTTGCTTCAAGTCTATATTTTCTAAGCAGCTTTCTGATTATAATTACCTGCTTTAGTAGCCTAAGTGTACCGCCTTGCATGAGTTACAGTTTTCATTTTAACGAATACTCTAGCATTTTGTTATATATATTGCTTTCTGTCCACTTGGGTGACAAACATCTGATCCAGACTGATAGATCCATACTTGTACTTAAATATTTTCATCTTTCTCAGTCTGTGAGGATGAGTCAGACTCTAAAACAATTTCTCAAAGTGTAGTCGCCAGAATCATCTGGGTGAGGGTCCTGCATTTAGGTCTGGTGAATGGGGGTCTTCATGCATGAATCCCAAGCATCTGTGCCCCATATTCACATGAAGGAACATTGTCCTTAGACCATTGAGTACATGTCATCTTCTAAGTTGCCTTACTACAGGCAACTATATAAAAACTCACTACTCCATGGACAAATTGATGCAAAATTTCCTATCCAATTTATTATCAAATATTGAAAATAGAAAGCTATGCTATTTAGAGCATAATTCTGAAATTATAAATCATAATTTTATAGGGAATACTTTATTCCTTATTATTAATCTAGTGGTATAATAATTTCTTTATAATTTTTATACTTAAATAAATCCCAAATCCATGCAAGTCAATATATTCACTGTATAAATCCATTCTCTTTATTTAGTGACTAATTTCACTGAAATTATTCAGAGGCCTATTAGCAAGTCTGTTTTTGATTTTAAGAAAGGAGATAATAAAAGTATTAATAACCTAAGGATTAAAACACATACAACTTTGCCTCAATGCCTTAGATTTTATATATTTATCAAGACATTGGTTTAAATTTGTTTCTTCCCTGAAAATGAGTTGGCACAATATAAAATTCTAAATTTTAAATATGTTTTTAAAGGAATATTATTCAAGGTATGCTCTGTGGACAGTGAGTGATCTCTCTACACTCTGAAAGAGGATATTTAAGATTTCATTTTATTAACATCTTTATTGGAGTATAATTGCTTTACAATGGTGTGTTAGTTTCTGCTTTATAACAAAGTGAATCAGTTATACATATACATATGTCCCCATATCTCTTCCCTCTTGCGTCTCCCTCCCTCCCACCTCCCTATCCCACCCCTCTAGGTGGTCACAAAGCACCGAGCTGATCTCCCTGTGCTATGCGGCTGCTTCCCACTAGCTAGCTATTTTATGTTTGGTAGTGTATATATGTCCATGCC
>NC_041220.1:55598523-55618374 GCF_002837175.3 Physeter macrocephalus
CACTCTCTCACTTCCTCACAGCTTACCCTTCCCCCTTCCCATATCCTCAAGTCCATGATCTAGTAGGTCTGTGTTTTATTCCCGTAAGATTTCATTTTGACTAACATGTGAAAACCAGTGAGCATCGCTCATTGTTCTAAGGTTTTGTCTCCTATATGTTCTGTGCTAAAAAGGCAGCATAGATAAAAACTATGATGGAAACTCTTCTCAGAAATATTCTACTACTCTGCCTGTATACATAGTCCTTTTCTGCTAAAGAACATACCTTATATAATGTTAAGTAGAGTAGAAATCTAGGAGGTTTATTTCTATAAATGTAATAAATCAGGTAATTTTATCAATAGGAAAATGTAGATCATGGATGTTTGGCTTCAAAAATCTCTTCATAGAGATATAAAAATAACATCATTATTATATTTTACATAAAATGCATTATTTTTTGTTCAAAATAATCTTAAATCAATCCCCACACCAATCTGATTGCCAAGATATCTTGCTTTCCTCATTATAAATAACGGAATGCCACTAAAACTTCTGAGTTAAAGGGAAGTATTTCCATCTTAAAGCTTTGGTGGGATTTCAAAATATTTTATCTAAGTAAATGATCCTTTATGATGGAATCTATATATTTCACTCTCTAGTTTAAATTCCATGTTAAAAGACATCTTTTTTTTTCTCAATAAAATTAATGTACATCATTGTTTAGAGGAGGCTGAAGTAATAGTTGCTAGTCTATCTCCTGTATATGCAGTCTAGGGAAAAGTAAAAGATAAGTGCCAATGCGACTAAAATAGCTGTGCAAATTAAAGAAGACCATACTTTGACTGTCCTGTATCACTCACACCTAGCAGTAACATGAATAGCCAGAAAGAGAGAGAGAGAGTGATAAACTATATATACTCTATAAAAACATGTACAGTTGCCCCTTGAATAGTGTGAGGGTTGCGGTGCTAACCCTCAAGGAGTCAGAAATCTGTGTATAACTTATAGTCCACTCTCCACCATTCTTCCATGTCTACGGGTTCCACCAACCACCAATCGTGTAGTACTGTAATATTTACTATTGAAAATAATTTGCATATAAGTGGACCCATGTATTTCAATCTCTTTTTGTTCAAGGGTCAACTGTACTTACTGTCTTTACTCACATATGGATATGTTATTTTTATTTATTTTTCTTGGTGCCTACAAACAGTTGAATGTATTCTTGTTGTTGTTGTTTGTTTATTTTCCCTCTCCCCTCCCAATTTCTCAGGAATGAGAGGTTAATTAAATCACAATTCTCAGGCTGTGGTGCAGAGTTATCACTGGTCAGTGCAAGGTCCCACCCGTTTTATACTCCCTCCACCCTTGAACCTCATTCACTTCCTTCTCTCCTTTTCCAAAAGTATCTTCTACAATGCATTTGATATATTTTCCTGACTATATCAAGTGACCAAAATTTATTTTCATTTTTAAACTCCAATTTTATGAAGGAGTTAGAGAAATAAATGGCTATGTCTAAACCGAAAATTAATTTGACCATATTGATGAAACTAGATGTTAACATCCAGTTTAGCATGTACCAAGACCTTACTCAAGGAAATACAGGAACCACCATGTGCTGACCCCCTTCCAGACCATGTTTGAAGCAATTTCCAGAAATTTTCTCATTTAATTTTCACTATCATTATAATTCATTTTGATTAACCACATTTTAGAGATGAGAAAACGGATGCTCAGCATGGTTGAGTAACTCTAGCTTAAAACAGGAAAAGGATGTGCTAATGCTGAATAATTTTATGATAATAAATCCTTTTGTATGAATAAAATAATGCCTATATGCATGAGTAAATGAATTAATATGACACATTCTGCCCTTAATAATCTTATATTTACCATCTGGGGAGTATTTACTATCTGTGGAAAGAAGAACAACTGTGAAACAACCGGAAAATTCGAATCTGACTAATAGTAAAAGCTAAACGTATTATTTAGATTAACTCGGCTATATGAAATCAGGAGAGGTGAGATCAATGTGAACTATTTTGCAGGTCGCAAATGTATAGACAGTTGTGAATTTGTGAATGAAGGCTATGAGGCTAGGTTAAAAAAGCACAGACAATGTTAGAGAAAAGTCATGCTTCTTTCTTGTTTGCTTTTTGCTTTATTCAACATGCACAAAGCAAATATCTGCTGGTTGAAGCTCACTTATGCCTAAGTCAATAAAATGGATGTCAGGACAGCAAACAAAGCCTTTAGGGTTCACAATGCCAATTTCATAATCAATAGCAGTGACTGGCATTGACTATTAAGATGTGCTGAAATGAACCAGGGAGGCTGTTTTCTATACCTTGGTCCTATTTTCTCTCCCTCACACAGCCATGGCCTCATGAAGTAGGTTCATTCACTATTGGTCTGGTTGGACTTAATCTGTAATAACCATCTAATTTTTAAGAATTTCCATGAAGTGATTTACCAAGACAAAAATCTGTGCACTGGACTCTGTTATGGATAAAATTTAGCCCATTTATAAACTTTTTAACAACAAGCGTTCAACACAACTTCTGTATACTACTATGTTTGTATACGTCTTTGTGTAAAAAATTAAATAATGTTGGTTTTGCTACGTTAGAGTTGAGTAAATTATTTAGACAATTTATATAAAATGAGAATATGCAGTGAATAAACTGCATATATGTAAATATATAATTGTTTATACGTTGATCTTCACATACATGTTTAAACCTCTGTGGACATGCTTTTATACCATCACTTTCACCTATATTTTAATTTCTACTAATGGCCCCATAACCTTTGTTAAATTGAAGCACTCCTCTTTTAGAGATGCTCGGTATCATGCTAGTTTAGAGAAGGAATCTGGCATCAGAAAAACCTAGGACTGAATCCTGACTATGTTATTTACTAGTTGTGTAGAATATGCTATACTATTTATTTGTTTTTTCACCTGCAAAAAAAAGGATAATCATAATGAAATTCATATGTTTTTCTTTTAGGTTTAAAAGAGAAAATACATGTAAAGTCACTTTCCAAAGTAGCTGGCATAAGGAAACACTTATGGAAACATATAAGGAAAAATGATAGCTATCAAGGCTATTGCTATTATTTTTCTTATCTATTAAACCTAGCTTATTCACAACTAATAATCAAGTCACAGTTTACAAAGTGATGTTTGAAATTGAAAAAATTTATTTGGACAATTCAGATCTTTCAATCTGGATATGAAATACAATGAAACTGAAGTACTGGCAAAAGAAAATCAACTGCTTATTTCAATTTACTGGCTGAGACATGGCCTAACTTAGTTAAGATGCAGTCAGATACACAGACAAAAAAAAAATGTGCATTTATAGAACAATTACCACCTTGGTTTTGTATTATTCATTCTTCCTCATTTGTTCTTTAGCACTTGACATGCCTTTAATGCATTTTTAGTTGGGCATTTTATTAATTAAAATTTCAATTAATCTAAAGTTACTCAGGAAGATTGGAAGCTGCCAAATTTGTTTTTTTTCTTTGAAAACTACATTGTGCAGTAATATTCATAGCTACACCCACTCTCTAGCAATTTTGAGTTGTGTGGAATGAGTCATACAGACATATGCATGTGTATTTTTATCTGGCTAGAAAATGTCATGCCCATCAAATTCTCGGTCTTCCAACTACATGCACTTCTGGGCTTCAGACTTCTTTCTCACATGCATGGAATGCAAGAGAGGGACTGCTATTCTGATGTATATAAGTTACTTTTTAATTGCCCAATAGAAGCTATTTGGTACTTTGAAAGTGTTCTTTTAATGAAACTGTGAAAATGAGTAAAGGAAACCTCATTTAAAATGGAGTTGGGGTGATCTCCCTGATCACCTCTGTGCTTTGTGACCATGAGAGGGGTGGGATAGGGAGGGTGGGAGGGAGGGAGACACAAGAGGGAAGAGATATGGGAACATATGTATATGTATAACTGATTCACTTTGTTGTAAAGGAGAAACTAACACACTATTGTAAAACAGTTATACTCCAATAAAGATGTTAAAAAAAAAAAAATAAATAAATAAAATGGAGTTGGGAAGCCCCTGAAGGGGGAGCTCTCAGGGCTGTATCCTTCACCGCAGCTAACAGACCCTAGCAGGAAGAAAAGACTGCTCTGACCCAACAGCAAGCTGCCGACTGCCTGCAACCAATGAAGAACCACCATAGCCCTCCACAATTTCCTTCTTCCCTCTGTAAAAGCAAGACCCTTTCCTCTGTTCTCTGGACTTGTCTATGGTTCCCTATAGTTTGCTTGTCCCAAATTGCAATTTCTCTGCTATTCCTGAAAAGGACTCATTTTGTTGGTAAAATAAGTGGCTCTTTTGCTTTTGTAAAGTCAACAAAACCTACCACTGTGTTTATAATATTTTAATAGATTGTTTTTATAAAACCTAAAAGAAAACTAGTCATTTTTTAGAATACAAAATGTGAGGCTGCCTATTGAGATATTTTGATTTTTTGTTTGATTTCATATCCTGTATAATAACACATATGGGCAAAGATAGACCTCTTATGTTTGGATTTTTCTAAGAGAGTGAAGATTTCTAAGAAAGTGGAGTGAAGATTTTGATCAGATTGATCAAAAACATTTTTGAATTATAAGACATTTTAAAGTTATATTTCCAAATTGTTTAATGAAATTATCTGCTAATTATCCACTATCATATTGTGTGCCCTATAATAGGTTGGTTTGGCTATTAGATTTCATCAAAGCAACTACTTCTAGGTTAGTCTTGATTTCTTACTTTTATCTTTTGTACATAATTATGTATTGCTAGCTTTTGTTTAAAGTTCTTTTGACATTTCCCTCACCCTGCTACTTCTTCAAATCTTGAGAAAATCAAATACTTTGGTGCAAGACGGTCTCTTAGCCTACATCAACCGTAGAGCTATTTGAAGCAAACTAATCTAACTGATCTTGCTATACATTCTAATATCCTTAACCATGCTGATGAAACCCAAAATAGAGATAGCTGTTTCTTCAGAGAATACCATCAAAACCTTGTAAGAACAGACACTCTGCCCCCAAATTTACATTCCTTCCACTCACCCCCACCTCTACCAATAGTCAAGCTCATTTAACTCCAGGCCAAAAGTCAAACTTAATTGCATGAGACTCAAATTCCCTTGCAGTCTGGTCACCACCATGTTTCTAGCCTAGTCCCTACTATCCTGCAGGAAAGACTTCTCCTTTCCTCAAACACTCAGCTCTTTCCAGATTTTGCCTGTACATAGTCCCCTGAGGAAAAGAGATACTGTTAATTCAGCTGCAATATTGGTTGTACGGCTGGAAATGGGGGAGGATGGGGCTGGAGGGATGAATTGGATCCAAAGTTTGAAAGTTTTGACCATTTGGCTGTCAAATTTGTGTTGCTTTTATTAAGCCATGGAAATATATTTATGATATCTTAGTAAGCAAGTGCTGTAGAAAGATCAGCTAGGCAGTGGTATGTGAGAAACTTCAGAAGGAATAAAAAAGCACTAAAACACTGAATGAGGAGAATGTATTTGTGTGGAAAGGAGGTGAAGGAGACAGTATATTAGTAAGAGCATAAATTCATATCCTAGCTTCCCTGCTTACCAGTTGCATGGATTTGGATAAGTTGCTCGATTGCTCCACGGTTTACATCATTTTACCAATGAGGATAACAAAGCTACTGCTTATAGATTGGTATGAGGATAAGAATTTGATGAAATAATACATACAAAATTTTAGCATAGAGACTGGCTCATAGTCAGTGCTCAAGAAAGATTGCCCATTTCATTATTATTATTGCAAAATCAAATGAATTTGACAGCATATTGGCTATGAATGTCAAGACAAAAGAAAGAATAGAAAATCATTCTGAGACTTCTAGCTTGAATGCCTGGCATACGAATGATATCAACAGAATTTGAGAATACAGGAAGCAACAAAGCTGGAGAAGGGAAGATAATAAACTAACGTTTTGTTATATCTTTTATTTGAAGGGTTGACAGGATGTCCAGGTAGCACTTACTCAGTAGGCAGAGCTGTGCCCCTAGTGCTTAGGAATAAGCTGCCAACTCACCATGTTATAAATAGTTAGACTATGACAAGATCTGATCAGATAACTATTTTTAATTTTGCTTTTTATCCAGTGGATAGTTTTCATTAAACTGATCATTATGATCATACAGAAATCTAAGTGTATATTTAATAAAATCTAATCAAAGAGATAAACCATTTCACAACCAAGACTTTCAATCTCATGGATACAGACTCTGAGTCATTTCCTACACTTATATAATCATATTGTATGTTTATTCAGAAGAGAAATGCAGGCATAATTTTGTACATTTTCAACTGCAGAAAAATGTTTCAGTTACCTTAGTAACACTAAAGATGACTCAGGGAATCTCCCCATAATCAGTTCAGGGAATTTCCCCAGTGTCGATGACTACCAGAACTGAACTGTGCTATTTGGCTCTAGCTGAAATGAAAATTACATTATTCATGTCTTGGTAATTTGGCAACACATTCACTGTTAACAATTATTTTAAATATTGTCTTTTCATCCACTTCCCCATTCCATTCCTTTACCTGTCTCTTTCAGATTATCGCATTTCCTTTTCCTTTGGAAATTAAAGTGGATTTCTCAATCTTGCCTATTTTATGTAAGAAAATTGGTGTGATCTCTCTCATCTTCTCCAGTCTTTACCCTGTTTTAAGATAACTCACTTTAAGATTTTCTCTTCTGTCCATTTATAAGTTACATGTTTTGAAAATGTGCCGCTCCAGAACAACTCCAAGATCTGGTCCTCTAGTTATCTTTTCATTTTAACATCGTCAATCTCACTGCTTCTACTCTTAACATATCTGCGCTATAATTTCTGAATCATATTATGCAATGAAATGCATAACATTTGCATTTCACACCATAATATGTGCATTTTTTATTATGAGACACACGTGCATAATGTGTCTCATAATAAAAAATAGTAAACTATTTTCCCCCAAAGATTAAAATGCAGAAGATAACTCAGTAATGAAGCAACACAAATAAAAAGTTATTTACATTAGCCTTCATCCCTACCTTTAGGAAAAAAGTGTTTCTTCTTCCCTTTAACATCTTTATTTTCTATGTGCCTCATAAGATGCTGGTCCTACAATGCCTTGTGTTGGATTTATTTTAAGTTTCCTGTCTGGCTGCACAGCAATCACCTTGAAATTTGACTTCACTTTTCATGCGTTCTTGTATAAATGTTGATCATAAGATAAGGATTAAAAGAAATGTATTTGAAGCGGAGTTGCATTAAGATCCTGATTTTAAAAATAGAGCTTATGGCAACTCTATTTTTAGTTTTTTAAGGAAACTATGACGATTTATGTGTTGATGGACACTTAGGTGGCTTCCATGTCCTTGCTATTGTAAATAGTGCTGAAATGAACATTGGTGTACGTGTGTTGTTTTGAAGTATGGTTCTCTCTGTGTATGTGCCCAGTAGTGAGATTGCTAGCTCATATGATAGTTCTATTTTTAATGTTTTAAGGAACCTTCATACTGTTTTCCATAGTGTCTGTACCAAGTTACATTCCCACCAACAGTGTAGAAGGGTTCCCTTTTCTCCACACCCACTCCAGCATTTGTTATTTGTAGGTGTTTTAATGATGGCCATCTGACCAATGTGAGGAGGTACCTCATTGTAGTTTTGATTTGCATTTCTCTAATGCTTAGCGATGTTGAGCAACCTGTCATGCGCCTCTTGTGCGATATGTGTGTCTTAAAAAGAAAGTTTATAAAAATGAAGGCTATATATAAGCTAATAGCTGATCTTTTAAGTGAACAAAAAACACAGCAACTCCCATCATCGTGGTATTTTCAGACCTGCTAAGGGAAGAGAAAGAGAATTCACTTTATTGCATTCATTATTCTTGTTGAGGTCTGTCATCTGATTACATGTACTATCTGATTTAATCATTCTATAAACACATTAAGGTGGGGCTGGGAATTTGCCCGTTGTTCCTATCTCCTTCGTAAATTGAATTTTTACCATTAAAAATAATTTGTTTCTGAGGGGAAGGAAGATGGGGAAATTTCTGTTCAATGGGTATAGAGTTTCATTCACACAAGATGGAAAAGTTCTAGAGATCTGCTGTACCACACTGGGCTTATATGTAACAATACTGTACTGTGCACTTAAAAATGTGTTCAGAGTGTACATCTCATGTTATGTGTTTTTTACCACAATAAAAAAAATAGCTTCTCTGAAACATGTGGGCCTTTCAATCTTCACCAACTCCCTTAAAAAACAAAATGCCCATAGAAGAGAATGCATTGTATCTCCAGGATCCTATAATATGATTCTCAAAGTGTGGTCCAAAAACTGCTGCAGGTCTCTGAACTATTTTTACTGATTTCGAGTAAGTATAAAAATTGAGAGTACGCACTTAGACGTTTTTATAGAAATATGACATTGCTGCACTTAAAAATTTTATTTTACAACAGTGTACCTCTGCAACAGATCAGAGAGAAGAAGAAAAAAAACATCTTTTCTTATGGATAATTTGAAAAGCAATACCATACAGTGCTTCTCACTGGGGACTTGTTCCCAAGATTCTGTAATGTTAGAACTTGTGGATGTAGCTTGATACTTGAAGGATTTTTTAGTACAAGAAAATATAAATAATTACTTTCTATACTGGAGAGTATCCTTGTGGAATTCAATGCCCCAGAAGATACCATAAGCTGAAAACTTAAATAGGTATAAAAGACATGTAAATCATTTTAAATTTGCTGGAAAATTATGCTTTATCCATAGTTATAGTAAAAGATGGCCCAGGGTTATCATTAACTTTTACAGCAAATTTTTGGGGGTCAAAGACTCCTTTGAAAATCTGATGAAAAATACTTATTCTTCTTGAGAAAAAGTTTAAAAGGTCGATATAGACAGATATTTGCATATAATTTTGGGATGTTTGTGGTTTAAGTTGGAGGTAGTCTGATTAAAATTAATACACAATAAGAGACTAGATCTTAAAATTTTTCATTACAAGAAAAAAATTGTGACTGTGTGGCAGTGGATGTTCATTAGGTTTATTGTGGTGATCATTTCACAAATATACAAATAGTGAAGCATTATGTTGTACATCTGAAATGAATATATGTTAATACATTTCAGTTTTCAAAAAAAGTAATACATAGGAAAACTATGAGCATTCAGATTTATACCCAATGGGAGTTTGTTTTAACCTTGAACCATAGTCACTTTCTCATTCATTATATGGTGAACACCATGAAGTATGCCTTTGGCTGCCGGGGCTTGGTGAGACACAGAGGTTGTTGCTTGGGGAACAGGAAACACAGAGACAAACGGGGAGAAAGCAGCAAGCCCTTGCAAACTGAGAGAAAATACCCCTGCAACAAAAATAATGAACAGATTCCTTGGAAAGAACTGTCCTCCCTCCATAGCCTTGCCTCTTAAATTCCCCCGTCTCCACCCATCAGTTAGAGCCTCTGTACATCTGCGTGCGATTGTAACGGAAAGCGGAAGCCTGCTGCTTGCTGCTCAAAAGCCAAAAAAGAGACAAAGTTGGTGCAAAGGAAAGTTTGCTTTATTTTGGATGCCAGCAATGGGGTGGGGGGTTGGGGGCAGACTTCTGTCCAAAGGTCAACTGTCTCCTACTGACAAGCAGCGGGCAAGAGCTTTTATAGACAGAGGGAGGGGCTACATGCAGAAACAGCACAGTCAGCTCGGACTGTCATCTTGAAATTGGTCATGCGGCGGTCTGACCAGTGCCATCTTGATTGTTTTAAGCACAATTAATCTTCAGTTCCAGGGTCAGTTTGTTCCCATTTCTTTCAGGACATTTCTCGAAATTGTGGCAGCCTATGTCATGACTGCAGTCTAGTCATCATGAAGTTAACTTCTTCCATCTGGTGTGGGGTTTCAGTATCTACAAGGTAGCTCACAGCATATGGCTGTAGTCCATGAAGAGGAGCTAAATGTCCTTGACTATGCTTAATGACTAAACTATTATTGTTTTGTCCTGTTTGACTGCTTTTCTTTGCTTCTGCATTTTCTCACTTCTCTGATTAAACTTATGCTTTGGCTCAAGTTTTTCCACAGGGAAAAGGCAGGCGGGGACTTGGGGGGAAAGGATCATAGGGTCTTGCCCCATTTCACAATAACCTCCCTTACTTATGCTTCATTTTCCTATGTGAGCCTTACTCATTTTTCATGACTCAGCATAATAGTTATGATAATTATGATGACAGTAACAATAATATGATAATAATTGCGAACATCATTGAGTGTTTGATTTATTAGGTGGCAGTCTTTATAAACACACACACACACATACACACACGTATATGAATGAAATTTACTCTTTCAATAGTCCCATAAATGATGTACCATTGTACAGATGAAGACAGTGATGTAGAGAGGTTAATTAATTTGCCCAAGATGACACAGCTGTTAAGTGTTAGAAATAGAACAGAGATATCATCTTTGCTGTGACTTCTAGGATAGGTTCATTTCCTTTCCTGTGTGCTTTCAAAGAAGCCTGTATTGATCACATCATAAAGCTTACATTTGTAGGTTATAGTAGCTTATAGTTCATGGGAGCCTTCTCCACCTAGACTATGGCCTCCAAAGGGGGATGAGGCTATCTTGTTTACCTTGTTTATGTTTTAAATATCTCTAGTAATGAGCACTGAACAGCTAGCACAGAAGAGGCGCTCAATAAATATTTGTGGAATACAAGTATAAATGAATGAATAAATGAATCTCATAATTAAAGACTGTATAATCAAAGGCTGAATAAATGAATCTCCTAATTAAAGACTGTAAGTAGTAACAAAAATCTTGTTAGGAAGAAGTGATATCCCCGTTTTCCAACTTGGCTAATGAAGGTTATTTCTGTTGTTTATGGAACAATGGAGCTGCATTTCCCTTGACTACTCTGGGCAGATCCTACAATCACGAATTAACAGCAACAATGGAATGAGGGACAATATGCCACCGATCTCCATTTCTCTCTTTGTATCAACTGGAAACTCCTACATTGAACATGAAGTTCTATCAAAATAATGATAGTGTCCAAAAGAGAAAAATTCATTCAATATCTTGTTATTAATCTCCATAGTATCAAATACCTTGTACCAGGTTTCCTTGAGATTGAATTGTCAATCTCATTCAAGTCAATTTAGTTCTAAGTGACAACGTTGCCTAATGATGTGAATTATGAGCATAGCTTTTCCTCACAAGAAGAGACTTTTGCAATGGCCTATTCGCTGACATTCTGCTCTCAATTCTTCACTTCCAATCCTTTACCCAGACACCAGACTTCTCTTTCAAGAAGAATGTTTTCA
The DNA here is from genome assembly GCF_002837175.3 of Physeter macrocephalus. Lineage (NCBI taxonomy): Eukaryota > Metazoa > Chordata > Mammalia > Artiodactyla > Physeteridae > Physeter > Physeter macrocephalus. The sequence continues at coordinate 55,609,890 of NC_041220.1, forward strand.
CCATGGTCCTTCCCTGCTAAAACCTCCAATGATTTTCTCACCAACAGTGTCAAGGTCAGATTTCTTAGCCTGATGTTCAAGGCTTCCAGAGTGTGTCCAAACTGGCTTCTCTTATTTCTGACTCTTCTCTTACATCATCTTTCTGTTTCATGTTCTCTAGACATACCTTGCTCAATCCAATAAGGTACCATGCACAAAGAATAACACTGAAAAATATTTCCTTTTACTTCCTGAATCTCCCTATCCTACATATCTAACTATAAACTCCATCAACTCTATTGAGTGCTTCAGATTATGTTAATTTTCTCTTTTCAGTTTGTGGGATTTATTTTTGATACCATTTATTTAACATTTGGTTTTATACTATTTGTGACATCCTTTTCTTGTAATTTTTTTTTTTTTTTTTTTTACTTATTCATGCCTTCTTCTCTTAACTCGATGGTCAGCGTCCTGAGAGCAAAGACCATGTCTTAAACTTCTGCTCTATTCCATATCATCCCTAGTTTCAATAATGAGTGTCTAATAAATATCTGTCGAATGCACATCCTTATGCTCCTGGGGTGATTGTTTGATGAGGGGTACTCAGAGGAGCACATAATTCCAGACAGGAAACGTGCCAGGCTGAGTCATTCAGCAGCTGCAACATGTTTGCAATGCACTTCCTTATCTGGGTGTGAGAATTAGGAATAAGGAAATCTCAGTTTGAGTGTAGTGAATAAACTTGGGTTTTGTGCCTTGTAATTTTTTTTTTTTTTTTTTTTGCGGTACGCGGGCCTCTCACTGTTGTGGCCTCTCCCCTTGCGGAGCACAGGCTCCGGACGCGCAGGCCCAGCGGCCATGGCCCACGGGCCCAGCCGCTCCGCGGCACGCGGGATCCTCCCGGACCGGGGCACAAACCCGTGTGCCCTGCATCGGCAGGAGGACTCGCAACCACTGCTCCACCAGGGAAGCCCTGTGCCTTGTAATTTAATAATGCATTTTTAGAACTATTGCTGTGCATGATTCTTCCCTTTGATTCCATACAGATAACATGATTTTGGGTGCAAGTAACAAAAATGGCTTCAATAATAAAGAAACAATCATACCAAAAGAAAAAAAAAAAAGGAAAAGTTCAGAAATAGAATGGTTTCAGATTTAGTTAATTTTGTAAATCAGTGATGTTATCTGGGGCAAAATTTCTTCTATCTTTCTGTTCTCACGCCTCCTACTATACTAGTGGAATTCCCTCAGGCTGAGTCTCTTTTTAATTGCAAAATGGCTGTTACAGATTCATCTCTTTGTTGAAGATACCACAAGTGTTCAGTGGGAGAAACAGAATCATTTCTTCTTTGGTGACTCTATTTGGGAGTGAAGAAGGCTTTTCCAGAAGCCCCTAGCAGATTTCTTCTTGTGTCTTATTAGTTGAACCTGGATTACATGCCCTCCTCTAAAGCAATAAATGGAAGAAAGGATAATACTACTACATTTATCTTGGCTCCAAAAGAATTCTGGTCATATGAGATGAATGGATGGATAGCAGAACAGAACTGAGCTTTTCAGTATGTTCAAAGTGAAAATGTCTGCTAGCCAAAAAACCAATCGTTGGCCTTAGATCCAAACACAATATTAGCAATGACCCCTCTCAAAAAGGTAAGCAATGCACCTACCTCTCTTATACGTTTTCAAAGGATCGAATAGGCTAATGCATTTTCTGACTCTGGAGGATACCAACCAGCTCATCAGTGGTTGGAATCCTCTGCCAGAACATTTTAATAGTCTTAATGACCATAAATTATATATATTTTTTGCATTAAAATATTGGCTATGACTAAGCCCTGAGGTTTCTCTAGGGCACCTTTTTAAAGTAATAAATTTTAGACTAGATGCCTTCCTTAGCCAACTTATAAAACAGAGAGATTTTTTTTTTTTTTTTTTTTTTTTTTTTTTGGGGGTCTCCCTTCGCGGAGCACAGGCTCCAGACGTGCAGGCTCAGCGGCCATGGCTCACGGGCCCAACCGCTCCGCGGCATGTGGGATCCTCCCGGACCGGGACACGAACCCGCATCCCCTGCATCAGCAGGCGGACTCGCAACCACTGCGCCACCAGGAAAGCCCCAGAGAGATCTTATGCACAGTTATCCTCACTTCCTCCTTTTGTTCCTTTTTTTCACCTACCCAGCTGACTTCAAACCTTCCAGAGGCCCAAAGCTATGTCAAAACCTGTTCTTAGAAGTGTTCTAATGCCAGTCAGCTATGCTGGAGGGTGAGTTTGAACATGTGTTCCTCTACCTGGAATATATGAATGAAAAATTAATTTCTAATGGTAGAAAGAAGCGTTTCTGGTTTTACATGTCAAAATTGTAGTTATCAGCTAAGATAGCGTGTACAAGAACTTGAGATTTTAGGAGTTTTCTGGCACACTAAACTACTCAATATAACATTAAAGCTATTGCAAACATTTTAATTAACCAGGTAAAATATTTGTGTGTGTGTGTGTGTGTGTGTGTGTGTGTGTGTGAGAGAGAGAGAGAGAGAGAGAGAGAGAGGGAGAGGGAGAGGGAGAAAGAGAGAGGTGGACTGGAAGAAACAGTTCAAAAATGCATGTTTTATATTGTGATCCTAATTAGGTTTATATATACTATCTCCATCCATCAGTTTATAGTTTTCCTTCAAATGCATAGACAAAGTAATTAAGGTGAATATACACGAACAACAACACAGGATGGTGTTCTAATGCTACTTGGAAATAATTTTTTTTGTGATAGACTGGTTCTCAAAAATAGTTTCTCAAAGATTATAGAAAGGTAATGTGACCAAAATATTTTCACTCTTCATTTTTTCCTTCTTAAAATCTCTTTCAACCTATACCATCTGCTTAATTGAGCTGAGTGCTACACATACAACATCCAAATTCACTGAACTATTCAGATGCCTAATGAGTTTTGTGCAAACATTAAAAAAAATTTTAACCCAGAATATGTCAGATTTCTGACACGTATTGTGCCTCACTAATTACATTATACTTTTTCTACATTTCCTTTGGATAGACCAACATGAAAAACTATCTGTCTCTAATCTGTCAAGGAGAAGGAATACTAATTAGGATAAAGTTTTCAACAGAATAATTTATAATTTCTAAAAATAAATTATTATTCTTCATCAAGTCACTTTTTTGAGAAGTTAAAAGGTATGCTTTATATACAGAGTTTTAGCTAACAGACTAATTTAGCACAAGAATCCTTTCTGAAGGCTTCTCCAACTCAGCTGTAACTGGCTCAGTATAAGCCCTTCCCAATTTGGACCCTTACGAAATATTTATAGGGCTATATCTCTACTATTTTACTTACCACAGTGCATTGTATTTATTTGTATATTTTCCTCAACAACAAACCTTTGGAACTCAGGAAGCATTTCTAAATAATCTCTGAGTGCCCAATATTCAGCCAAGTGTCCAGCTCACACTAGGCACTCAATGTCCATTAGAAAAGCCTCACTCACTTTTGGCTCCTTAATTTGGACCACTCTGGTACTTGGTTAGAATTGGAGTTCTGCTGGAGTCTCCATGAAAGGGGATACCAGTAGGAAGCCAAGGCCACCTTGTTTCTGATTTTTCCTCTTTTTAATCTAAATTAGGCATTCTTAAAGTGCTCTTACATTCTGCTCTTATCTCTGGATTCATTCATTCAAAATATATTTATCTGAAGCAGTGACTGGCAGTCTATGCCAGTCACTGCTTCAGACTCTGGGATTCATCTGTGAATGAAGCAGACAAAACCCTGCTCCCATGGAGAAATAATCAAATAGATATATAATATAATGCCAGGTAATGAAAAGTGTCATGAAGAAAAGTATAGAAGATAGAGGGACAGAAAGTTTCAAGAGATGCCATGTTTAGATAAAGTGGTCATATTTCCAAGGTGGTAATTGTTGATCGGAGACAGTTAATGTCTGGGGAAGGAATGTTCTCGGCAAAGAACAGCAAAGACAAGAGCCTGAGACAGAGCATGTGTGGTGTGGCTGACAAGTAGCAAGAAAAATCATGTGGCTTTTGCTCAGTAAGCAGAAGGAATCATGGTAAGAAGTGAGGTGAGAGTAGTCATGGACATCTGAGATTGTAGGGTCTTGAAGGCAGTAGTAAGGGTCCTGGATATTACTCTGATATATACACATATATACATACATTAATATATTTGGACACTATTTTAATATGGGAAGCCACTTATGGTTTTGAACAGAGGATTGACTAAATATGATTTATTTTTAAAAGAATTACTCTGACTTCTCTGTAAATTATAAACTGGAGGAAGACAAAAGTAAAAACAGACAGACTAATTCAAAGGCAAATAAGCGTAATCCAGGCATAGAATGATGGTAGTTCGGACTAGGAGATTAATAGTAGAATGAGTGAGGAATGGTTGGTTTCTAGGTATATTCTGAAGGTGAGCCAATGGGAAATATGGAGGGATGAGATCAAGGCTGAGAAAAAGAGAAAGTAAAGGATGGCTTCATGAGTTTTGGCCTGAGCAGTTGGGAGAATAATAATATTATTTAGTGAGATAGGTAGCCCTGTGGAATGGGCAGGAGGAAGGCAGACAGGAGCTGGTTTTGAAGTAGAGCGGGAATCATGAACTCATCATGGGACACGTTAAGTTTATGATGATTATTAGACACCGAAATGGAATTTCCTAGATTTTGGGGATATGGGCAAGGCTGGTGGTTTAAATTTGGGAGTTATTAGTGCCTTTAAGCCATGCAATCAGTTCTACTTGCTAGGGATTAACTATAGAAAAAGAAGTGGAGACATAAGACAGCTGAGATGTGGGGTGCTCCAACATTTACAGGTCAGGAAGAGGAAGGTAACCTAGCAAAGGAGATTGAGAGGAAGCAGCTATTGAAGATAATCAGGGGTAGGTGATGTCAGAGAAGTAGGGGGAAAAAAGGTAGTAATATTTAGTAATAACCATTTTTTTTTGGTTTGAATATTTTCTTCCCATTTTCTATAAACATCAAAAAAATGAGATTGGTCTTGTGATCTAAACTATGTATTAGAAATACCCAATCTGGAACTCACACTTTCAATCTCCCCAACCTGTAAAGTGATATCTGAATGGTCCATTGTGGGAAATGCTGTTCCAGCTTCCATCAGTTGTTAGCTAACTTACCTACACTTAGCTTACCTTACAACATAGATAAGGAGCTATACCATGGATGGCCCAGATGTTTGGGCTGTGTGTGTTAGCTTTATTCAAACCCAGTCTCTGAAAAATATTTTATCTATTAAGGTCAATTTTGCTAAAAATTTATAAATGCTTTGAAAGTAATTACAGAAAATTCCTTCTTATCTGGCCTCTTAACAACTGGCTTGAATGTTTCCCATTCTCTCCTTAAAATGCACTGACTCATGACCCTAGTCAGCAATTGCTCCCAGCCATAGGTTTCTCTTTATGATGTCTGTGCTCTTCTGCTCCTTGTTGGATTAAGATGCTTCTCAAGATAGCATTTGTTCTCAACCTGTATGAGCCAATTGTATTTATCAGGGCAATAGCTAGCTTGAAATATTTGTAAATTGATATAGTATGAAAACAGAATATACTGCATTGCTAAGTGTTGATGAATGTGCGTTGCTACATTTGATGTTGGAGAGATTGAAACCAAGTCCCCCTAGACTGAGTTCCTTTGCCGAGTTTATGATTAACCTCTCTACCCGAAACTTTATTCCCTTTCTTGTCTCACCCCTGTTCCCATTAGGATTGAGAAGTAATAAAGAAAAGAGAGGCTTGAAATTGAACAGGACCTTGCTGGGTTCTCTCAGGTACAAAGATCCCTCTGTGTCCCCCGTTTCTTGTAGAAAAAGGCTTTAGTCTCCTAGACCTTCCCTGAGTTCCAAAGAGCAGTTTCAAGCAGTTACTAATTAGGGAAGTGAGGGAACAAAGAAACAAAGGAAAAGCAGTCAAGCAATCAAAGTAATGATAGCTTAAACAATAGTTCAGGGATAAAACAGAGTCCTAGTTTCTCTTCAAGGGATAGACATAATCTGATACATATCTTTGAGTTGCTCAGCAGAAACTAAGACTCCCACCCAGCTGGAGGATGGTGACTACATGCTGACCATGAGCATGTAGACTCCAGACTGGTTGGAACAAGAAGGTTGATGATTAAGATCTCAAAACATTCCCCTGTTACCTCACCACCAACCAATGAGAAGAAAGTCTGTGAGCTGTAACTCTCACTCCAAATGTTGCCTTTAAAAATCCTTCCCTGAAAGCCACTGGGGAGTTCAGGTCTTCTGAGCATTAGTTACGCATTCTCCTTTCTTGGCACCCTGCAATAAACACTGTACTTTCCTTCACCAAAACCAGTAGATTGGTGTCAGTACATTGGCTTTGCTGTGCACAGGCAAGCAGACCAAGCTCAGTTCAGTAACAAGATAACTAAAAACTACAGTGAAAATATAAAGATTAATGAAGGATTATACCCAAGTCTTGAATGGTAATCAAGTTTTGAATCCAATTGCTTTACCTGCCTCTTCAAGCTCTCATTATATTGGGAGGAAGGAAAAGAGGGAAGTAGGGAGGGATGCAAAATGAAATCTGTAAAGAAAGAAAAATAAATAAATTAAAAAGAAATAAGTTGGAACTGTAAATGGTGTATTTGGGATATGATTCATGTTAGAGGTATAATATAAAACTTTACATTCAAAGAAAATGCCACATCAGCCTCTCTATATCAAAATATTGGCAAGTAAATACACATGTATTTTTTTAAGTTAAAATGTTTAAGAATTGTATGTATCTTTTTTATTAGATGCACTATAAAACTGACTTTTATATCTACTACTGATTTTCTTATTATAGTGGTGTTTCTGTGTATGTATATATTTGTGGTTTAGAATAACTGATTATTTTTATTTTAAAAGGGCAATGTTGCTGCAAAACAACCCAGGCAAAAATAGCTTATTATGATGAAAGAGTTTAAAAATCTGTTGACCCGTATCTTTCCAAACCTTTCATCCTATTCTTGTCATTATATATTTATTTAACTAAAGTTTTAAAATATGTATGGTACACTTTACAAATTTGGCTTTAACAGTATAAAATCAATAATATTTATGTTTCTTATTTTAATTTTGAAAAACATAATATAAATAATTTAATTTAAACTGCTTATTTGGTAAACACAAAATGAAACTGCTGAGTTTTCTTAAAAAAAAAAAAGAGTGAGGGAGAAAATCTACTTAGAAGAAGAGAGAAACAGCAGAAAGAACTACAAAGAAAAATAAATGGCCCCTGTTTCATTTTCAAATTCTCAAAATGAAATGTATTTGTGTCTAGTCATGTAGAGAATTTATTTTTAATTTGAAAATCTGTTAGCCAACTTTTATGTGATTTAGTGAAAAGAGAGTAGTTAAGCTCTAAGCTGAGCTTTATCATGAGTCTCCTGTAAAATAGTTAGCATTTTTGAATATTTACTCTAAGCCAGGCACTATACTAATCCCATTTAATCCTCCTATCAATCCTTCCAGGTAGATATCCTGCACTGTCTCACTACATCTTTTCATGTCTCAATTTCTTTCTCTGTAAACTGGGAGTAAATTTATCTGTCTTCCCTAGAGTAGGTCAAATGAAATAAAAAATGAAAGAAAAAAAATTCTGGTGCTTTGCAAATGTCAGGTAGTGTTTATTGTTATTATCATTTTTCCAAAAAAGTTGGAGAAGAGTTGGAGAAAAACTGAGTAGAGGAGCTTGTCCTGGAGAAATGGAGTCGTGTTCAGCCTTCAGTCCTGGCCAGTGGCTCCAGTCTGTCCTGTCTTGTCATGGCCCATGCTACCAGCAAGGGCTCCATCGGGCTGAACAAGGTGACATGCATTTTTCTGCTGCTTATCTGTGGATCAGAGAATTATCAGATTAACTTTCCTAACAACTTTCTTTTGTAAAAGGGAAGAGTTACAGGTTGCATAAGTCCCAATTAGATATTAACAGGGGCCAGTGACCAGCTACCAGCAAGCATGGCTGTTTCCTCTCCCTCCTAAGCTCAGGAGAAATTCCTAATGAAAAGAAATGATAAAATGAACACTGCAGAGAGTCATTTTACTGTCTATTAGGTAAGAGGTAGGTACACTATTTTGAAAATGCATTTGAATACATGTCTGCTTTTATTAAAGTGTGGCCTCTTTGAGGAGATACATATAGCATTCCTGAAAACAAACATACAAAAACAAAACCTGGATTTCTATAGAAAAAAAATCCTGAGTGAGAGATAACAAACTTTTAGTATCTTTTTCAATAATGTTGAATAAATTAGTTTTTAAAATTTGTCACTGAACTCAATAGTTCTTGATTTTATTGGCAGCAAAAAACCACCAGGAAGAAATAAAAGGAATCCAAATTGGGAAAGAAGAAGTAAAGCTGTCACTGTTTGCAGATGACATGATACTATACATAGAGAATCCTAAAGAGACTACCAGAAAACTACTAGAGCTAATCAATGAATTTGGTAAAGTAGCAGGA
>NC_041220.1:55619238-55666908 GCF_002837175.3 Physeter macrocephalus
GCAATCCCACTACTGGGCATATACCCTGAGAAAACCATAATTCAAAAAGAGTCATGTACCAAAATGTTCATTGCAGCTCTATTTACAATAGCCAGGACATGGAAGCAACCTAAGTGTCCATCGACAGATGAATGGATAAAGAAGATGTGGCACATATATACAATGGAATATTACTCAGCCATAAAAAGAAACGAAATTGAGTTATTTGTAGTGAGGTGGATGGACCTAGAGTCTGTCATACAGAGTGAAGTAAGTCAGAAAGAGAAAAACAAATACCATATGCTAACACATGTATATGAAATCCAAGAAAAAAAAAAAAAAGAAAGGTTATGAATAACCTAGGGGTAAGACGGGAATAAAGACAAAGACCTACTAGAGAATGGACTTGAGGATATGGGGAGGGGGAAGGGTAAACTGTGACAAAGTGAGAGAGTGCCATGGACATATATACACTGCCAAACGTAAAATAGATAGCTAGTGGGAAGCAGCCACATAGCACAGGGAGATCAGCTTGTGCCTTGTGAACACCTAGAGGGGTGGGATAGGGAGGGTGGGAGAGAGGGAGATGCAAGAGATATGGGAACATATGTATATGTATAACTGATTCACTTTGTTATAAAGCAGAAACTAACACATCATTGTAAAGCAATTATACTCCAATAAAGATAAAGATGTTAAAAAACAAAACAAAACAAAACAAAACAAAACAAAACAAAACAAAAAAACCTCTAGGGATTAGAAGTTAAAATGAATGGCCAGATAGAAGTGTCTTAAGGGTAATTAAAGGGTAATTAAGGGTAATTAAAACTGACATTTTACTGAGCAGCACTGAAGATGGGGGACCCTAGGAGTGAGTTTTAGGGCAGCCAGTGTGAACAGCAATAGGATGTAAGTCCTTCCTGAGAAGAGACTTAAGACATTTGTCCAGAGCAGATCCTTCAAGATACTCACTAATAAAATAAATCTTCATAACCATTTTTTTTCAAACATAACATCCTAGCCCCTCAGCAAACAGAGGGGCTAGAGGAAGGTAGGAGAGAGATAAGAAATATATTAAATTAAATATATTAAATAAATCATTTTTTAAGAAAGAAAGTGTTCAAATTCCCATCCTGGGTGCCTGATTTCACAATGTCAACAGATGGTGTTTCTTCTCGTTTCCCACAGTGTCCTAAATGAGAAAGTTTTTCAAGATACTTAGCTGGAAAAAAAAAAAACCCAGAGCTTTTCAATCTAAAATGCAAGTCAAATCACAAGAGAAAATAAAAACAATATTTAGAGGTGAACTTTTATTATGTTCCTGGGTTTGTTAAAACAGCGAATGTATGACTTAACTAATGTCAGTTAGTGAAAAATCCAAGTTTCAAATCCAGGTCTTTTCATAACAAAGCTGTGTTCCTTTAAATGCTATGCTGCCTACCAGCCAGATACTAATCTGGGTTGGCCAGGCAGTTATTGATGGAAGAGCTTCTTCTCTCTGAAGTCTTGAATTTAGTATCTTGTATTTGTGAAGCTGGTTTGATAACTCAACATGAGAATGGCAATTTTAATAATGATAGTAGTAATGTTATCATGCATTTTTAGTTCTATGTACTTGATAGAGTATTTCCTTATATAGCTCATTTAATCCTCATAATAACGCAGCATGATATGTAGAAAATTGTCCTAACTCTTTGTTACAGGTGATGAAATGAAACTTAAATAAATATTTTTGTCAAAAAACCTATCAATCAGTGTAGAACTGATTAGGAGAATAAGGACTCCATCAGGGAGGTCTTTAGGAGAAAAAAAGTGTTAAGGGTAGGGGCAATTACAGGAAAATGGTCAAAAGGTTCAAACTTCCAGTTATAAGGTAAATAACTACTAGGGATGTAATGTACAACATGACAACTACAGTTAACACCACCATATGATATATAAGAAAGTTATTAAGAGAGTAGATCCTAAGAGCTCTCATCACAAGGAGAAACATTTCTTTTCTTTTTACTGTATCTATATGAGATGATGGATGTTAACTAAATTTATTATGGTAATCATTTCACAATACATGTAAATCAAACCATCATGCTCTCCACCTTAAACTTATACAGTGATGTGTGTTATTTCTCAATAAAACTGGAAACACCTAAAAATTAAAAAAAAAAAAGTAAAGAGAGAGATGACTTCAGTAGAATTTCTGACACGAGTGATTGAAAAAACATTTCAGGATATAGTCAAGAACATGTAAGATAATTAAAACTTTAGGGAAAAAGAAAATACTGTAAAAGAAATAAAATGGAGTAAGAATTACTCTACCTGGATCTCTAGGGCAAAATATTTACCCAGCCATAATCATGTATGCAATATTTATTCATTCAACTAGAAATAGTGATAAAACTAAATAGGACCAAAAAAAAAAAAAAAAAAAAACTAAATATGACCAGTGAGATAGAAAGTTGGGTTGAGTTTTAAGAGACCTAAATCATCAGAGCAGGAACTCTGTAGATAATATTTGAAATCAAATAACCAGGAAATATGAATCTATGCATTTTTCCTGAATATAGAGGAATATTAACTGTTAGAGAAAGCAGTTAAAGGGTTAAACATTTTTGCCTTTGTGATGGAGCAACTTAGGGGTGAGAAGCAGAGTTTAAATTTTTAGTACAGATCTCTTTAATATTGGGGTTTTTAATATGTATATATTACTCTGGCTGGAAATACCATTTATTTTGAGTGACTTTAGAAAAAATGAAAAATGCTGAAAACTGGTCAGAATGATATATATATAGAGAGAGATCTGGGGTCCACTCCTTGTCCCCTGAGGGCTAGTTGTACAATTAGCTTAGCTTCCAAGTGGCTGGGAGGAAAGACAAAGAACCTCTTACACAGAGATGTGGATGTGTAGGGAATAGCCTGTAGAGAGGCCAGGATAGATGTAGAGAGAACACTTATCAGCAATTTTCAGAGTCTGAGTAACAGAGTTTAGTTTGGACTAAACAGTAGAGCTAGTGAGCATGGGAAGAATTCTAGATATTTTCAGGGTAAGAATAGAAGTTTTGCAGATAGATTAGGTAAAAGAGAGGAGGCAACAAGGACTCTACAGTTTGGATCTGAACAATGTAAAGAATGAACTTGCCATTTATGGAGCTGGAGAGGACTATGTGAAGAACATATCTGGGGGATGAATACCAGGAGTTCAGTATTGGATGTGATCAACTTTTCATGTAATGTAAAGACCTTACATTTAGGTCTTTAATGCCATGATCAACTAAATATCCAAATGGAAATGTTAAGTAAGCACATAGATATATGAGTCTGGAATTCAGGAATTGTTCTAAGGTAGAGACATAGACTGGAGGTTCAGTGTATGTATAGATGGTATTTAAAGCCATGAATGGATGAGGTTACCTACAGAGTGAGCACAGAGAGCAAGGAAATACAATCTGAGGGTGGAGTCTTGGCAACTCTGAAGTTTGAAGGTAGAGAAGATGAGAAGCATTCAGCAAAGGAGACAAAGAAGTGATGGCCAGAGAAGTAGGAGAATAACTAGACAAAGTGGTGTCCAAGAGGTCAAGTAAAGATAGTATTTCAAGGAGATGGTTGTGAGCCACTGTTTCAAATGTTGTTGAGGAAGGAAGTGAATTCTGAGAAGTGATCTTTACAAATGGTGACATGCAGGCCATTGGTGTCATTAACATGAGCTTTTTGTAACTGGGGCCAAAATGAGTCCAAGAAAAAAAAAACTGGAAGACAAATAGTGGAAAATTTGAATATAGAATTTTTTCTGAGGAATATTGCTAAAAGAGGAGCAAAATGATTAGGCAGTAGCTATAGGAGAATACAGGTTCAAGAGAAGGATTTTGGCTATTTGTTTATTTTTAACGAAGTATATTATAGTATGTTTGTCTGCTAATGGGAATGAGCCTGCAGTCATGGAAAAATTCATGCTGTGAATCAAATGGGGAAAATGAGTGTAGTTGTGTCCTTGAGGAGACAGGATGGAACAGAGGCCAGTGTACAAGTAGAAGACATGAGTACACATAAGATTTTAGATTTGTTGGTGGGAGCATGTAAAATCTACCTGTTATCTTTTTGCTTCTATTTTCCCTGAGAAGCAAAATAATCAGCAGAGAGGAAGGCAGGAGGAGTTTTGGTTGTCTGAGGAGAGATAAAAAGGTATGAAATATGATTTCTCTTGCTGTGCAAAAGCTTTTAAGTTTAATTAGGTCCCATTTGTTTATCTTTGTTTTTATTTTCATTTCTCTAGGAGGTGGGTCAAAAAATTCTTGCTGAGATTTATGTCAAAGGGTGTTCTGCCTATGTTTTCCTCTAAGAGTTTTATAGTGTCTGGCCTTATATTTAGGTCTCTAATCCATTTTGAAGTTATTTTTGTGTATGGTGTTAAGGAGTGTTCTAATTTCATTCTCTTACATATAGCTGTCCAGTTTTCCCAGCAACACTTATTGAAGTCTGTCTTTTCTCCATGTATATTCTTGCCCCCTTTGTCATAGATTAGGTGATCAGAGGTGCATGGGCTTATCTTTGGGCTTTCTATCTTGTTCCATTGATCTATAGTTCTGTTTTTGTGCCAGTACCGTACTGCTTTGATTACTGTAGCTTTGCAGTATAGTCTGAAGTCAGGGAGCCTGATTCCTCCAGCTTCATTTTTCTTTCTCAAGACTGTTTTGGCTATTCAGGGTCTTTTGTGTTTCCATACAAATTGTAAGTTTTTTTGTTCTAGTTCTGTGAAAAATGCCATTCATAATTTGATAGGGATTGCACTGAATCTGTAGATTGCTTTGGGTAGTATAGTCAATTTCACAATATTGATTCTTCCAATCCAAGAACATGGTATATCTCTCCATCTGTTTGTGTCATCTTTGATTTCTTTCATCAATGTCTTATAGTTTTCTGCATACAGATCTTTTGCCTCCTTAGGTAGATTTATTTCTAGGTATTTTGTTCTTTTTGTTGCAATGGTGAATGGAATTGTTTCTTTAATTTCTTTTTCTGATCTTTCATTGTTAGTGTATAGGAATGCAAGAGATTTCTGTGCATTAATTTTGTATCCTGCAACTTTACTAAATTCATCGATTTGCTCTAGTAGTTTCCTGGTGGCATCTTTAGGACTTTCTATGTATCATATCACATCATCTGCAAACAGTGACAGGTTTACTTCTTTTCCAATTTGGATTCCTTTTAGGAAACCATAAACAAAATGAAAAGGTAACCCTCAGAATGGGAGAAAATATTTGCAAATGAAGCAACGGATAAAGGATTGATCTCCAAAATATATAAGCAATTCATGCAGCTCAATATTAAAAATCAAAGAACACAATCAAAAAATGGGCAGAAGACCTAAATAGACATTTCTCCAAAGAAGATGTACAGATGGCCAAGAGGAACATGAAAAGGTGCTCAACATCACAAATTATTAGAGAAATGCAAATCAAAACTACAATGAGGTATCACCTCACACTGGTCAAAATGGCCATCATCAAAAAGTCTACAAACAATAAATGCTGGAGAGGGTGTTGAGAAAAGGGAACCCTTTTGCACTGTTGGTGAGAATGTAAATTGATACAACCACTATGGAGAACAGTATGGAGGTTCCTTAAAAAACTAAAAATAGAAATACTGTATGACCGCACAATCCCATTACTGGGCATATACCCAGAGAAAACCATAATTCAAAAAGACACATGCGACCCAATGTTCACTGCAGCACTATTTACGATAGACAGGATATGGAAGCAACCTAAACGTCCATTGATAGGTGAATGGATAAAGAAGATATGGTACAGATATGGGAACATATGTATATGTATAACTGATTCACTTTGTTATAAAGCAGAAGCTAACACACCATTGTAAAGCAATTATACTCCAATAAAGATGTTAAAAAAATAATAAAAGAAAAGAAAAAAGAAGAAAAAAAGAAGGTATGGTACATAAATATACTGGAATATTACTCAGCAATAAAAAAGAGCAAAATTGGGTCATTTGTAGAGATGTGGATGGACTTAGAGACTTTCATACAGAGTGAAGTAAGTCACAAAGAGAAAAACAAATATTGTATATAAATGCATATATGTGGAATCTAAAAAAATGGTATAGATGATCTTATTTGCAAAGCAGAAATAGAGACACAGACATAAGGAACAAACATATGGATACCCAGGGGGAAGAGGGGGTGGGATGAATTGGGAGATGTGGATTGAGACATATACACTATTAATACTATGTATAAAATAGGTAACTAATGAGAACCTACTGTATAGCACAGGGAACTCTACTCAATGCTCTGTGGTGACCTAAATGGGAAGGAAATCCAAAAAAGAGGGGATATATGTATACTTATAGCTGATTAACTTTGCTGCACAGTAGAAACTAACATAACATTGTATAACAACTATACTCCAATAAAAATTTTGAAAAAAAGGTATGAAATAATCATGCAGCAGAGTGAGAGAAAGCTGTCTAAAAAAATACAATAGGATTACCCTGGTGCACTACAGGCCCACTTGAGGGTTTTGATCATGACATTTTGTGTTTCTCTCTAGGCACATGCAGCTACTCAGTTGCTGGCACCAAGTAAGTCTGTCAAGAGTTGGATTCAAAGAGGATTGGGGTTTTCCCAAATTAGTTCAACAAAGTAAGAAAGGGGTAAGTGACGGGGTCTAGGTAGGGCAATGAATATAACGATGCATCACGGAATCTGAGTCAGGTAAGAAAAGTCAAGAGTGTAGCCGGTGAAACGGTTCCAGTGTCAATAGGTCTTACCTACCTACAGAATGATGGGAATTGAGGTATTAATAAAAGGGGGTGAAAGATAGGAAATATTAGCAGCAAAAGTGGGTAAGAGGCTACATACTGAAGACAGTGGCTTCAAAGAAGCTGGGGTTTTTTGATAGTAGGGAAGAGAATGGTCTGGATGTTGCGATGAGTACCAAATAGGAGTCCTATCCACCTCCAAGCTGAGTGGTACATGGGATATAAGAGAAAACAATGCCCACAGTTTACAAGGGCTTTAGGCAATTTAGCCTTCTCTGTGGGTGGACAGATTTCAGACTGCCTGACAAGAGAAAGAATGACAATGTATCCTAGAATTTCTTTTAGAATTTTTAAAGAGTATGGCATAATAAACATAAACACATATATGTGCGTATATATATATTTTTCTAGGAATAAAGATTTCCAATGTTTTTCTAAGCGTTTTCTGCAAAGTAGAAAAAATGCAATTTATATAATATGTGTATTTTTATGTATGCGTTTGTTCTCTTCTTATTTAACAAGAAAGTAATAAAAGGAAAACAAGTCCCAAGAAATATTAAGTACACCATTTCCTGATTGTGAAGCATACTTTTTCTCTGAATTTCCTTATTTAAATTAAATCTTAATATACATTACACAAGTTTAACATATTCCTTTTGTCACTTGAATATTCACCACTCAGCATTTTGCAAATGACTTCATAGTATTTTGTTAGCAATAACTTCCTTCGAATGCTTTGCCAAGTAGTTGATATCCAGATGCTCATAAGCACAATAATGTGTTGGCATAAACTAATTATCTGCCATGTGCAACTATTTATACATCCTCACTACATTAGTAAGATATGAAAGCGATTTACAATTCCCTTTAAATAGCCACATGCACCTGCAGGCAGTTTTGGTTCAATAACACAGAAATGAATGTTAAAGATAGGTTAAGCATCTTTGTTCTTTATGGCTTGAAGAGTTCAAATGATTATGAACAAAACATTTCCTTTCACTTTTCAGCATTACAAATGCGGTGACAATTTTCTTTGTACATTCCCAAACTAATTCTGGAGTGTTCTATCTTGGAAGAAAAGAAACTGGAATTCTACAAACTCATAGAATTTAGCCTAAGCCTGTTACATTAATATACATTTTTTTTTTTAAGTTTGGGAGAAGTGGAAAAGAAGGTGACGTTGGTGATTTAGGATGTAGTTTTTTAACTTACTCCATAGATCTGAGTTTGAATCCTGTGTCTGCAGGGCCAACTTACTTCTTAGGCACAGTAGGCATGGTGTCTATTTTAATTTTAAATTCTCTTAAAATCAGAAAGAAACAACTTAATATAAGAGTAATAAACATGTAACAGTGAATCCAGCCTGAGTAAAAATTGTCTTTATACTTATTCAATTAACAAAATATTCTTTTATTTTAATTTATTATTATTATTAGATTTTTTTTTTTTTACAGAGGAAGGGAACCACAAAGGAAAAAATGTCTAGTGCTTCTGAAAGTCATGACACAGCTCTGAGTGGCCCTGTCACCTTGAATGAATAACTTAACCAGGTTGAACCTGATTCTCCTACTCTTTGAAGCAGAGCTAATATCTGAAAGGGCTGTTATGAAAGACTGGTGAGATGCTGTATCTGAAGTTCTCTGAGTAGTGTCATGCACAGTGTAGAGGTTTGATAAATGTGAGTTATTATTAAGTTTTACTAAAAATGGAGAACTTGCTTCCATCACTGCAGCCAAAATGAATTAAGGATCTCTCTCTCATTTTCTTTCACTTTCTTTTAACAATGCTCACTACATCGCTACTGCATGAAGCTGATTGAGAGGTTTGTCAAATTCAGTAAGAAAAGTTCTTTGTAAAGATAGTTGATAATGTAATAAATTAACTGCTTATTTTAATTATTTAGCCATTAAATGGAAATATCTTGGGCTATACAGCCAGGTTCCTTGGCTTATGCAGAGCCCATGTACTACAAGGACTAGGTGTCCATTTACATTTTATTTTTAATTTGGATGATTTATAAATGAGTGAAAAATTACATTTTTCACCAAATTCTATAAATGTGACTATAGACTACTTATTTAACTTGAAAAAAGACTTTATAAACTCTTTACTTCTACCATATTAAATGTGATAGAACTCTTATGAAAAGTAATTGACTAAAGAAAATAAAGCCTGTCATGGTAGCTCCCCTTCCCTGGCACCCAGTGGTTGCGGGCAGGGTTTCAGCCAAAAAGAAAGAAGCAGAAGCATTTCTGTTTTTAATCTGCTGCTTTTTGAGAAAGAGAAGATGGAGAATGAGGGGAGAGAGGGGACTGGACGTTAATTTTCTCCAAATAGGCTCTGATATAAGTGTCAATCTGTGAGTGGGGGCCGTATAGACCTTTCCAAGGCCAGATGGTATAAGGCTGTTCTTGGTTTCCTGTTCTTGCAATGTTCTAGCCTTCCCAACCCTGGTTATTAACTCATTAATCATGCCCTCCCCCTAGTAGAGAATCTAATAGAATCTAATGACTTTTTTGGCTAGTTTTAGATGTGCTAAACTTTCTTCTTTCTCTTGAGCTCTGATTCATGGCTATAAATCGGTAATCTTTCAATTCCAGTTGTACCCATGCTAGCATGTGCCATGGGGTGCTTTCTTTGGGGAAGGAAGCTAAGACCTAAAATATCTCTGGCTCTGATTTATACACCAACAACCATGTTCAAGAGTTGCTTTCCACTATCAATAAGCGTTCTAGAAATAAGGCATTTTTTCTGCCCCAAGCTCTCCTACCTATAGTATAAGTTTCTTTTCCCAGGGAGGCCTTGCCCAAGTTCAAGAGCCTAGGCTCAGATGTGAGTAAGCGTTCTGTACCCATTCCAGCCAAACTGTGTCACTATTGCTACCTTTAACCCTATGCCAAGTATAAAGCCCTGGCAACATTTTTTTTTAATATCAGCTGCTCACTCCTTGTTTTCTCATTTTCAAACTCTACAGTTCCTGTGAACAGTTTCAAATCACCCAAGTGTGCCAAAACCAATTTGGTCCTTTAGTAAAGTCAGGTTCTTTTGGCAAACATCAGTAACCACCCCTGGTTAGAGGCAGCCCCTACCTTGCAACCTCTCTATCAGGTGTTAAATTACAATGAAAGTAATTCTTAAGCCAAAATCTGCCCCAAATAAAAGGTATTTATTAATAAGCAGGCACAGTCATAGAACTCCTTTTAGTTCAATTCAGAGAGGCTTATTCTTTTGCCCACAGGTTCACAGACCAGCATCATCCATGAAAAACACTCACTCTGAAGGGGACACAAGAAGTTCCGATGGCAGGATCTGCAGTATTTGTAAGTGGATCCAGTGGTGAGGTGTCTCCAGGTCAAAGGATTTAGACATGGCCTGCTGCACCATGGGCACTGGTTGCTGCTGAGCTTCTTGTATCTTGCTCATGCAAGGACATTAGATCCTCTTAAACTCCTCTTAACTTTTCACATATCTCAAATCCCATTGCTATCACCAACAAAAGTTATTTTTCATAAGGGTTATGCAAATCAATAACCCAAAGGGATTGATTCATATTGAGACATTTCTTAGGCTAATTAACTTCTTCTAGAATGTTAGTGAAATTTAACTTGTCCATACACGTATGTCATACCACTGATGCTGAAACATTTAAAGTTAATTACAACCAGAAAATATAATGAACAAACCAGCTTCTGGGTGGTGGTAATGAGAGGATTCTTCCCTGATTTCCTAGATGACTTAATAAATAAAATCAATGGGATCTTGAAGTTATTCAGCTTTATAGATCAGTCATGGTCTTAGGTAGAAGGGGATGGGAGGATAGAGGGCATTTAAGGTCCCTTGTGAACCCTTGAGTCTACGATTCTCTAAGTCAGAACACTTCTTTATCTATTAAACTTTGTCAACCTGCTCCAGGATCGTGCTGTTTAAGGGGCCAGGTCCTTTTTCACTGTTAGAACCCTAAGAAAATGTAAAGGAAGAGAATAAACAAGGAAATGAAAACAGAGCTAGAGGGACACAGAGTTCACAACTGTGACTGAGGTCCCAGGAAGACTAGGAGAAACGAAACAGTAACTGATTATTTAAAGAGAGGGGATATTAAAGATGGAATCAGAGCAGGAGTCAGGTGTGGAGGAATTAAGTGCCATGCCACTTACCAAAACCAAGAATTGGTTGGAACTTAATCTCAACCAAAGGACTCTGTTACTACAACTATAAAGACAGACAGAATGGAACCCCAACAAGACTGACTTGAGGTCTTGTAATTAAACTGGTTCCAGGAGACTCTACATTATTTTGTTCTAGTTATTTTCAGAGCTTAGGGTGGGATCCATCCTTGGGAGCAGTTATAACCGACGAAAAATATTACAGGAACAAAATGGCACTGTCTTGCTTTATTTTCCTCCAAAGTTTTGTTAATTCTGAACTAGTGTTAAGAATAGTTAAGTCACTGCACTGATATTTTCACGCAGTAAATCAATGTCCCTACTGTACATATAAATGAGATCTCTCTCTCTTCCCAGAGCCACCTCCATGTTTTGTTCAGATACCCATAATTTCTACCAAGTAATAGTACAAAAGTCAATGCCCAAGAGTTCACAATCATCTGTAGAGAGACCAATATGTTAGAATTTGATTTTGTAGACAATTGCTTGATCATTGGCAGGCAATGATACCTGAATAAAGAATCCAATCTCTTCTTAATTAAATTCAATTTCATTTTATCTCTGCTTTCAGGTACTTTGATAAAACTTCAATGGATGTAAGTTGTGGTTGTTATCTGTGGTTGTTTAGTTCAGTACATTTTGTGAGTTAAGTAGTAGAAATGTTTAGGACAATCCTGCAACATAAACTGTGCTGATACACTGGGAAATTCCTCTGTTAAATAACAAGAACAGGTAACATCAACATGAGTGTTCATAGAATCATCAGTAATAAGGTGTTTATCTCCACAAAACACATTTTCACCTCTCCAGCTCAACCTGCTTCAGTATCTTATGACCAATCACTGGTATAATCATGCAGAATAACAATGTTTATTTGACCTAGCCATCTATCCATATTTCATTTTATCATTTCTTTCAACAAATTTTTATTGAGAACTCATTACTGTGCTACCCAGAAGCGGGTACAGAAATACATCATTAGCTCCTATCCTCAAGGAGTTCACATTCCACTTGTGGATATAGGTGAACATATTTTTGCAATATAGTGTGAGCAAGCAGAGGATGGTATGGGAGCACAGGGGAAGAACACTCACCAAAATGGAAGATGCACACAGGACCTCTTATTTTAGATTTTTGGTGCATATCTCACATTTTTTTATCAAACTGTTTCTTGAGGGCGTTCACATTGTTCTTTTCTGTTTTGTTTTTTTAAGAATCTTTTTTAAAAAAAATTATTTATTTATTTTTGACTGCATTGGGTCTTCGTTGCTGCACGTAGGCTTTCTCTAGTTGCGGTGAGAGTGGGCTACTCTTCGTTGTGGTGCGCAGGCTTCTCATTGCGGTGGCTTCTCTTGTTGCAGAGCACAGGCTCTAGGCGTGCGGGCTTCAGGAGTTGTGGCACTCAGTCTCAGTAGTTGTGGTGCATGGGCTTAGTTGCTCCGCGGCATGTGGGATCTTCCCGGACCAGGGCTTGAACCTGTGTCCCCTGCATTGGCAGGCAGATTCTTAACCACTGCATCACCAGGGAAGTCCCACCTTTTTCTGGTTTTAATTTTAAATAGGACCTAGGGTAGTGCTTTAAATTCTATAAATTGTATATTAAAATATCTTTCAATTCTTTCAGAAAAAAATATAACTATTTGATTCACCAAGGCATTTTTTCATACTAATTGAACATACTCCCATAGGAGCTAGAAAGGTGCCTCCCAAATAGAAATTATTTAAGGAAGGGATGTAAGAACCATCCTGTTATATGGCCCAATTTTTCTAAATTGCTGCTCAGATCATATGTGCAACTCTGACTTAGTTCAGAGGTTGGAAAACCTTTTGTCTTAAAGGGTCAGATAGACATGTTTTAAGTTTTGCAGACCACATAGATTCTGTTGAACTACTCCATCTACCATTGTAGCTCAAAAGCAGCTCTTAGACAATACCTAAACAAATGGGCATGGCTATGACCCAGTAAACTTTTGTATATGAAAAAAGGTGGCAGGGCAGATTTGTGCAGCAGCTGATTAATTTACTGACCCCTGAGTCTTAATTCATTAGTTCAGATTGTGCTATAAATATATATATATGTGCAAATATTAATTTCATTTTATATTTATATTATGTAAAATACACTTCTCTGAGCATACACTTGGATTTATAGGGATATGGGACAGATAAACAGTTCATTTGACTTAAGAGCTTAAGAGTTAGGAATAACTGATACAAAAAGAAAATTCCCATTTCTAATAAAATTCCTAGGGAAATTATTCTGTTAGTAGATAAGGAGAGTTTTCAAGATATATGAATATATAAGAAATAAAAGGTATCTTATATTCCATCCACTACAACTACTATATGGCAAAAATCCTTTTAGAATACTTATAGATCCCACATCCAGATAGTTCATATGGGGCTGCTAATTAGTCCTGCATTCAAACTAAATAAGGATAAATCATCCCATTCCAGGCAGAATATACTAAGGTCAGATAAATTGGGATGATGAATTCATGAAGACTGGAACCTAGTTATTCCACATTCTTTGATGTCTTATTCTTTGATGTAAGGAATCCACTGGCTTCCACCATTACCAAATGCTACTGGATGAGCAGAAACAGCTTTCCTCATTGTGAACCAATACACCATTATCTTTCTTATCGCCTCCTCTTGCTGGCCTGCCTTGGTTGAATTAATTCTCCCAGCCACCCCACTTCCCCTCTCAGTCCCAACACTGTGTCCCTTCTCATTTTTCATAAATGAAGAGAGGCTGTGACCTGATGTTCAGCTATTAGTTCTCCATGGACTCTTTATGAATGAGGCAACAATCCAAGTTACTGAACTGCAGATTTATATATAAGGATATGAGATGCTAGTTTTGAAAGCAACATCCATACATCTAATCCTGTGTTGTTACACATTTGTTTATCCCTTTATTTGTTTCAACAACTATCTCTGTCAGGCAGTATACTAATTGCAGGGGGTACAATGTTAAGTAAAAATAAGCATGGCTCCTGAGCTCATGGAATATACAGCATGACTGGTTAATAGATTTTAACCAAATAGTGACACACAATCATATATCAATAAAAAAACTGAGACAAGTTCTCTAAGAGAAAGCACATATAACAAAGGAACCTAATAGAGACAAGTGGGGAGGCTATGTCAGAGAAGGCTTCTTGAGGAAGAGCTTCCTATTTTTTTATATATGAATATGAATTGGTGCAAATCAGGTGAGTGGAAGGGGTAAGAACTTTCCAGCAGAGGAGGTAGGTACTACATTGACCTATGGCAGGAGGAGAGATAGCAATAGGAAGCTTGGTACATTCCAAGAACTGAAGAAGGCTGTGGTTGATGAAGCAAAGGAAACAATGGTTCAAAGGCCAGGCAGGCGTCAAGGCATCTGGGACTAACTTTGGCCATGATAAGGATTTTGGTCTTGACCTTATGATAAATAGGAAATATGTGAAGGAATTTAAGTTAGGCAGTGACATGAACAGATCTGTATTTTGGACAGACAACTCAGACTACTGCATAGAGACCAGGCTGGTGAGGGTCAAAATGGATCAGGGGAGAACAGGTGAGCTACAGTGAACAACATATATGAACTCCTTGACACAGCCTTACATTCTTCTATTAACACAGAGAATCTACAATATGAGAAACACAGTGAGTGATAAAAAGAGAGATAAATCATAGTTTCTGGGTCTTTCAAGAGCTTATTCAAGACAAGTATATTTTTCTTCTCATGTTACATTGTTGCAATGGTTTGTACTTGAATGAAGTTGATTGACTAGCTAAAATAAATTTGAATCTAGAAATGTTTGCTCCTGTGAATTGTATAATGACAACAATAGAATTAAAGTTCGTGACTAACTTGCCTTTTCTACCTTGTTGGAAATCTCTGCAAATGGCTTTAAAATTTTCTCACTATATTTAGGTCAGCGTCAATTTCTTTTGTTTTTTCTTTATGTAGTAGAGACACAGAGACATATTCCTAACATGAATTCCTCATCAGAACCAGTTTTCCTATCCACCTCTCATTCACTTTAACATCTAACAGTTGTTGTCCCAGTCATCCTCTTTTTCTTATCCCTTCTCTTTTTGTCATTTTTCCATCCCATTTCTGGAACCTGACAGATGTTTTGGTTATCAGAGCTCCTGCTGGAACTCACTGAATACCATGCTCTGTCCTCATCAGCACCACATCCAGTGTCTGGATGTACCACATCCAGTGTCTGTGCTGTTGTGGGGCAGGACGAAGCAGAGGTTCAGAGGAGCTGTTTGTCAGGAACCACCTTAGACTTTGTCTCAATCCCTCTGGGTGTTTAGGTGGAGAAAGAAAGCAAAGAACCATTAAGAGATGGAAATAAAGAGCAAGCGTTACACAAAGTCAAAGAAATCCATTGTTTCAGACATCGGTAAGCAACTATTTATATGCTGTGATTTCAGGATGTTTAAGAAAGTCTCCCTGCCAGGAAGTATTTTGTATGCCACTCCATCATTCAATATTTCATATTAAAAAGAAAACACAACAAACCCTCGCACTGTTGGTAGGAATGTAAATCGGTACAGCCACTATGGAGAACAGTATGGAGGTTCTTAAAAAACTATGAACAGAACTACCATATGACCCAGCAATCCCACTCCTGGGCATACATCTGGAGAAAACCATGATTTGAAAAGATACATGCACCCCAATGTTCATTGCAGCTGTATTTACAATAGCCAGGACATGGAAGCAACCTAAGTGTCCATAGACAGATGAATGGATAAAGAAGATGTGGTACATATATACAATGGAATATTACTCAGCCATAAAAAAGAACAAAATAATGCCATTTGCAGCAACGTGGATGTACCTAGAGATTGTCACACTGAGTGAAGGAAGTCAGACACAGAAAGATAAATATCACATGATATCGCTTATATGTGGAATTAAAAAAAAAGGTACAAATGAACTTATTTACAGAACGGAAGTAGTCACAGATGTAAAGAACAAACTTATGGTTACCAGGAGATGAGGTGGGGGAGGGATAGATTGAGAGATTGGAATTGACATATACACACTATTGTATATAAAACAGATAACTAATAAGAACCTGCTGTATGGCACAAGGGATTCTATTCAATACTCTGTAACGGCCTATATGGGAAAAGGATCTAAAAACAAGAGTGGATATATGTATATGTATAACTGATTCACTTTGCTGTACACCTGAAACTAACACGACACTGTAAATCAACTATACACCAATAAAAATTAAAAGAAAAAGAAAACACAACAAAACTTCCTTTTCTCTTCATCCTTCAGTGGTCAGGAGTGGCCAAGTTAAACACCATCCTAAATTTTAGAGGCTTAAAACAACAAATATTTATTTCTATTTCATTCTGTATGTCCATAGCAGGTCAGCTAGGAGCTCTGATCTTTGTTGCCCTCGTCAAGGAGCCACTGAGGTACCATCGGGAGCATCCCTGGCTATGACCAGATGATGGAGGAGACAGCAGGGTGAATGAACACAGGCTCACCCAGCCTCCATCTGGAAATGGCCTGTGTCCCTTTTGCTCAACTTTCATTGGTCAGAGAAAGTTCCATTGTCACCTCTAATTTCAAGGAAAGTAATGACATTCTGTCTATTCATACATCTAGGCTGGAAACTGGCCCTATTTGCCAGACAGCATTAATGTCTGTCATAGCCACTTTTACAATAGCTCCCCTCAAAAAATATTCTTTAAAGATGATTTGTTAACGTCTAACTCCTAATACAAAAATGTCTCTTACTTTTTTCTCTTCCAACTGAGTAGCATGAGAATATTAGAGACCTGGAAGTCACAAAAAAGGAATAGCAACTTGTAATCATATTTTAATCTAGGGTATGACTGGCAGGGTGGCTGAAACTTCTCCATTGATTAGTGTCTTTGGCTCTCTGGATGTTACAGATATGGGCCTCTTTTAAACAAATGATCCAACATGTGGCAATTTCTTTATTGCAGGAAAACCAGTAGCCAGTTCAAAAGAGAAAGTCACTTGACTTTTCTATTCAGTTCCTGTAATGAATCACACAATACCCTTGAATAATTTAATAGCATGGTTTATAGAGAGACTGACAGACAGAAACACAGAGAGGGTTGCCCATACATTTGTAGCAGAGACACTCACACTCCCACTGGACGAAATAGACACTTCCCTGCCTGTATGCACTCTTATAAACACACCTTCATCCATATGCTAGACAAGTGTGTGCACAAAAGCAGACTTATGCTATATATAAATATCAAGAAAGAGGGAGGAAAAGGGGACATTAGGGAACTAACAAAAGATGGAAATGCAGGCCGAGCTGGAATAAAAAGGAGGGCATGGTATACTAAAAGGAGGACAGGAAAAAAAAAGAGCAGAACAAAAAGAGAGAGAATGAGGGAAACCATGTATTCATAAGAACAAAAATAAGGCAACATAAGAGAATGTAGGTATATGGGGAGGGCTCTGACTGATTATTCTGTGAAGGTGGGAACCTGAATGTTAGTGAGAAAAAGTGGATGGGAACATACAGTGGAAAGATAAGAGTAAAAAATTCAATAAATTCAAGGGTGAGGAGTGTAGCTTCATCTCACCTACTAAATGCCGAGGCAGTGAACTAAGGGCTTTCAAACATGTCAGTGATACCAGCAAACACTGCAGTGTTTCTGTGATCCAGTTGTTATTCTGTGCACGTGTGTCAGCTCAGAGCACTCACACAGACCTGTGAAGTTGGTTTTACAATTACCCTTATTCTATAGGTAAGAAAACTAAAGCACAGTGAGGCTAAGGAATGTATTCATGGTTGCATAGTGATTAAGCAGGAGAACTAGGGTTTGAACCTAAAGGCTTAGCACCAGAGTCTGAGCACTTAACCACTACTCTCTTGCATCTCATTTCCTCTGAAGAAAGTATTGTCTCTCATATACGTATGAAGGCACAGATGCTCATGTGTTCTTTCATTTATTCATCAGGTTGTTCGTTCATTCACTGATTCATTCTTTCATTAATTCCTCAAGAATTTCCTGAAAGATTATATATGCCTGGTTTTATGCTAGGCACCAGGAAGGTAAAGATGATTAAGGTGAGGCTCACAGGTGTGAGATAGAAAAGTTAATAAATAAGTTAAATGGGATATTCCAGGTTTCATGTTAAATGCCTGTGCTGAGTTCAGCAGGAGCACAAAAGGACAATATGAACAATTGTATCTGGATGGGTAAGAAACAGTTTATAGTGCTGAGGCGTGACGTGCTCACCAGGTAGACAACGTGAAGATGGCATTCCAGTTGAAGAGGCAAGGATAACCAAAAGCATAGAGACATGAAACTACTGGCTGTTGGGAGAAACAGAAATGTAAACACTTTCCTTTGTAGGGAGTGTAGAGAACAGGATGATGTTGAGAAATAAATGCTAATTATAGATATGTGTGTGTATGTGTGTGTGTGTGTGCGTGCCGGCATGTGCATGTGTGTGACAAGGTGTCCGTGGAAAGATCACAGTTGAGGCTGGAGATATAAACAGGGATCATACGTGATGCGTAAAAGAGTTTGCACCTTATACTTTTATCAACAAAAGATTTTAAATGATTGACAGACACTATTGAATTGGTTTTGGAAGACTCTTTTCTTGGTCCTGTAGAAAACAAACTGTAAAAAAACTGAGATTGGAGGTAGAGAAACCAGTTGGCTACTATGTATTGGCATTGCAGTAGTCCAAGTGAGGACAGAGATCAAGCAATGGGACTGGTAATGGGTAGAATGGGTCAGATGATGGGGATAGATAGGAGGTATTTTCTCAGCAACAGTAAATGCGTGTGTGTTTGGGGAATCCAGTTTTCAGAATTTTGGTGGGAGATGGTTGTAAGATAGAGGACACCAGAGAAGAGACCTTTTGAGGAAAGAAGGTGACTTCCAGTGATGTATAGGGAGCGGTGAGAGATGGTGAGAGCTTCAAGAGTTACCATATATCACAGCTGTGACTGTCAAAGGTCATGACATTTTAAACTCTGGAACCAAGGCTCCCACTTTGTGTTCCAAAGTGCTTAACTCTACAAAGAAATCAGCAATTATTTACTGGGCATCTATGAGCAGGTCACTCTGGCAAATAAAAGAGGTCTCTAGAAAGTAGAAATGGTCTACATATTATTATTTAAAATTATTTGGTATCCATATTTAATTTGCCATGGTATTATTCATTTTTTCTTAGAAATAATTGGTTTCTATTTTCTCTTTCATGTCTCTCTGACTGACCATGAAATACTCATAGCCTGATTGTATTTCACTATTTCTTCACAATATGTATATTCTCTCTTCCTCTCACGATGGAAGAGCTTTGATGCTAAAAATAATGATATTGGAATAATCCTTCGTTGAGACCAATATTATCCTACCTGAGATGTATGTAAATAGGCTCAAATTAGGTCCTGGACTTCCTCTGTCCTCTGATTTTGTTGTTGTTATTGTTAGTGGTTTCTTCTGCATGATTTTTCCTGATGAGGTGTTATTATTCAGAAAATATCCCCATAAAATAGATTATTTTTTATTCTGGATATAAAATTTTCCTGGTCCTAGGGGCTTCTTAAGTGTTTTTTTTGTTTCATAGAGGGTACTTAATCATGTTCTTAATAATAAGAATCCATTTATTAATTGTTACATGGTAACATCTAGATTTGTAAATTATTAAAGGAAACACTCCCTATGTTGCATTCGTTTTCTTATGCTGTATGTTACTCCTTAGTAAAAGTAGTATTGTTTTAGAAACAAGGTTTTTAGAGTACATGCATAGGCTTCAGTAGTTAATTTGTTTACAATTAACAACATACATTATTTTATGCCTTTTCAATTTGATGTAAGCTCCCATGAGGGTAGGGACCATGCCTTAATCATAATTATATCCTGAGTAGTGGTATCTAATGGGGTCTTGTACATACACAGCAGACACTAAATAAGACTCGTTAAATGAATATATGGCTGTTATTAACAGACTTACACTACTCAGACGACACCAAGACATCAACAGTTAAATGTTTTGTCCAAAGTTTCAATGGTGAGACTACACATGAGAAGCTAAAATTTGGGCTGTCAAGGAATAATAATTAAACATGGAGACTCTGGAACCATATTTCTTGGGCTCTACTCCTGGCTCCCCAACTGGAATACCTGAGCTAGCTTAACCTTTCTGTGCCTAAAGTTTTGCATCAGCGAAATAGGAATAATAATACCCTCTTGCTTGTGAAGATTAATGAAATAAATACAAAGTATTTAGAATGGGGTCTAAGCTTTTATACTAATGAAGACATTATAGGTTTACATTTATTATTTTCATTACAATGATTATTATTTAGGGAACATGCCTCACAGGCAAAAGCTGCCAATCATGTAGCAGCTTACCCTTCAATGAAATGCACAGTGTATTTTCCAGTGAGGGAGTTTTTGGTTTGCATTACTGAAATGTTCTCTTTGTTTTAGGAAGCAACTGAATAATGTGAAAATATTCTGTCTATAATTTCACGAAGGGATAGCAAAAGGATTTCCTTTCAAATTACTTTGTATATGTGTTTGATGTAAGTAGTTTTAAAAATCTTAGAAGTCACTAGGATTTTAGTTTTTAAGTTTTTAATATCTTAGAAATGCACTAGAATGCATGATATATTTGATTTGCAAGTTGGATAAGGGTTTGTAAAATTATTTTATAAACAGAGAGTTATTCTGCTTGAAGAAGGTAATGTGCATTAGTGTATCCAAGTTAGTGTATGTGATATATTTAGCTGTAATGAAATGTGACCTAGATACATTAATGTAACAGAGTAGTTTTGGAATTATTTGTTTATAAGGCTAGTTACTCCCACTTTCCAGCTGTCTCTTCTTGCAAAATCTTGGAGTCTAGTGGACATATTAGAACTATCTATCTAAATTCAATTTACAGGCAAAAATGGAGCTTCACCAAGCCATGGTTTCCACTTGAGAATTACCAAATGGGTATTTGCTCCAGTTTTTTTTTTTTTTGAATGATGGTGATGTGGTGAATATGTGAGAACAGACTTGCACTCCAAGCATACTTTGAAATTAGTAAAGTATTCTGGGGAGAAGTACAGAATAATATGTAATTCTGTGAAAACAGGATAATCTATGCTTTAGTTTCTATTTTTTCACAAATATATATTCTCATTTGAATGAATGACTCATAAGAATGTAAAGTATATATAAATTTATTATATGAAATATATGCTGATATTTAAAAATTTGTAAATATGGTGAGATGCTATTCTTGTTGAAGTAATTCTGGTACTTCTCTTCAAGGTATGTAAACATCACTAAGACCAAATTATATGGCAGTGAGACTGAAAGCATTTTGTAGAAATGTATTATATAAATGCTATTCTCATTACAATCCATATGCCTATTTTATTAGTTCAGGTATCTATCTTTCTACAGATAAATATCTGTATATCTGTATGCATGTATGTATATAATATATATGTACATATATTATATATACCTATATACACATCTTATAGAACCTAAAGATTCATGAGGTCCCCTATATATAGATTATGGAGTAGTAGTTCCCTGGAGCAATAGTGCCAAGTCTCAATATAGCTGAGCCCTAAAAAAGGAAGCTCTACAAAATATCTGCTAAAAAACATGAACAGTTTTGTGAATTTTAAATTTTAAATGAATTTTAAAACTATACAATATTGTGAGAAATCAGGAAACAAAATCAGACAAAATCATGATCTCCCAATTCTTCATTTTCTTTTTTTCTTGGTCCTCATGTGGAAATCTCCTTAGGGACTTGGTTGTTAGGGATGGGAACTATATAAGAAGTGACCCCCGCCTCCCAAATCCAATTTGTGGGAGAGTAATTCAAACATGTTCAAACAGAAGGTTTTGCACTGCTTTAGCCTGGGCGGGAATGGATTTACTGGCAACCGACTAGTTGTCAGTTCTTCTATAGGATTGGTTGCCTTAGGACCTGCTCCACAAGGAGTGGGTAGGAAGAGCTTAGTCATGACCTACACAGGCTGGCTCTCAAATCACAGGCAGTTCGCTGCACTCCATCACAGAGAGGAAAGAAGGATATCAGGCTGGATTTTTCAGATACTTGTGGAAGCTCGACAATCCTAGAAGAAATTTGACTGGACTAGTAACACAGCGAAATATCAGTGAAGACATAGCAATAAAAGTAGAGGTCCGCTGCTTGCAATCGGCTTTTCTGATTTCCATTTCCTTTAATGTACTTTGAAGTTTAAATCACAGCTATCCGGCTTCAATAAAATTGCAAAGCATTTTGTGGGGAAGAGCTAAAAATCATGGTTTTATAATGAATTTTTTGAATCTAGCTTTTACTGAGTCTCTCTCAAGTAAGTGTATATCCAAATCTATAGATTGTTCTAACATAGTTTTTTTAAAAGCAAATGGTGAAAATCATCCAAAACAGCTTGAATTTTGTGAACTTCCACATAAATGGGTCATACGGCAGTGAGATTACCAATTTATTAAGGGTGCTAATGGTAGAGGGTTTTTTTTTAGAACAAATTCCAATAAATACAAATTTTGAGATAAAACAATTAAAGCTACAATCCATAATTCGTCATTAGCACCCAAGGAAAAGACTACAGTGGTAAGTAAGAAAATAATCTATGAAGATATTTACAAAAATTGTACATTCATGAAAGAGAAATTTTGCAGCATAGCAATTAAGGTTGGGAAGAAACCATGGGCTGTTCAACTTTCATTATCAAAATATAAACAATTTAGTAGTAATATAAATGGCTAAGTGATAGAGATATTAATAAAGATTGACTCATAGAAATGGAAAATAGGAAAATACAGTAGGAAGTGAAGTGTTCACACTAAGAAGAAGATGTTTAGATTCCCTAGTTGCAAGGTTTTAAATGGCATGCCTTTATCTTTGTGAATTTCAATTAGACTCTGCAGTGGGCAAGTCAGGAAGGGAATATTAATGATGGAGGAGAAAGCTGGGTGGTGTTCCATTCTTCACAGAGGCAGCTAAGTAGAGCAAATATTTGTTTAGGTTGTAGCTTATTAAATGCTTATTTAGAAAGTGGTGATTAATAGGTTAAAAAGAACAGCTTGAAAAATTTGCAATGTAAAGGTTTTATTCTCCTCACATAATCTTCAAAGCAAAGCTAAAATTTACCGGCGATTAGAAGTGACTGTTGTTATGAAAACTGTACCATCTAGGAAAAACATTTGAATTTTGGGTTCATATCTAACAAAATTGAAGTGTTTGGCATATATTGACTCTGAATGCAAAAGAACAGAAGCATATCATCATACTTATTTTTTTTTTCGTTTAAAATGTCTACCATTTATTACAACTTCTTGAAGAGACAAACACCCGTTCTGCTTTGCTTTAGAAGGATGTGCATAACGTTCTGTCTTACCTGCAGTACCAAGAGGAAAATGTCTCTCTTTTTGTTGTTGTTCAAGTTGCACGTCTGGATTTTATCGCCTCAGATAAAGTAGAAGAGAAATGAGACAAATTAAGCACAAGGCTGAAAGTGTACGTTGGGACTGAAATTACAACAGGTCTCTACACCAGCCAAAACCCCTAAAGGGGGGAAACCTCAAAACATGTTACATACCCGCCCCCACCCCGCCCCGCTGCGGAAAGAATTTGCAGAGGTAGTAGAAGCACAGCAGGTCCCTTTTTGCTTGGGGTGGAGGTGGGTAAGGTGGGGAGTACGTAAACTTTTTTGGAGCGGTTGATTGAGTTTGATCACCAGGTAGGGAGGACGTTTGTGAAAAGATATTGGGGAAAAGAATTGCTGAGAGTGAGCGGGTTTCCCAATAATCTGCAGATGGCTTGACTGACCAGCTCCAGGGAAGTCTCCAGACCTCAGAGCTTTGAAGGGAAGTTGGTCCTGATTGCAGGAGTGTGAAGGAAATGAGTGGTACATCAAAAGGGCTCGGGAAATCAAAGAAACTTCCTGCTGTCTGATTCCACGCAACATGCCTCGAACTTGGTCCTGCGTGGATGCGCTGATGACCAACAAGTACAGGCGTGATGAGTCCCCTCGCCTTCCAGCGGGAGCTGTACCTCTCCTCGGCAGCCACGTCGCTCCGGAGCCAGGGCACGTTGCGGGGCGGGCGGCAGGGCGAGGTCCCGGGGATCTAGGGCCGCGCAAACACACTGCGTCCCCGACGCCGCACCAGCACCCACCAGCAGCCCCCTGGAACCTCGGGGCCTCCAGGGAGTCCCTGAGGGCGGTCGCGGGGCGCAGTCCCGGGCGGCGAGTGGGCTCCGCTCCTCCGGCGCGGCGTGGGCGCGGGGAGAGGCGCTCGGGGGTCCCCCGGGCGCTCGCCGCCGCTTGGGGCTGTGCCCGGGCAGGTGCCCGGCGGGCGGCGGGCGGTGGGCGGTTACCCGGTATCTGGGCGGGGGTAAGGGGGCGCCCCTGCGTTGCCGAGAACCTCGTTAACCCTCCTTTCGGGCCTGGCTCCTCCCCCTCCAGGCGTGGGGCTCGTGCCCGCCGCTGCCTGCGCGCACCGCGCCTCTGCTCGCGTCTCCCCCCACCCAGCCAGCTCCTGCCAACGCTTCTCCCTCCTCCTCTTCCTCCTCCTCCGCCCATCACCGCCACTACGGACGCCTTCGCCTCGTTCTACTCCTCGCGCCGCCGCCACTCCTCGCGCTCTCCTTCGGCTGCTACCAGCCCGTCGCTCCCCGCTCGCCGGGCTGCTGCAGTCTGTCTATCTGTCTGTCTGTCTGTCTCTCTCTCAAGTTTCCTATCTCCTTAAGATCAGGGCAAAGGGAGGAAAACACCCAATTCTGCTTGCCGTTTCAGGTAAGGTCGCGCACGTTGGTCCCAACAGGGACCCTTGCTTCCCCATTTACCTTTGCCTCCCGTGCATGGCTCATCTGCCCCCATTCACTCTCCGATGGTCCCTGGAAACCGAAGCGGCTCGGGTCGTCCCCTCCTCCCCAACATGTTTAAAAAATAATTTCGATACTCCTCACCAGAAGCCTATTTGCAACTACAATAAGATCTGAGACGCCCGCCCGGCAGCACGTTAGCCTGGCTCTTTTATAGTCTTTTAACTTTGCACACTGCGATCGCCGCTGCCTGCCTGCCTGCCTCCGCTGGATCCCGGAGCCTCAACGCCCCTGCTCGGATTGCGGTCCTCGGCTCCGGAACAGCTGTCAAACGCGTTGTTTCGCAGCAGTTAATCCGAACCCGGCTGCCTCCAAGACGTGGTCTTGGGCAACTGTGGATGGGCAGGGAGGGAGGTGATTTTATTTTATTTTAAAAGGAGTGAAGTAGTGAAGACGTGAGGACTGCAGATCACTGTAATGAAAGAAGAATAATCGAAAAAAGTGGGTTGGCTGCCCCTTGCTTTTCCCGCTGTGGTCGCGGAGGCGGTCTTGGTTGAGGGGATGTGGCACGAAATACCCGTTTCTCCTCCCCTTTTTCACTCTCCCCTCCAACCCATTCTTTTCTCTAGCGCAAATGTCAGTGCAGGGTCCCGTGTGTTCTTAATACGTGTGTGTCCACAAAACAGTGTTTGCTGACGATGTGGCTGAGGGAAGTTCCTGGCAGAGCAAAATCTGATTATTTGGTTATCATTCTGTTAAGAGAAAAAAAAGAAAGGAAAAAAAAAAGGAAAAGAAAAGAAAAGAAAAAAACCCTCCTCCAGTCATCACACCCTACACACACTCCACTGGAATAATCTCTATATCTTTAACTCCAATTCCCAGTTGAAATGACATTCTTTTGAGCTATTTGGATGGTGGGACTGAATGTAATTTTAAGTGTATTTTGTCTTTCTTCCATGACTTTACAAAGAGTGGTGATGAAGATGAAACTGAACATCTGCAACATGCAGTTGCTGCTTCTTTTTTTCTTGGTGTGGGACCCAGCCAGGTGAGACAATTATTTACTGTATTTGCCATTTTAAATTCAGGGTAAAGGTGTGTTTCTTGAATGTTATCAATGCAGAGGTGGCTTTTCAGAAGCTGAAGTATTTTGAAGAATCATTTCTAATGAAAAAATATTGTACCAAGAAACAGAACTATTAAGTGACAGAGACTATTAAAAGTTCGCTGCTGCTTCTTTTTAGTGATAAAATACAAAAGTGAATACAAACATTTTCTAAAAAAAATAAATCACGGAAGAAAGGAGTGCCCTTTGGATGGCATATTTTTGCAAGGAATTGAAGTGGTTGTTATATGCGATTATAATAACACCAAAGTTCAGTAAAGAAACTATCAGTTTTCCTTTAAGCCAAACAGAAAAGCATAAACTAAAATGATTTGAGTGTTAATTTTTTTCTTTTTTTTTCTTTTTCTTTCTGTCTTTCTTTCCTTTTTTTCTTAAATGGTCTTGGCCCTTTCAGTCAACATAGAAAACCTAAATGATATGTGGATCTGAAACCTCTAGGTGGAGGTACTATACAACTTCACAATCACAAAAAAATAAAAGCTTGATTTATTAATCAACTTTTCATATTATTGATTTAGAAATTTTTACTTCTAAAATGGTACTGTCATAAAAAGTACTTCTTTGAAAATGTAACAAATTCTGTTTTGCTGTATTCTACAAATATCAGATTTAATTTCTGTTGTTTTCAATAGCATCATCTTAATTGTAGTCTTTTCTGATTTTTTTATCATCAATGGGCAGCTTTTATTAATTGCCTAAATTTAGGGTATGGTTTTCAAAATGCCAGAGGACTTAAAATATGATTCATAATAATGCCCATGTAACTATTCCTTAAAAAAATTAGTGTTTATGATTTTATGATACCTTTATTTCCTTTTAAAATTTTCATTTTCCTGTCTCAGTGATTGTCAAAGTTTGAAAATACTTTCTAGAATTGAGAAGAAATCTCTTTATGAAGTCTTATTTTTAATTGGAAAATAGCTCCTCATTTAATATCTTAATATTGAGTTTAGAAAGAAAATGTGACATGTGATTAAAAAACGCTTTCCAGTGAAAATCTCTAAGTGGAACTTCATGACCATCTTAGTGATTGGTTTTAAAGTTAGTTTAAGGCAACATAAAAACTTTTGAGGCTTGAGGTATGAACTAATTTGCTTACATAATTTTTAAAATGTTTATCTTTATATCAATATTTTAATATTTTCTTTTCTCCCAAGAGGATATTTGCTTGAAGTTGGTTACCGATTTTTCGATGTATTATGATTATTTTTAGCTACTAGCTGTGTAATCATTTAAATGCAAATGAATTCTGTCAATGATATTTCACACAATACACCTTGATCAGAATGCAATTACATATAATCTTTGATTTTAGAGGAGTGAACAAACTGTGGTCCATTAATAATCATTGAAAATCCTCAGTACTTAACCATATTTTCTTCTACTAGTTTTCTGTTCTATATTTGACCAGTAATGCTCATGCCAGTATTTTATTCTATTATATAAATGATTCCTTTTCTGGACCAGTAATTTAAATCTCTGAATCATTCTGGGGAAAAAAATGGCAGTGAAAAGGGACATTCTGTTTTATACATCCAGTTGCTTCTGCACCAAATTGCTGGATGTCACAAAACCAGGTGTCTGGCTTTCTGATGGAGAAATAATGGAGAAAATCACTGTTTCTAACCCTCTTCTGGTGATATTTTAAGACCACTTATTCTTTCCGCAAATTTATCTCTCTCTCTCTCTCACACACACACACACACACACACACACACACACACACACACACACACACACAAAGTAGCTGGGCATTTTAATCTTTGGATGACCTCTATTGCTCTCCTCAGACACCAGTCAGGAGGGGTACTCCTCCAAGGCTCTCGGCAGCTGTGTGTGTACTGCTGATGCTTTCAGAGCCCACCTCCACCTCCTGACTTCAGTGGGGTCTGGAACACGGCCAGCGGAGTTTCCCTGATGTCTATATTGCACTTGGCCATTGGGTGGAGGTATACCCAAAGTTAGAAAAACATCTTGGCTGAAAAGAGAAAAAGACATAAAAAGAAAAGACATTTCTGAGAAAGATGGAAAAATTCTGTGCCTCCGAGGAGGCAATTTATTTTCCAATTAATATTCAAATCACTGAAGAATTCTTTCAGTAGTCCCTTTGGTTTTTGTACCTTTCCAAATGCAGAACAACATTACTAATAGTATCTGCATGTGATAATCTACCATCATAATATATTCTAGGGAGTGGATTTTCGAAAAATTGAATAGGTCACACAAAATGCGAAGTGGTAGAAATCTGAAATAATTTTGGCATTAAACTTTTTGATAAGCTAATATTTATTATCTATTTCCAACAGCATGTTTACCTTCCCCATAGACATACTGGCGTTTAAAGAAGTGGAAAAAAAAAAAAAGGAGGAAAACGGGTGACACTAATAGCTTAGGGAGCCTTAGAATTCAAATCAAGTAGGAAGAGCATGTTGACACTTGCAAAACACACGTATGTATATATATCAGCTTGTAAAATTATCTGTTTAGGTTGGTGCTGGCTAACATCCAAGAAGATGAGGCTAAAAATAACATTACCATCTTTACAAGAATTCTAGACAGACTTCTGGATGGTTACGATAATCGGCTTAGACCAGGACTGGGAGGTAAAAATAGTTTTCCTTTTCTTAAATGCTCACAAAATAATGCCTTTAAAAGTTAAGGGTAATATTTATATTTTAATACATTTTATACATGAATGCATTGTCACATATTAAAAAAACATAGGTAATAGAAAATAAGGTATATGAAATAAACATTATCTCTGATTCCTTTTATACAGACATAATGTATTTAACATACCTTTTATAGACTACCTGAAGTCATATAGAGCCCAGACTTTGTGCATGAATAGTTTTTAAATTAGTTTATTTATAATGGCTAAGTTTTTCAAACTTAGACTATGTGAACGTGTGACATTATTGGGCAGATATGCTTGTATAGTATCTTTCGTTTCCTTCATTGAATTTTGCAGATGCCTATTTTCACACTAGTACAGATATGTAGAAACGAGAAACATAAAAATATAAAAGAGTATCTGGGTTGAATTTTAGCAACCAGATAAATTTTAGCAATCATCACAGGATTCTGTGATGATATTTCTTTACACGTGCATGTGACGTTTCTAAAATACAGCACAGGTTTGGCATTCTTGAAACTTTCAAAGTCATTTTGGATATACTTTAGCTGTAGGCCTAATTTATTGGCCTGTGGCACAGTTCGATTTCAAATTTAAACATTCATTCTCAACTCAGAAAAACAAATCTATTTTTATCCATAAAGGTAAAGGAAACTAGGCTTGGCTGATGTGTTAAATTTTAATTATCCTTTAGCATAGATGGGTGATACTAAGGAGATTAGGTATAAATAGGGTAGGTGTGTAATTCCTAAAAGGATTCTGAGTCAAAATATTGTTACTCATTAATTCTAACATGAGATGTATATATATATATATATCTGCATGCACAAATTTATCAAATGTATGTTATACTTACTAGGATGTTCACTTTAATAACTAATTCAAAGTGAAGACGAATTAGTTGAATGCTTGGTACTGACTGAAGGTTTATATAGTTAGCCTGATTATTACCAGGTTGGCAACTTTGCAATATTAAATTGCTTGAAAAGATGTGTAGTGACTAAATGCCTGGATGTTTATTTATGTCAATACTGTCTTTGAAAAATGTAGGTGGTTGTTAATTCTATGCATATTTGACAATTGTATGGTTTGCATTGCCCAGGAGTCAGAAAAGGTTGGAAAAGACCCAACTTGTTTTTAAATAATGTCATTTAATTGATAGTGGTTTTGGACTTGAATCCTGAGTGGTACCTTGCATTTCAAGAGAGAAGTGATGGGGAAGAATAATGCTCAGAAATATGATACATTGTATCTCTCAGAGATAATTCAATTGTTTAATATACACTTAGTCTACTAAAAGAAAAAACTCTCAGGTTTATGAGTCTGTTTCCATTTTGTAAATAAGTTCTTTACCCCAATATAAAATAAAAAGTTAAAAAAGTTAAAATAAGGAAAAACTAAAGGAAAAGAATATTTTCTAAGTAATTAACATTTCTAATGACCATGAATAGAAGGCATTACTGTCCATGTTAGCATATATAGCAAGGAGCTAATGTCAAACTCATACAACAGAAGTATGCCTAGCATGAGGCTGTCATAATTCATGATGGTGATTTGAGAGGTAGATTGCACTAAGGCAGATATTTTCCCAAGGCTTAGATTTTATTATTTTTTAATAAATCATGTGCTGTCAAAAAAACTTAAGATATTTAAGCTAGTTCTTGGATTTTGTCTATGAGATTTTAGGAGAAATATTTACATTGTGGGTGTATAGTTGGGAAGTAAAAACTACCTGTTAAAGGACATGGATATTGCCATTTATCTCTTCATATTTCTTTTTAAATATCTCTTCCATTCTTTTTACTTTGGTCATCAGCATTCAAATATAGATCCTTGTCACTCATTCTGTAGGTTAATGCAATAGACAAAGTGGCTTTTCTTGCCTAGTGTCTTCCTTCCCCAATCCTTCTCTGATAGTGGACATGTGCTAATATTTCACAGTCAGATTAGTCTTCTTTTAGTCAATGCTTTTCATATATTACTCTCTTGTCTTGATCAAATGCCTTTGATAGCTCCCCATTGCTTTCTGTAGATGGTGATGAGGGGGTAGTGGAAGGAATATAAGCCTTGCATGCAGATGAATCTAGATTAGAATTTCTGCTCCATCTACACACCCAAAACTGTGCCTTGGCCAGGTAATCTCTGTTTCCTTTCATTTAAAATGGTCATGATGGGGATTCCCTTGTGTGTTATTTGTTGCTTTTCCCTTGCTGCTTTTAATATTTTTTCTTTGTATTTAATTTTTGTTAGTTCAGTGAATATGTGTCTCAGCATGTTTCTCCTTGGGTTTATCCTGTATGGGACTCTTGTGCTTCCTGGACTTGGATGATTATTTCCTTTCCCATGTAAGAGGGTACAAATGAACTTATCTACAAAACAGAAATAGAGTTACAGATGTAGAAAATAAACTTACGGTTACCAGGGAGTAAAGGGGGGATAAACTGGAAGATTGGGATTGACATATACCCACTACCATATATAAAATAGATAACTAACAAAGACCTACTGTATAGCACAGGGAACTCTACTCAGTACTCTCTAATGGTCTATATGGGAAAAGGATTTAAAAGAGTGGCTATACGTATATGTATAACAGATTCACTTTGCTGTACACCTGAAACTAACACAACATTGTAAATCAACTATACCCCCCCAAAATTAAAATAAATAAATAAATTAAATGGCCATGATGTATTTCTACTTTATAGTGTTGTTGAGAGGATTACATAAACTACAGTGTACACACAATATACTAGCAGTTAAACACAATCAATTCCTTCCCTCCTCCCATAGGTTCTGAACATGACAATCAAGGTTTTTACAATTTACTTCTCTGGCTTAATTTTTACTTTGCCACCCATCTATCCTGTACTTCAAATACATCTATTCATTTTCTCTTGATAATCCATTCACATCTGATCCCTTAGCCTTTGAGGGGAAAATATTCCCCTCTCACTGGAATTATTCTTCCTCATTCTCTCTGCTGAGCTAAACTTTTCCTGTGAAGACCACCTCAATGTGGGTCTTTTTCAGTAATAACCTTTCTTAACTGAATTGAAGCACCCAGATTCAGTTTTCCCTCTGTTGAATTTCTTTAGCTGTTGTTGGCTTTGTATCTCATTTGGTACATATTATGTGCTATCTTGGATTATTTATTACCTTTTTATGTGTCTCTTGTTACCTTAACAAGATCGTAAACTTATTGAAGCAAGGTATTGTATCATAAATCCTCTGTACTCTCACTAACTAAATATTGATTTGCATATGGTGACCATAATAAATATATTGATTACTTGATTAACTTTTCTATGACTAGTTAATCATCTGGAAAATGGAGTTACTCACATAGGGCTGACCTTTTAGTTGGGAATGTTGAGGTGATACTTTGTGCATCCTGCTGCAGGAAGGTGGTGTGGCTGAGTGAAGAGAACCTAACTTTAAACTGTGGTGATTTAGGTAAAATTCTAGATGAGGTACTGAGCAGTCTTGTGACCTTTCAGTATTTTACCTCTCTGGGGCTACATCTGTCATCTGTAAAATGGGATTATTATTACTATTCTTAGGGTTTTTGATGAATATTAAATACAATGATATATGCAAAGGATTTAGCACAGTGACTGGCATATAGTAGAGAGTTAATACATAACAATAACTAGATGACTTTGAAAACCTTTGTAAATATACTGTTGTAAATTTCAGTTATTATTACGGTTTCTCCTCTGTCCAAAATTCTCAGCCTGAATGTTCATATGTCATTTCAAATAGAAAGTTCAGGGAAATTATTTGTATCATTATGTCCCAGAAATTAATAATAAAGGGAAAAATGGGTTTGATTCAATTTAATATATCAAACTGAACATCTCTATTGATGGATAATCTGAATAATTAATCTCAATTATTATTATTTTTCCTTTGTAACGTTAGTGTAAATGAGTACATAGGAAAGAGCAATCAGTTTTGTATTAAGTG
The DNA here is from genome assembly GCF_002837175.3 of Physeter macrocephalus. NCBI lineage: Eukaryota > Metazoa > Chordata > Mammalia > Artiodactyla > Physeteridae > Physeter > Physeter macrocephalus. The sequence continues at coordinate 55,651,722 of NC_041220.1, forward strand.
TTAGAAAAATTATTCTTTTCACCTGGCTCTTCAACTTACTAGATCTTATCCCAGACAAGTTACTTAGACATTCTGAGCCTTGATATCTTCTTAGGGAAAATGGGAATGTTAGCATTTTATTCTGAAAGGAGGAGGATAAATTGGGACTTCTATACATGATAATAGGTCGAATGATAAAATTTCAAGGTATTTAATAATTAATTATGGGTTTTCTTTTTTTTCTTCCAGTTTTATTAAGGTATAGTTGACATATAGCACTGTAAACATTTAAGGTGTACAGAACTATGGGTCCTCTTTAAACTGAGAGCCTGATCACACTACTCAACTGCTCAAAATCCTGCAATGGTTTCTACTTCAATCAGAATAAAACACAGATTTCTTTCGATGGTCTCCAAAGTCCTGCATAATCTGTTTTCCTATTCTTCTTTGGCCTCACCTCACACAACTCTCCTTCTTGCTAAGACTGCTGCAGTCACATTGGCTTCTTTTCTGTTCCATGAAGACACCAGGATACACACACACTCCCTGGAGCTTTTCCCCGACTGTTCCCTCTCCCCTGGATACTCATTGAGCTCACCTTCTCAATGAGGTCTACCCTGACCAATCCGATAAATACTATGTGTTCATCCTTTAGCAATACTCCTCCTTCTTACCGCTTTTTTTCTGTTTTTACTTAGCACTTACTATTTTTTAATATACAAGACAATTTTTAAATCATTAGGTCAGTTGCTTACTTTTGTCTCTTTTGCTAGAACACGGGCTAATTGAGGTTAGGGATTTTTGTCTGTTTTGTTGTCTGGTTCTCAAGCATCTAGAACAGTGCCTGGCACATAGTAAGCATGGAATGAAATATTTCTTGAATGAATTTGATTTTATTCATTTATTTTATTTTATGTTATTTAGTATGCTCCCATGAAAAGAATCGACTATAGAACTTACCTTATCCTTAAAATCATCAGAGCAATTATCATTTAATTACTGTACTGGCCTTTCACTGTTAGCACCAGCGTATTAGACTGACTTCTTGGTGAATGGAAACAATCACTACAATTATTCCAACTCCTGGCTTATGTTAGCTGTGATTCTGCCTTGAACTAACTGTGTGATTTGGGGGATTTGGGGCGATTCATTTATCCCATCTGTGACGTCATTTACTTACCTGTGAAATTGGAGGGGAGGTTCTACTTACCCTGTCTGTCTCACAATCATATGGTATGGTTCAAGTAAATAAGAAAGCATAATGTGGCATGCATTGATAGGTATTAGGATCGTTAGGAATAGCAGAGGAGAGTTCTTCAAGGAGAACATCATCGTAGAAGGTAGTATCCTTGAAAAACATGCCAAGAAAATACTGGTAGGTCTTGTGCATTTGGTTGGCTTAGTCCCTTGTAAGTCTGGAAACGTATTTACCAAGACCATATGTTCAGCTTAGCTAGAACTTATAACTGAATCAATTTTTCCTCTAGTCTTCCTTTTAGTCATTGGAGCTAACAACTCAGGTACCACCTATGGATTTTGATGTTCCATAAGAGGCTTTCAAATTGTTAACTGAATAAAAGGAGCAACATTTGTGTTTCGGACTGTGTTTAGAGGGTCAATGAAGAAAAGGAAAGTGTAGACAGGCCTCGTATATTTATAACAGCTAACATTCACAATGCTCAACAATGACAACTATTAGAAATGACAAGCCTTGGTATCTGAATTGTAGATTCAGTCTGGAAAATCTAGATAGAGTACTGTGCTTAACTGCATTTTGAAAAGCTGTTTCAAGGAGCTTGTCTAGATAGAATTGGTACATAGTGCTCTTGTTTTGTCCTCTAAAAACTTGAAGCAGCTTTATGCTTAAAGCCATGAAAAACATGATGTCAGATTACAGACTTAGGGTCTGAGGGTCAGTTTCCAACTTCACTCTTGGATATTTTTCCTCAGGCTGTAGAGAGATGGATGATAACATGTTTCTATGAATTTTACTATTCTCAATTTTTTCTTTTTTTTTTTTTTTTTTGCGGTACACGGGCCTCTCACTGCTGTGGGCTCTCCCTCTGCGGAGCACAGGCTCCGGACGCGCAGGCTTAGCGGCCATGGCTCACGGGCCCAGCCGCTCCGCGGCATGTGGGATCCTCCCGGACCGGGGCACGAACCCGTGTCCCCTGCATCGGCAGGCGGACTCTCAACCACTGCTCCATCAGGGAAGCCCTACTCTCAATTTTATAAAAATAAAATATAGGATATTCGGTGGGCAAAAATTAGTACAAAAAATCTGGTCTCTCCCAGAACCTAAGAGGGAGTATGACCTCAAAATAGCATCGTATTATTTTATAAAGAAGTGGTTAAGATCAGTGCCTCTGAATACCAGCATCTTTGAATTTGAATTCTGTTGCCATACTATATGAACTACAAACTTTTCACTCAACCTCTCCTTGCTTTGGTTTCTTTATTTGTAAAATGGGGGGCTAAAAGTATGTGACTTGTTGGTTTGTTAAGTATTTAATTAAAAAAAAAATCTTTGGAGCGTCCGGCAAACAGAGGAGGAACTCAATACTTGTAGATATTATTGCTGTTATTGTTGATTCTACTACTACTACTATGAATGCAATAGAGTCCATCACTCAATGTTTTCTTTAATTTGTAAAAGCTGTGACTTCTAAAAAAGGATAACTGTGTGGCGCAGAGAAAAGATATATTTGTATGTTTCTCATGCTATTAGTTTCATTTTGTAGCACACTTTTGTATATGTACAGAATCTCTGGAAACAAAACCAATCACAAAAGAAATATGTCAGATTATTGTAACATATAACAATTGGGCACCATCAGTTCGTGATACTGAATTTGCCTATAAGAACAAAATCATATTTACAGAATGAAAACCTCACTATGAGATGCAGATGATGATTTTAGGGACATGAAACTGAGCGTGGCCACCATCTTAGCCTGGGATGTGCCAGAAACTTGAATGGCACGAGCTCTGGGTCTTGCAGCTACCGGGTGCGTGCCTCATGCTTGACAGCATCTTAGGAGGTGAGGGGTGATAGAGGCATCAGGAAGGAGATAATACACCGAGAATGATCTGAAATCTCTATACGGAATTGAAAGGGGCAGGGGACAAGTGGGTTGCGCGCTGAGCAGAAAGGAAGCGGCTGAGCCCTTAAGAAGTTTTTGTCTCAGGTGGAGGCGGGGTAAACTTCAGGTACTGGTCCTCTGCTTAACAGCTCTGATGTTCGACATTTTCCTCATTCAGCAGCTGTGATTGGGGCTGATGCTCCTGAAGAGGCAGGAGGCAGCAGAGAATCTAGTCTCCCTTTCCTCCTGACTAGGTCTTCTGAGGTCCCCCAGTGTGCCTGGAGTGGGATAACCTTCTTAGGCATAAGAAGATTTCAGAGCCTTTTTCACTCTCTGCCACCAGATCTTCTCCACCCACTTGCATTTGTGAAAAGGTCACAGGAAACACCGAGTTTGATTATTTCATGAGCGAGAAAATAAAAATAAATTAGGATGACTTCACAGAAGTGTGTAAATAGCTTTGGGTAAATAAGTAAATAATGGATATCAAGTTTTTTTCATTTCTCTCTATTGAAAATTATTTTGTGGGAGGCATGAAACAGAACTCAGAAAGGTACTAGGTGCCTGAAGTGGGATGCTGTTTGGGAGGCTGGAAACTCTGGACATGGGCTTCCTTCATAGTACGGGCTTCCTCACAGTGCATGCTAGCTAAAACTAGAAACACAGTAATGTTATGTGCAGACTTTTGGATTCTTTTTAGTATTACAAGCTGACTAAGAAACATCTTAGCGTTTCTGTACACCCTCACTCTAAAGCTGTGTGTTGCTTGCCTACCCTCTCAGGGAATGGTGCTAAGACAGGCTTCTTCAGAAATGGTTAGAGTGAGGTTTTGCAGAACTCTTTCTCAGTTTGATGTTTTAACTATATGCATAGCTTGTGTTTATTTTATAGAAAAGGCAGACTGAGTGCGTACACGGCAGCAGTGGGTTGCATTAGATTGGATGGTGGCACTTTCTTCCCAAACAGCATCTCCTGCAAAATTCAAGGGAGTGTCACTTAAGTGAGTGACCCAGAGAATACTATCCATGTTTCAATGAACTAACGCTAATGCTTTTTTTTTTCACCTGAAAACAGTTTGGGTTAATAGCAGCTTCTTCTCTCAACCATTGCTGCTAGAGAGGCATTGCCCTTAGTCATAATTTTGAGGGATTGTTATTTTTGCTCTTTTCGGTCACAAGCACACCCCACTCACTCTGTTGTTTTCTTGCCAGCTTTTAAGCTCAGGTGCAATCAACATTTTTCTTTTTTTCACTCCTTAAAACACAGTGGATAAATTGGACCATAGGCATGACTGATCCATTCGTGTTAGTGTTATTTTTTGATTGCTACAGCTCCAATCATATTGTAGAAATCTATATTGGTAGTGGAGATGGCCAAGTGAACAGCTTGGCCACCAGCAATTCATTACTTTTTGATGTGTTAACATGCAAAGAGTCAAATGAAGTTATTCTAGTAGTTTGTTCCCTAACACATGTGTATTGAAGGCTTATGATGTGCCAGACACTCTGCAGGACATAAAGATGTACAAGGTGTAGTGTTGGTCTCCAGGGGATGAAGTCCCTTGGAGGGCCGATAAGGTAGGTACAGTGTGATTCTCAAAATGACTCGAAACAGTACAACACATGTTCCATTAAAAGAACATGCTATTGAAATAAAGAAATCACTTTTACTTGCATCATACAACTGGAGTTAGCCAACTTCTGTCTCTATAAGCCTAGTTCATTCATTCCATTGTTTCCGTCTAAGGGCCAAGGATTTGCTGGGTCCTGCCATAAATGCTGCAAATACTGTGCCGAACAGGACTGAGTCTTTGCAGAAATTCATATCATATCATATTTTGGCTCTTTCTGCCTTTCAACTATCTTAACAGTGGTTTCTTCTTTCTCTCCTTAATTAAGAATATTGTATAATTATTGTATGTTTTTCTTTATTGAAGTGTAAGTCTTTTCTCATAAAAATAAGAGTGATTTCTGATATATATACTGTCAGGCTGAGAACTGTGATATCTACAGAAGAGTATAACATCCAGAGGGCATGTCTCTCTGTGTCTGTAGCAGGGGTGTTGAGAGTATTTATGGTAAAAGTGGCATTCCTAGAGGTAGAAAGGTAAGTGTTTATTCCAGTCGAAACTTCTGGATACTCCTCAGTTCTCTTTCTAAGGAAAACTTATTTTCTGCCTTATCTTAATTTGTTTTGAGCTACAGATGAGTTAAATAATAACTAGACATGAACTGTGAAATAAAAAAATAAATGATATGAGTTGTAATATCCTGAGGATTTAGTTTATTTCCTTTGAGTTTTAATGTTTCTGACCCAACACAGAATTCTGAAAACTTGTTTCTAACTTGAAATACCCTCATTCCTCAAGGTTTAGATCTTCTCATTTAGGAATAAGTTATCAAAAGAATAAAATGAATGTTTAAATCTAAAGGGATTTCATATAGAAACTCATCAAATTAAGGATACCAACTTATAAGATACATATAGATCCCTTCAAATTCTCCATTGGGTTTTTGCATTTTAAGTAATTTACATTAGGGTAGATTTGATATCTCTGTATGTTATTATTATACCTTTTAACAAATGAAAAAACTAGCATATGGAAAAGTGTGACTCCATCTCCATCTTAATTTAATATGAATTAAGTTATGTCAATTTTTATTTTTTTAATTTTTGTTTGTTTTAATATTTAAAACATGCACATTAAGAACATAAAAAATGGTTTTGCATAAAATTCAAAAATACAGTACTCTGTTATAAGAGCATTCTTTTTATAAATATCTTTGTTAAGATTCAGGATGGTAGCTCCTTTTTAGGGGAATAAGTGCAAAATGTAGCACAAAGTTTGTCCCAGTAGTATGTGTGGCATTATTCTTTCTGTATTAAAGTATTGTAGGATTCTTAGAGGACATGTTCATTCGGAATATTACTAAGTTGATTTAAAACGTAATAAAAGAAAAGGTAAGGTTTTCTTCTTCTGATATAGTATCCAGAGGAAAAAATATGTCAAAAAGAAGATACTGCTATCTTCAGCTATTTTGTGGAGATGGTTAATAATTCATAAATTCTGTGAATATTTGAGGAATATCATATATTGAGTAGTACAATTGGATCTTGTCTATTGAGTAGAGGAATAGAGTTATGCCACAAAGTTAAGGAAGGTTGAAGAGAGGATAAAAATTATAAATGCCTCCTAAGAGCATTCCCAAACCCATTGTTTAGGTTATGTTTTGTAGTGGTACATAACTATTTTAGTAAGTACTGGGAAGGCATTTGACTTCCATTAAGAACATAAAAGGATCAGCTGCTTTTAGAATGGTGTGTGTGTGTGTGTGTGTGTGTGCGTGCGTGCGTGCGTGTGTGTGTGTATTAAAAATTTCCCTGGACGAAGAGAGCTCCAGACTTAAATTGGAGGAGTGGTTTGGAGGAGGAAGACAAACGTCATGGAATGTTTTAGAAAAAGATGAGAAGCTTCCGATTTGCTCCTATTTACTCGTGGGAAGATTTTAGATTTTGAAGCAAAAATGCTGAGTTACTACTCATATATATACGTTGGAGGGTCCACAGTTTTTCAATTATATGAATTTTTTGAAGCCTTTACAAGAGAAATAAGCAAATCAGCCATATGCAGAGAATTAGGGTAAATGGAACAAATTCATTTTTGCTGCATGATTGCATAAACTCTGCAATTTCTCAAGAAAGGAAATAGTGAGCTAAAATGCTAGCCAGGTTTACAAGGAAGATTAAAGTTTTGGATACCAAAAGAGAGGAAGTCTTAATTAAAAGAAAATGGAATTGCATGGCTGGTGTTCAGGTCGGGTAGAGGGGAATATGGGAGGGTAGATTTAATTAGTTATCTAGGGCATGTGAGAGGATAATCATCGAAGCAAAAAATGTGAAGCTGATGACTGTGCTTTGGAGAATAGCAAAGGAATCATCCAACAGCTATTAGAGGAAGAGAAACTCTAGAGTCTTAAGAGAGTGAATGGGTGGCTTTAGGTGGTGAAAATGTTATAATGGAATGGGGGTGAGTGTAGAGCCATTTTAAAGGGAGTTGCCATTAGAGCATTACTAAGAGAACAAAGTCCCTTGATAACTAAAAACTAAAACTGAGTATCCGTTTATCATTCTGAGTAGCTTTTGCTTTAGTAATGATTACAAAATTACAGGATCAAAGAGAACTAACAGGAAAGCTATACACTGAGCTGTATGATCAGTAGTGCTTATATTACAGTATGTTGCCATTTAAAATAGATTAAATATCAAAAATTGACTAGTTAAAACATATAAATCTGAATAATAGTGTTTGAATTCTTAAAGGAGAACACCAGGCAGATGAAGTAGTGAGGAGAATATCTCTGTAGCAGAAGAATTCCTTTCCACTCTCATTCTTTCAAGCTTCCCAGATAATCTGCAGAACTCCTGGAGGTGTTTTTGGCTGCCACCAGACTGATGATCTGACTCATAGCATTAGCAGGGAGGGTCGTTGAGCATTTCCATTATTATCTGTGAAATACGGGGGTGATGAGAAGTCCCGTGGGGCCCAGTTGCTGACTCAGGATGGAGATATTTACGTGTGGATGGAGGTCTGCTTGTTACACGGATGTTGTCTGCCTTTGTCACTCTCCTTTAGCTGCTGCCACACCCAATTTAGTCTTTGTCATCTCTGGTGACAGCTTCTAATACAAGCATTTCACTCTCAGGCATCTGACTGCTACCATTTGTAGGGGCAGCTGCAATCTTTGCCACTGTTGCCACCGCTTTGGAACAGCTGGGAGGTTAAGCAAAATCTATCAGCAGATAAGGAAAAGTGCTCAGGTTCATGTTTAAGTGAGTGGATATGAAGGTTAGTGGGGCGGAAAGTGACTCTTCATCAAATCCTTTCCCTTTAGGGAACTGTTTTGCAGCCTGTCATTTCTGTAATTTCCCCCACCCGCTCAGAGAGGGTGATGTGACACTTTACATACTTCTGTCTGAAGAAGACATTAGCAGAGGATATCATAATCCCCAGTGGATTTTCACATGCTTGTTGGCTATTTGTATGTCTTCTTTAGAGAAATGTCTACTTAAGTCTTTTGACCCTTTGTCAAATCAGGTATTTGTTTGTTTTGTTTTGTTTTTTGTTGTTTGAGTTGTAGGAGTTCTTTATATACTCTGGCTATTAACCCCTTACCTGATATATGGTTTGCAAAAATCACTGCCCATTTCAGTGTCATAAAGCTTTTCACCTATGTTTTCTTCTAGTTGTACAGTTTCAGGTCTCATGTTTAGGTTTTTAACAAATTTTGAGTTAACTTTTGTACATGGTGTAAGATAAAAGTCCATCTTCATTCTTTTGCATGTGGATATCTCAAAGAGATATTTGCATACCCAAGTTCACTGCAGCATTACTCACAACAGCCAAGATGTGGAAGCAACCTATATGTCCCCCAGTGGATTTTTATAGTGCAAATTTAATGCCAGTTGGAACAAAGGAAACCTTGCTCCATAACATTGGAATAAAATAATAAAACATAGATGAAAGAAGAATATCATGGTAGCTTTTTTAAAAAAATTAATTAATTAATTAATTTATGGCTGTGTTGGGTCTTCGTTTCTGTGCGAGGGCTTTCTCTAGTTGTGGCAAGCGGGGCCCACTCTTCATCGCGGTGTGCGGGTGTCTCACTATTTCGGCCTCTTTTGTTGCGGAGCACAGGCTCCAGACGCGCAGGCTCAGTAATTGTGGCTCACGGACCCAGTTGCTCCGCGGCATGTGGGATCTTCCCAGACCAGGGCTCGAACCCGTGTCACCTGCATTAGCAGGCAGATTCTCAACCACTGCGCCACCAGGGGAGCCCCCTCATGGTAGCTTTTATCAGTTAAGGATGCGTTTGTCTGAAAGCAACAGAAAAATCTATCTGCAGTGACTTCAGTGGGGAATCAGTTTTTCTCACAAGAAGTCTAGAGGTAGGTGGCTCCTAGTACTGAGTTCTTAAGTGATGGCATCAAGAACATCAAGAACGGAGACTTTTTTTATTTTTCCACTTCCTCTTCCTTAGTGTGACTTCAGTCCTTTATGCTGTTACTTTCTGATCCCAAGATGGCTGCTGCAGCTCCAGCTATCATATCCATGGTTAAGGCTGGAATGAAATGAAGGGATGGTGCCATTTCCATTAGTTTCCTTTATAAGAAAAATAAACCTTTCCAGCACTTGCAGCTGATTTCCATATTTATCTCATAGTTATTTCAAGCTAGGAGAGCATCTGGGAAAATGAGTGCCCTACCTGGGGTTGGGCACATTTCTGCCCTTATAAAGCTGAGGATTTATTAGAAAGAAGGAAGATGTGTTGGATATTCAGTAGGCTACTGGCAATGCCTGCCACATTTACTAATGCTAATAAAAGTTACTTAATTGTTTTGTGCCTCAATTTTCTATTCTGTAAAATAGAAAATATTAATTCCAATGATGGGTCAATATACCTAAAGTACTTAATACTTTAATTTGGATACGAATAACCTGGATGGTGATTGTTAAAATGCAGATTTTGATTCAATATATCTCTGTGGATCTCAAGATGTTGGGTTTCTAACAGGCCCTCAAGTGATGCCAATGCTGCTGGTCTTTGGGTCACATTTTTAGTAGCAAGAAAGTACTCAGCTAGGGCTGCCATGTTGTACAACCTCAGGGAGCATTCATACAGAATATAATGCAATGACAAGAAGAGGCTAAGTGTTCACTTATTATTATTATCATTACTGCCTCTGGTTTACTCTGATAATTAGGAATTCATAATTTATGTTTCTAAAGGTTGCAGTGATAAATCTTATTTTTATCAGAGTATAATCATAGATAAATTTATTCCTAATGATATACTTTTACAAAATTGCCAGTAAATACTAGATTGACCGTTGAGGTCTATGGTGTATGTTAAATACAATTTCTCTATCCAGCTATCAGTATACTCTAATTCTGTCACATTCTATATAAATAAAAACATATCCCTATCTCTATTTATATTTAAAAAATTAAAACTAAGTTGTGATAAAGCCATGATGATATTTGAACTCTGCTTCAAAAGATTTGTTGGATATTACAGTTAGCTAGTTGTGGGAAAGAAAATATTGACATGAAGCTTTGAATTAATCCAGTATAAATAATTGATTATACAATTTGATTAATTGATTATAAAATTATAAAATAATTGATTATAAAACTAATTTAATTCTGAATATTGTGTTGTGGTAAGTAAAATTTTACCACATATGTAATCTTGAGGGCTGAAAAATAATAGAGCTCTCTCTTTAAATTATTTTATGTTCTATTTAAGTTGCTCCAAAATTTTGTTTTTGGACAGATGAAAATTGTAATTTCCTTTTAAAAATATTATACATGGTTTGTATGAGAGTGCCTGACAGAGACCAGATTATAAACGCGGAGGATCCGAGTTCTTAAAGAACTGATTAAATTTTTATTTTAAAGACACGAAGAGGGGAAAGGGCCTTTGCTTTGATCAGAAGAGGCTGTGAGGGCAAAGCAGTGTATGAGAGCACTAAAAAAAACCACGAGTTTATCTATGAAAAACGCCTTTCTTTTTATAAAAGGCCAATTATTATCTCTGTGCCTCAGTTTCCAAAACATGAAGGTAAGGAGACTGTAGCAATGACTTGCAATGCCCTTTCCATCTAAAATTTCTCCCATCCTTTTGCGACTTGTTTCAAGGCAAATAGAGTAGAAAATAAGGTTCTTGTAACAGAAATCTGAAGCCAATTTTTTCTCCATTGTAGAAAAATAGACAGAGTATGGGCCTGAATACAAGCTAGCAGAATAAGGCTGCTAGGCCTCTATAAAGTATGGCCAGCTAAGAGAATAAGGGCTGTTTGGTCTTCCAACTCCTAGCAATTAGGAGTTTGTACAAAAGTAGGTACTCCTAGTGCACAAAAATGCCAATTAAGAGCTTCTCTTAAAGCCGAGCAAGGTTGATTAGGAAGTGGTTGGTACAAGTGAGGTAGTGATAAATGTGCCAAATTATAATTGCCCGTGTTCTAGACATTGCTGGACACTCTCTCTCTCTCTGTGATGTAAATGGCTACATCTCTTTGAAGCTTACCCACTTTGACTTCTCTGCTCTGTTTGGTAACATAGATCTACCACCTTTTTCCTGATTCTTGGTCTCTCCACATTTCTTCATCTGTTTCAGTCCTTGGTCCCTCTTTATTTTCTCTCGTCTTGAATATGGGTGCTCTCCAATATTCTGTCCTTTTAACTCTTATTGCTTTTCACTTTCATGATTTTCCCAGAAGAATTTCATTCAATTCCATAGCCTCAAATATTAACCTATATGTAGATTCTCTCTCATCCTGTTTTCTGATGTAAATTTGCTCGTTATTGCCCAGATGAACTCTCTTTATGACCACCCACTACGTTCAGGATCAAGTCCAGAGCATTTAACGTAGCAGACTCTACAGTCTCTGGCCTCTGTTCACTTTTCTGGCCTCATTGCTATTTATCGCTATCTTGCATGAAGTGGCTTAGATTCACTGACCTTGTTTCAGTTTTTATTTTTTAATGCATTTGGCTTTCTCTAGCCTGTGGGCCTTTATACAGGCTGTTGAGTCTACTGGGAACACATTTGCCTTTCTTTAGGTTCCAGCTTAGACGTCATACTTTCTAGTAACCTTACATGACTATCATCCCCTTACACACACATCTCTGTTGAACAAATCACCCATTAGTATACTTGGAATAAAATTAACATACTTTCTTGTAACTCCCATTTTACCTATTGGCATCTAAGGTCTCCTAAAGTCAGAGATTTATGACTCCTTGTCTGTTGTTCTAGCCCCTGTTCTATGTGTAATGCTTCTAGAAGGTAGATAGTAATCATAATATTTGTTGAATAGATGAATAGACTACTGATGAGCTATGCCGTTTCATATATACATTTCTCAAACTTCTAGAAACTGAATTCATAATTTTGCTACCTGAAACTGCTTTTTTTCCTGTGGTTCTCTTGCATGGTTAATGGTAATCTACGTTTGTCAAGCTACAAGAGCTAAAAATCCATCTGAGAATGAGTTTTCAAATTCTCTTTACTCTTTTCCAGTCTCCTGACTCCAATTCTGTGATCCTCAAATATACAGATATTAACCTGATTGTTTAACTTATTTTTGTTTTTAAATAAATAATTGGCTTAAAACATTTAAAAATTAGGACATTTCCAATAAAAGCATGGATTTCTTTCTCTTTCAAAAATGGCAGATTTGGTGATCCTAGGCCAAAATTCCTGATGACAGAAATTGAAATTGAAACTGAGTTGATGACAGCAATTGAAACTAAGTAATGGCTTTCCCTACTACAGGAGGTGTGTCCTCCACATTTAGCCAGAGATCTCATTCAGCTCATGTCACTCAGTTACCTGCCTTGCAAGTAAATAATGTGCTGCCCCCCAAAACACTTGTGTATATAAATCTAGCCCTACCCTGTTCTCTCTATTGCCAAATTTTTACTTTTTAACTAGATTTGGTTGTGTAATTCTTTTGCTCAATACTCTCCAATGGCTTTCTTTTTTTCCCACTTTCCAGAGCATAACCTCCAGTCTGTATAACATAGCTTCCAGAAACCAGAATAAGGGAACCCAAACCGTAATGTTTTCTTGGGCAGGCCAGGTAAAAAATGGGTTGACATTATGACAACTGAAGAACCGGAGCAGGTACATTCCTTGTTTAAAGAGGGTTAAGTTTTATCTGATTATTGCTGTATAAGTGTTTGAGATTAGAGTTGCTAGATACTCCAATTATTTTTCACAAGTTGTCGGAAATATCAGTTTTCATGGGAAGTTTCTTAATTTTAAAGACAAACCGATTCTAATGCTAATCAAAACAATATCTTGTGTAACGCAAACAACACACACCTGAGTATTATTAGTTTGCAGGCCCTAGTCCTAAACCAAGATTTCTCATGAAGTGTGTGAAGCAATCAGTAGGAGAATTTGTTAAATGCAAATTTAACACATTCTCAAAAATTCAGTCAGTTTTGGTTTGAGCCCAGAAATCTGCATTTCATCAAATGTTCTTGATTCTGATGCAGGTGGTCCCAGTGCTGGACTGAATTATCTACCTATTTAAGTTTCTGGTTAAAAATGATGGTGTTTTCCTCTTTTCTGTCATAAGACTTTATTTGTAACCTTTTAATTAGAAAGGAAAAATAAATGTGTATAGTAAGATCAGTCTGTCACCAGATGATTCTGGCTAGCATTTTCCTCAATAACTTCAAAGAGGAGCTTTTGTGCACTACTGTTCTGAGATGGCTGTCAATTTTATAGGGTCAGAGACCTACTTTTCTTTACTAAGGTATTAGTCTGAATTAACTGGTTTATGCTGCAGTAACAACTCTCAGCTTAAAATATGTTTTATTTCTCCCTTATTTATCTTGTTCATGACACAACACTGTCCACTGAGGTGCAACGGGTATGTAAGGGTTGGGCTCGCCTACACATCATCATCCCTTAGGGTCTCAGGCTGATGGACCTCCACCAACTAAAATATCGCTGGTCACCGTGTCAGGGAAAAGACATGTGATCAGGAGTAATTGTCACTTAAAGTTCTGCCCACATGTGACACAATGTCACTGCTTAGATTCTTTGCTCAAAGGAAGGCATATAGACATGCTTAACTTCAAGGGGGCAGAGAAGTACAACTCTACCATTAAATCAGGAGTAGAAGAATTGGAGATATTTGGCAGCTTAATAACTACCATTCTTAACAAGAAGTACCCATTTCTCAGGGTGTAACTCATCTTCAGTAGTGACAAATAATATGCACTGCTTGGTGATACAGTCATATCTTATTTCAAGATATAATTCAGGAACTATGTTTTGTGGGTAACATGCTTAGTGTGTTTATGAGTTAATTGTTATGCTTTTTTGACAAATTGATATGATACAGCTTCAAAACCTTCTTCCCCAACTCCCAGGCATAAAGAGCTTTGTTGTTTGGGCTGGGAAGCCAGAGCTCAAATTGGAGGGATTTAAGAGGAGATAGTCTGAGGTGTTTGCCTGCAGTCTCAAACCTCTGTGATAGTAATTGCCAGGGACAGTGGAATTAAATGGATGAGGATCAGAGGCCATGTCTTTCTAGTTTGCTACTGTGTCCTCAGTGCCTGGCAGAATACCTAGAATTCACTGTCAGTCAATTGACTATGTATGTGAATCCAATGCTCATATACATAAAAATACATAGACTTGTTGGTACTTTGGGTAGCTCCTTATTTGGGGTTCTCATACACATTTGAGGCATTTAACAATGAGTTTTACCTTTACTTTTTTATCAATAATTTAAAGATTTCAAATAATTGATAATTAGCCTTAATATTAAATAGTGTGATTGGAGGTAGTTTTTTAATTGTTTTTTTAAATTTTTTAATTTAATTTAATTTACTTTTTTATACAGCAGGTTCTTATTAGTCATCAATTTTATAAACATCAGTGTATACATGTCAATCCCAATCTCCCAATTCATACCACCACCACCATCCCCACCCCACCCCTGCCACTTTCCCCCTTGGTGTCCATACATTTGCTCTTTACATCTGTGTCTCGATTTCTGCCCTGCAAACTGGTTCATCTGTACCATTTTTCTAGGTTCCACATATATGTGTTAATATACAATATTTGTTTTTCTCTTTCTGACTTACTTCGCTCTGTATGACAGTCTCTAGATCCATCCACGTCTCAACAAATGACCCAATTTCATTCCTTTTTATGGCCGAGTAATATTCCATTGTATATATGTACCACATCTCCTTTATCCATTCGTCTGTTGATCGGCATTTAGGCTGCTTCAATGACCTAGCTATTGTAAAAGGTGCTGCAATGAAAATAGGGGTGCAAGTGTCTTTTGAATTATGCTTTTCTCTGGGTATATGCCCAGTAGTGGGATTGCTGGATCATATGGTAATTCTATTTTTAGTTTTTTAAGGAACCTCCATACTGTTCTCCATAGTGGCTGTATCAATTTACATTCCCACCAACAGTGCAAAAGGGTTCCCTTTCCTCCACACCCTATCCAGCATTTGTTGTTTGTAGATTTTCTGATGATGCCCATTCTAACTGGTGTGAGGTGATACCTCTTTGTAGTTTTGGTCTGTA